>NW_027325975.1:0-305647 GCF_048594095.1 Paramormyrops kingsleyae
TCATGATTTCTTGATGTAAACACATTTTCGTATAATGGTAGGTCGTTCTATTATAGGGGAAGCGCTGGCTTCATGAAATGAAGTCAGAATTTCAGGTTCTAAAGAAATCTGCATTTCGTGTTAGTATGTCATGATTTCTTGATGTAAACACATTTTCCTATAATGGTAGGTCGTTTTATTATAGGGGATGCGCTGGTTTCATGAAATTCAGTCAGAATTTCAAGTTCTAAATAAATCTTCATTGCGTGTTAGTTTGTCATGATTTCTTGATGTAAACACATTTTCGTATAATGGTAGGTCGTTCTATTATAGGGGAAGCGCTGGCTTCATGAAATTCAGTCAGAATTTCAAGTTCTAAAGAAATCTTCATTTCGTGTTAGTTTGTCATGATTTCTTTATGTAAACACATTTTCCTATAATGGTAGGTAGTTCTTTTATAAGGGAAGCGCTGGTTTCATGAAATGAAGTCAGAATTTCAAGTTACAGAGAAACCTTCATTTCGTGTTAGTTTGTCATGATTTCTTCATGAAATCACATTTTCCTATAATGGTAGGTCGTTCTATTATAGGGGAAGCGCTGGTTTCATGAAATGAAGTCAGAATTTCAAGTTCTAAAGAAATCTTCATTTCGTGTTAGTTTGTCATGATTTCTTCATGAAATCACATTTTCCTATAATGGTAGGTCGTTCTATTATAGGGGAAGCGCTGGTTTCATGAAATGAAGTCAGAATTTCAAGTTCTAAAGAAATCTTCATTTCGTGTTAGTTTGTCATGATTTCTTGATGTAAACACATTTTCGTATAATGGTAGGTCGTTCTATTATAGGGGAAGCGCTGGCTTCATGAAATGAAGTCAGAATTTCAGGTTCTAAAGAAATCTGCATTTCGTGTTAGTTTGTCATGATTTCTTGATGTAAACACATTTTCCTATAATGGTAGGTCGTTTTATTATAGGGGATGCGCTGGTTTCATGAAATTCAGTCAGAATTTCAAGTTCTAAATAAATGACCTACCATTATACCATTCATTTCATGATTTCTTCACGAAAACACGTTTTCCTATAATGGTAGGTCGAACTCTTATAGGCGAAGCGCAGGTTTCATGAAATGAACTCAGAATGTCAAGTTATAATGAAATCTTCATTTTGTGTTAGTTTGTCATGATTTCTTCACGAAAACACGTTTTCCTATAATGGTAGGTCGAACTCTTATAGGGGAAGCGCAGGTTTCATGAAATGAACTCAGAATGTCAAGTTATAATGAAATCTTCATTTTGTGTTAGTTTGTCATGATTTCTTCACGAAAACACGTTTTCCTGTAATGTTAGGTCGAACTCTTGTAGGGGAAGCGCAGGTTTCATGAAATGAACTCAGAATGTCAAGTTATAATGAAATCTTCATTTTGTGTTAGTTTGTCATGATTTCTTCACGAAAACACATTTTCCTATAATGGTAGGTCGAACTCTTATAGGGGAAGCGCAGGTTTCATGAAATGAACTCAGAATGTCAAGTTATAATGAAATCTTCATTTTGTGTTAGTTTGTCATGATTTCTTCACGAAAACACGTTTTCCTATAATGTTAGGTCGAACTCTTGTAGGGGAAGCGCAGGTTTCATGACATGAACTCAGAATGTCAAGTTATAATGAAATCTTCATTTTGTGTTAGTTTGTCATGATTTCTTCACGAAAACACGTTTTCCTATAATGGTAGGTCGAACTCTTATAGGGGAAGCGCAGGTTTCATGAAAACAACTCAGAATGTCAAGTTATAATGAAATCTTCATTTTGTGTTAGTTTTTCATGATTTCTTCACGAAAACACGTTTTCCTATAATGGTAGGTCGAACTCTTGTAGGGGAAGCGCAGGTATCATGAAAACAACTCAGAATGTCAAGTTATAATGAAATCTTCATTTTGTGTTAGTTTGTCATGATTTCTTCACGAAAACACATTTTCCTATAACGGTAGGTTGAACTCTTGTAGCGGAAGCGCAGGTTTCATGAAAACAACTCAGAATGTCAAGTTATAATTAAATCTTCATTTTGTGTTAGTTTGTCATGATTTCTTCACGAAAACACGTTTTCCTATAATGGTAGGTCGAACTCTTGTAGGGGAAGCGCAGGTTTCATGAAATGAACTCAGAATGTCAAGTTATAATGAAATCTTCATTTTGTGTTAGTTTGTCATGATTTCTTCACGAAAACACGTTTTCCTATAATGGTAGGTTGAACTCTTATAGGGGAAGCGCAGGTTTCATGAAAACAACTAAGAATGTCGAGTTATAATGAAATCTTCATTTTGTGTTAGTTTGTCATGATTTCTTCACGAAAACACGTTTTCCTATAATGTTAGGTCGAACTCTTGTAGGGGAAGCGCAGGTTTCATGACATGAACTCAGAATGTCAAGTTATAATGAAATCTTCATTTTGTGTTAGTTTGTCATGATTTCTTCACGAAAACACGTTTTCCTATAATGGTAGGTCGAACTCTTATAGGGGAAGCGCAGGTTTCATGAAAACAACTCAGAATGTCAAGTTATAATGAAATCTTCATTTTGTGTTAGTTTTTCATGATTTCTTCACGAAAACACGTTTTCCTATAATGGTAGGTCGAACTCTTGTAGGGGAAGCGCAGGTATCATGAAAACAACTCAGAATGTCACGTTATAATGAAATCTTCATTTTGTGTTAGTTTGTCATGATTTCTTCACGAAAACACGTTTTCCTATAATGGTAGGTTGAACTCTTGTAGGGGAAGCGCAGGTTTCATGAAAACAACTCAGAATGTCAAGTTATAATGAAATCTTCATTTTGTGTTAGTTTGTCATGATTTCTTCACGAAAACACGTTTTCCTATAACGGTAGGTCGAACTCTTGTAGGGGAAGCGCAGGTTTCATGAAAACAACTCAGAATGTCAAGTTATAATGAAATCTTCATTTTGTGTTAGTTTGTCATGATTTCTTCACGAAAACACGTTTTTCTATAACGGTAGGTTGAACTCTTGTAGGGGAAGCGCAGGTTTTATGAAAACAACTCAGAATGTCAAGTTATAATTAAATCTTCATTTTGTGTTAGTTTGTCATGATTTCTTCACGAAAACACGTTTTCCTATAATGGTAGGTCGAACTCTTGTAGGGGAAGCGCAGGTTTCATGAAATGAACTCAGAATGTCAAGTTATAATGAAATCTTCATTTTGTGTTAGTTTGTCATGATTTCTTCACGAAAACACGTTTTCCTATAATGGTAGGTTGAACTCTTATAGGGGAAGCGCAGGTTTCATGAAAACAACGCAGAATGTCGAGTTATAATGAAATCTTCATTTTGTGTTAGTTTGTCATGATTTCTTCACGAAAACACGTTTTCCTATAATGGTAGGTTGAACTCTTATAGGGGAAGCGCAGGTTTCATGAAAACAACTAAGAATGTCAAGTTATAATGAAATCTTCATTTTGTGTTAGTTTGTCATGATTTCTTCACGAAAACACGTTTTCCTATAATGGTAGGTTGAACTCTTGTAGGGGAAGCGCAGGTTTCATGAAAACAACTCAGAATGTCAAGTTATAATGAAATCTTCATTTTGTGTTAGTTTGTCATGATTTCTTCACGAAAATACGTTTTCCTATAATGGTTGGTTGAACTCTTGTAGGGGAAGCGCAGGTTTCATGAAAACAACTCAGAATGTCAAGTTATAATGAAATCTTCATTTTGTGTTAGTTTGTCATGATTTCTTCACGAAAACACGTTTTCCTATAATGGTAGGTTGAACTCTTATACGGGAAGCGCAGGTTTCATGAAAACAACTCAGAATGTCAAGTTATAATGAAATCTTCATTTTGTGTTAGTTTGTCATGATTTCTTCACGAAAACACGTTTTCCTATAATGGTAGGTTGAACTCTTGTAGGGGAAGCGCAGGTTTCATGAAAACAACTCAGAATGTCAAGTTATAATGAAATCTTCATTTTGTGTTAGTTTGTCATGATTTCTTCACGAAAACACGTTTTCCTATAATGGTTGGTTGAACTCTTGTTGGGGAAGCGCAGGTTTCATGAAAACAACTCAGAATGTCAAGTTATAATGAAATCTTCATTTTGTGTTAGTTTGTCATGATTTCTTCAAGAAAACACGTTTTCCTATAATGTTAGATCGAACTCTTGTAGGGGAAGCGCAGGTTTCATGAAATGAACTCAGAATGTCAAGTTATAATGAAATCTTCATTTTGTGTTAGTTTGTCATGATTTCTTCACGAAAACACGTTTTCCTATAACGGTAGGTCGAACTCTTGTAGGGGAAGCGCAGGTTTCATGAAAACAACTCAGAATGTCAAGTTATAATGAAATCTTCATTTTGTGTTAGTTTGTCATGATTTCTTCACGAAAACACGTTTTCCTATAACGGTAGGTTGAACTCTTGTAGGGGAAGCGCAGGTTTCATGAAAACAACTCAGAATGTCAAGTTATAATGAAATCTTCATTTTGTGTTAGTTTGTCATGATTTCTTCACGAAAACACGTTTTCCTATAATGGTAGGTTGAACTCTTGTAGGGGAAGCGCAGGTTTCATGAAAACAACTCAGAATGTCAAGTTATAATGAAATCTTCATTTTGTGTTAGTTTGTCATGATTTCTTCACGAAAACACGTTTTCCTATAACGGTAGGTCGAACTCTTGTAGGGGAAGCGCAGGTTTCATGAAAACAACTCAGAATGTCAAGTTATAATGAAATCTTCATTTTGTGTTAGTTTGTCATGATTTCTTCACGAAAACACGTTTTCCTATAACGGTAGGTTGAACTCTTGTAGGGGAAGCGCAGGTTTCATGAAAACAACTCAGAATGTCAAGTTATACTGAAATCTTCATTTTGTGTTAGTTTGTCATGATTTCTTCACGAAAACACGTTTTCCTATAACGGTAGGTTGAACTCTTGTAGGGGAAGCGCAGGTTTCATGAAAACAACTCAGAATGTCAAGTTATAATTAAATCTTCATTTTGTGTTAGTTTGTCATGATTTCTTCACGAAAACACGTTTTCCTATAATGGTAGGTCGAACTCTTGTAGGGGAAGCGCAGGTTTCATGAAATGAACTCAGAATGTCAAGTTATAATGAAATCTTCATTTTGTGTTAGTTTGTCATGATTTCTTCACGAAAACACGTTTTCCTATAATGGTAGGTTGAATTCTTATAGGGGAAGCGCAGGTTTCATGAAAACAACGCAGAATGTCGAGTTATAATGAAATCTTCATTTTGTGTTAGTTTGTCATGATTTCTTCACGAAAACACGTTTTCCTATAATGGTAGGTTGAACTCTTATAGGGGAAGCGCAGGTTTCATGAAAACAACTAAGAATGTCAAGTTATAATGAAATCTTCATTTTGTGTTAGTTTGTCATGATTTCTTCACGAAAACACGTTTTCCTATAATGGTAGGTTGAACTCTTGTAGGGGAAGCGCAGGTTTCATGAAAACAACTCAGAATGTCAAGTTATAATGAAATCTTCATTTTGTGTTAGTTTGTCATGATTTCTTCACGAAAATACGTTTTCCTATAATGGTTGGTTGAACTCTTGTAGGGGAAGCGCAGGTTTCATGAAAACAACTCAGAATGTCAAGTTATAATGAAATCTTCATTTTGTGTTAGTTTGTCATGATTTCTTCACGAAAACACGTTTTCCTATAATGGTAGGTTGAACTCTTATACGGGAAGCGCAGGTTTCATGAAAACAACTCAGAATGTCAAGTTATAATGAAATCTTCATTTTGTGTTAGTTTGTCATGATTTCTTCACGAAAACACGTTTTCCTATAATGGTAGGTTGAACTCTTGTAGGGGAAGCGCAGGTTTCATGAAAACAACTCAGAATGTCAAGTTATAATGAAATCTTCATTTTGTGTTAGTTTGTCATGATTTCTTCACGAAAACACGTTTTCCTATAATGGTTGGTTGAACTCTTATAGGGGAAGCGCAGGTTTCATGAAAACAACGCAGAATGTCGAGTTATAATGAAATCTTCATTTTGTGTTAGTTTGTCATGATTTCTTCACGAAAACACGTTTTCCTATAATGGTAGGTTGAACTCTTATAGGGGAAGCGCAGGTTTCATGAAAACAACTAAGAATGTCAAGTTATAATGAAATCTTCATTTTGTGTTAGTTTGTCATGATTTCTTCACGAAAACACGTTTTCCTATAATGGTAGGTTGAACTCTTGTAGGGGAAGCGCAGGTTTCATGAAAACAACTCAGAATGTCAAGTTATAATGAAATCTTCATTTTGTGTTAGTTTGTCATGATTTCTTCACGAAAATACGTTTTCCTATAATGGTTGGTTGAACTCTTGTAGGGGAAGCGCAGGTTTCATGAAAACAACTCAGAATGTCAAGTTATAATGAAATCTTCATTTTGTGTTAGTTTGTCATGATTTCTTCACGAAAACACGTTTTCCTATAATGGTAGGTTGAACTCTTATACGGGAAGCGCAGGTTTCATGAAAACAACTCAGAATGTCAAGTTATAATGAAATCTTCATTTTGTGTTAGTTTGTCATGATTTCTTCACGAAAACACGTTTTCCTATAATGGTAGGTTGAACTCTTGTAGGGGAAGCGCAGGTTTCATGAAAACAACTCAGAATGTCAAGTTATAATGAAATCTTCATTTTGTGTTAGTTTGTCATGATTTCTTCACGAAAACACGTTTTCCTATAATGGTTGGTTGAACTCTTGTTGGGGAAGCGCAGGTTTCATGAAAACAACTCAGAATGTCAAGTTATAATGAAATCTTCATTTTGTGTTAGTTTGTCATGATTTCTTCAAGAAAACACGTTTTCCTATAATGTTAGATCGAACTCTTGTAGGGGAAGCGCAGGTTTCATGAAATGAACTCAGAATGTCAAGTTATAATGAAATCTTCATTTTGTGTTAGTTTGTCATGATTTCTTCACGAAAACACGTTTTCCTATAATGGTAGGTCGAACTCTTGTAGGGGAAGCGCAGGTTTCATGAAAACAACTCAGAATGTCAAGTTATAATGAAATCTTCATTTTGTGTTAGTTTGTCATGATTTCTTCACGAAAACACGTTTTCCTATAACGGTAGGTTGAACTCTTGTAGGGGAAGCGCAGGTTTCATGAAAACAACTCAGAATGTCAAGTTATAATGAAATCTTCATTTTGTGTTAGTTTGTCATGATTTCTTCACGAAAACACGTTTTCCTATAATGGTAGGTTGAACTCTTGTAGGGGAAGCGCAGGTTTCATGAAAACAACTCAGAATGTCAAGTTATAATGAAATCTTCATTTTGTGTTAGTTTGTCATGATTTCTTCACGAAAACACGTTTTCCTATAACGGTAGGTCGAACTCTTGTACGGGAAGCGCAGGTTTCATGAAAACAACTCAGAATGTCAAGTTATAATGAAATCTTCATTTTGTGTTAGTTTGTCATGATTTCTTCACGAAAACACGTTTTCCTATAACGGTAGGTTGAACTCTTGTAGGGGAAGCGCAGGTTTCATGAAAACAACTCAGAATGTCAAGTTATACTGAAATCTTCATTTTGTGTTAGTTTGTCATGATTTCTTCACGAAAACACGTTTTCCTATAACGGTAGGTTGAACTCTTGTAGGGGAAGCGCAGGTTTCATGAAAACAACTCAGAATGTCAAGTTATAATTAAATCTTCATTTTGTGTTAGTTTGTCATGATTTCTTCACGAAAACACGTTTTCCTATAATGGTAGGTCGAACTCTTGTAGGGGAAGCGCAGGTTTCATGAAATGAACTCAGAATGTCAAGTTATAATGAAATCTTCATTTTGTGTAAGTTTGTCATGATTTCTTCACGAAAACACGTTTTCCTATAATGGTAGGTTGAATTCTTATAGGGGAAGCGCAGGTTTCATGAAAACAACGCAGAATGTCGAGTTATAATGAAATCTTCATTTTGTGTTAGTTTGTCATGATTTCTTCACGAAAACACGTTTTCCTATAATGGTAGGTTGAACTCTTATAGGGGAAGCGCAGGTTTCATGAAAACAACTAAGAATGTCAAGTTATAATGAAATCTTCATTTTGTGTTAGTTTGTCATGATTTCTTCACGAAAACACGTTTTCCTATAATGGTAGGTTGAACTCTTGTAGGGGAAGCGCAGGTTTCATGAAAACAACTCAGAATGTCAAGTTATAATGAAATCTTCATTTTGTGTTAGTTTGTCATGATTTCTTCACGAAAATACGTTTTCCTATAATGGTTGGTTGAACTCTTGTAGGGGAAGCGCAGGTTTCATGAAAACAACTCAGAATGTCAAGTTATAATGAAATCTTCATTTTGTGTTAGTTTGTCATGATTTCTTCACGAAAACACGTTTTCCTATAATGGTAGGTTGAACTCTTATACGGGAAGCGCAGGTTTCATGAAAACAACTCAGAATGTCAAGTTATAATGAAATCTTCATTTTGTGTTAGTTTGTCATGATTTCTTCACGAAAACACGTTTTCCTATAATGGTAGGTTGAACTCTTGTAGGGGAAGCGCAGGTTTCATGAAAACAACTCAGAATGTCAAGTTATAATGAAATCTTCATTTTGTGTTAGTTTGTCATGATTTCTTCACGAAAACACGTTTTCCTATAATGGTTGGTTGAACTCTTGTAGGGGAAGCGCAGGTTTCATGAAAACAACTCAGAATGTCAAGTTATAATGAAATCTTCATTTTGTGTTAGTTTGTCATGATTTCTTCAAGAAAACACGTTTTCCTATAATGTTAGATCGAACTCTTGTAGGGGAAGCGCAGGTTTCATGAAATGAACTCAGAATGTCAAGTTATAATGAAATCTTCATTTTGTGTTAGTTTGTCATGATTTCTTCACGAAAACACGTTTTCCTATAATGGTAGGTTGAACTCTTGTAGGGGAAGCGCAGGTTTCATGAAAACAACTCAGAATGTCAAGTTATAATGAAATCTTCATTTTGTGTTAGTTTGTCATGATTTCTTCACGAAAACACGTTTTCCTATAATGGTAGGTTGAACTCTTGTAGGAGAAGCGCAGGTTTCATGAAATAAACTCAGAATGTCAAGTTATAATGAAATCTTCATTTTGTGTTAGTTTGTCATGATTTCTTCACGAAAACACGTTTTCCTATAATGGTAGGTTGAACTCTTATAGGGGAAGCGCAGGTTTCATGAAAACAACTAAGAATGTCGAGTTATAATGAAATCTTCATTTTGTGTTAGTTTGTCATGATTTCTTCACGAAAACACATTTTCCTATAATGGTAGGTCGAACTCTTATAGGGGAAGCGCAGGTTTCATGAAATGAACTCAGAATGTCAAGTTATAATGAAATCTTCATTTTGTGTTAGTTTGTCATGATTTCTTCACGAAAACACGTTTTCCTATAATGTTAGGTCGAACTCTTGTAGGGGAAGCGCAGGTTTCATGACATGAACTCAGAATGTCAAGTTATAATGAAATCTTCATTTTGTGTTAGTTTGTCATGATTTCTTCACGAAAACACGTTTTCCTATAATGGTAGGTCGAACTCTTATAGGGGAAGCGCAGGTTTCATGAAAACAACTCAGAATGTCAAGTTATAATGAAATCTTCATTTTGTGTTAGTTTTTCATGATTTCTTCACGAAAACACGTTTTCCTATAATGGTAGGTCGAACTCTTGTAGGGGAAGCGCAGGTATCATGAAAACAACTCAGAATGTCAAGTTATAATGAAATCTTCATTTTGTGTTAGTTTGTCATGATTTCTTCACGAAAACACGTTTTCCTATAATGGTAGGTTGAACTCTTGTAGGGGAAGCGCAGGTTTCATGAAAACAACTCAGAATGTCAAGTTATAATGAAATCTTCATTTTGTGTTAGTTTGTCATGATTTCTTCACGAAAACACGTTTTCCTATAACGGTAGGTCGAACTCTTGTAGGGGAAGCGCAGGTTTCATGAAAACAACTCAGAATGTCAAGTTATAATGAAATCTTCATTTTGTGTTAGTTTGTCATGATTTCTTCACGAAAACACGTTTTCCTATAACGGTAGGTTGAACTCTTGTAGGGGAAGCGCAGGTTTCATGAAAACAACTCAGAATGTCAAGTTATACTGAAATCTTCATTTTGTGTTAGTTTGTCATGATTTCTTCACGAAAACACGTTTTCCTATAACGGTAGGTTGAACTCTTGTAGGGGAAGCGCAGGTTTCATGAAAACAACTCAGAATGTCAAGTTATAATTAAATCTTCATTTTGTGTTAGTTTGTCATGATTTCTTCACGAAAACACGTTTTCCTATAATGGTAGGTCGAACTCTTGTAGGGGAAGCGCAGGTTTCATGAAATGAACTCAGAATGTCAAGTTATAATGAAATCTTCATTTTGTGTTAGTTTGTCATGATTTCTTCACGAAAACACGTTTTCCTATAATGGTAGGTTGAACTCTTATAGGGGAAGCGCAGGTTTCATGAAAACAACGCAGAATGTCGAGTTATAATGAAATCTTCATTTTGTGTTAGTTTGTCATGATTTCTTCACGAAAACACGTTTTCCTATAATGGTAGGTTGAACTCTTATAGGGGAAGCGCAGGTTTCATGAAAACAACTAAGAATGTCAAGTTATAATGAAATCTTCATTTTGTGTTAGTTTGTCATGATTTCTTCACGAAAACACGTTTTCCTATAATGGTAGGTTGAACTCTTGTAGGGGAAGCGCAGGTTTCATGAAAACAACTCAGAATGTCAAGTTATAATGAAATCTTCATTTTGTGTTAGTTTGTCATGATTTCTTCACGAAAATACGTTTTCCTATAATGGTTGGTTGAACTCTTGTAGGGGAAGCGCAGGTTTCATGAAAACAACTCAGAATGTCAAGTTATAATGAAATCTTCATTTTGTGTTAGTTTGTCATGATTTCTTCACGAAAACACGTTTTCCTATAATGGTTGGTTGAACTCTTGTAGGGGAAGCGCAGGTTTCATGAAAACAACTCAGAATGTCAAGTTATAATGAAATCTTCATTTTGTGTTAGTTTGTCATGATTTCTTCAAGAAAACACGTTTTCCTATAATGTTAGATCGAACTCTTGTAGGGGAAGCGCAGGTTTCATGAAATGAACTCAGAATGTCAAGTTATAATGAAATCTTCATTTTGTGTTAGTTTGTCATGATTTCTTCACGAAAACACGTTTTCCTATAATGGTAGGTTGAACTCTTGTAGGGGAAGCGCAGGTTTCATGAAAACAACTCAGAATGTCAAGTTATAATGAAATCTTCATTTTGTGTTAGTTTGTCATGATTTCTTCACGAAAACACGTTTTCCTATAACGGTAGGTCGAACTCTTGTAGGGGAAGCGCAGGTTTCATGAAAACAACTCAGAATGTCAAGTTATAATGAAATCTTCATTTTGTGTTAGTTTGTCATGATTTCTTCACGAAAACACGTTTTCCTATAACGGTAGGTTGAACTCTTGTAGGGGAAGCGCAGGTTTCATGAAAACAACTCAGAATGTCAAGTTATACTGAAATCTTCATTTTGTGTTAGTTTGTCATGATTTCTTCACGAAAACACGTTTTCCTATAACGGTAGGTTGAACTCTTGTAGGGGAAGCGCAGGTTTCATGAAAACAACTCAGAATGTCAAGTTATAATTAAATCTTCATTTTGTGTTAGTTTGTCATGATTTCTTCACGAAAACACGTTTTCCTATAATGGTAGGTCGAACTCTTGTAGGGGAAGCGCAGGTTTCATGAAATGAACTCAGAATGTCAAGTTATAATGAAATCTTCATTTTGTGTTAGTTTGTCATGATTTCTTCACGAAAATACGTTTTCCTATAATGGTTGGTTGAACTCTTGTAGGGGAAGCGCAGGTTTCATGAAAACAACTCAGAATGTCAAGTTATAATGAAATCTTCATTTTGTGTTAGTTTGTCATGATTTCTTCACGAAAACACGTTTTCCTATAATGGTAGGTTGAACTCTTATACGGGAAGCGCAGGTTTCATGAAAACAACTCAGAATGTCAAGTTATAATGAAATCTTCATTTTGTGTTAGTTTGTCATGATTTCTTCACGAAAACACGTTTTCCTATAATGGTAGGTTGAACTCTTGTAGGGGAAGCGCAGGTTTCATGAAAACAACTCAGAATGTCAAGTTATAATGAAATCTTCATTTTGTGTTAGTTTGTCATGATTTCTTCACGAAAACACGTTTTCCTATAATGGTTGGTTGAACTCTTGTAGGGGAAGCGCAGGTTTCATGAAAACAACTCAGAATGTCAAGTTATAATGAAATCTTCATTTTGTGTTAGTTTGTCATGATTTCTTCAAGAAAACACGTTTTCCTATAATGTTAGATCGAACTCTTGTAGGGGAAGCGCAGGTTTCATGAAATGAACTCAGAATGTCAAGTTATAATGAAATCTTCATTTTGTGTTAGTTTGTCATGATTTCTTCACGAAAACACGTTTTCCTATAACGGTAGGTTGAACTCTTGTAGGGGAAGCGCAGGTTTCATGAAAACAACTCAGAATGTCAAGTTATAATGAAATCTTCATTTTGTGTTAGTTTGTCATGATTTCTTCACGAAAACACGTTTTCCTATAACGGTAGGTCGAACTCTTGTAGGGGAAGCGCAGGTTTCATGAAAACAACTCAGAATGTCAAGTTATAATGAAATCTTCATTTTGTGTTAGTTTGTCATGATTTCTTCACGAAAACACGTTTTCCTATAACGGTAGGTTGAACTCTTGTAGGGGAAGCGCAGGTTTCATGAAAACAACTCAGAATGTCAAGTTATACTGAAATCTTCATTTTGTGTTAGTTTGTCATGATTTCTTCACGAAAACACGTTTTCCTATAACGGTAGGTTGAACTCTTGTAGGGGAAGCGCAGGTTTCATGAAAACAACTCAGAATGTCAAGTTATAATTAAATCTTCATTTTGTGTTAGTTTGTCATGATTTCTTCACGAAAACACGTTTTCCTATAATGGTAGGTCGAACTCTTGTAGGGGAAGCGCAGGTTTCATGAAATGAACTCAGAATGTCAAGTTATAATGAAATCTTCATTTTGTGTTAGTTTGTCATGATTTCTTCACGAAAACACGTTTTCCTATAATGGTAGGTTGAACTCTTATAGGGGAAGCGCAGGTTTCATGAAAACAACGCAGAATGTCGAGTTATAATGAAATCTTCATTTTGTGTTAGTTTGTCATGATTTCTTCACGAAAACACGTTTTCCTATAATGGTAGGTTGAACTCTTATAGGGGAAGCGCAGGTTTCATGAAAACAACTAAGAATGTCAAGTTATAATGAAATCTTCATTTTGTGTTAGTTTGTAATGATTTCTTCACGAAAACACGTTTTCCTATAATGGTAGGTTGAACTCTTGTAGGGGAAGCGCAGGTTTCATGAAAACAACTCAGAATGTCAAGTTATAATGAAATCTTCATTTTGTGTTAGTTTGTCATGATTTCTTCACGAAAATACGTTTTCCTATAATGGTTGGTTGAACTCTTGTAGGGGAAGCGCAGGTTTCATGAAAACAACTCAGAATGTCAAGTTATAATGAAATCTTCATTTTGTGTTAGTTTGTCATGATTTCTTCACGAAAACACGTTTTCCTATAATGGTAGGTTGAACTCTTATACGGGAAGCGCAGGTTTCATGAAAACAACTCAGAATGTCAAGTTATAATGAAATCTTCATTTTGTGTTAGTTTGTCATGATTTCTTCACGAAAACACGTTTTCCTATAATGGTAGGTTGAACTCTTGTAGGGGAAGCGCAGGTTTCATGAAAACAACTCAGAATGTCAAGTTATAATGAAATCTTCATTTTGTGTTAGTTTGTCATGATTTCTTCACGAAAACACGTTTTCCTATAATGGTTGGTTGAACTCTTGTAGGGGAAGCGCAGGTTTCATGAAAACAACTCAGAATGTCAAGTTATAATGAAATCTTCATTTTGTGTTAGTTTGTCATGATTTCTTCAAGAAAACCCGTTTTCCTATAATGTTAGATCGAACTCTTGTAGGGGAAGCGCAGGTTTCATGAAATGAACTCAGAATGTCAAGTTATAATGAAATCTTCATTTTGTGTTAGTTTGTCATGATTTCTTCACGAAAACACGTTTTCCTATAATGGTAGGTTGAACTCTTGTAGGGGAAGCGCAGGTTTCATGAAAACAACTCAGAATGTCAAGTTATAATGAAATCTTCATTTTGTGTTAGTTTGTCATGATTTCTTCACGAAAACACGTTTTCCTATAATGGTAGGTTGAACTCTTGTAGGAGAAGCGCAGGTTTCATGAAAACAACTCAGAATGTCAAGTTATAATTAAATCTTCATTTTGTGTTAGTTTGTCATGATTTCTTCACGAAAACACGTTTTCCTATAATGGTAGGTCGAACTCTTGTAGGGGAAGCGCAGGTTTCATGAAATGAACTCAGAATGTCAAGTTATAATGAAATCTTCATTTTGTGTTAGTTTGTCATGATTTCTTCACGAAAATACGTTTTCCTATAATGGTTGGTTGAACTCTTGTAGGGGAAGCGCAGGTTTCATGAAAACAACTCAGAATGTCAAGTTATAATGAAATCTTCATTTTGTGTTAGTTTGTCATGATTTCTTCACGAAAACACGTTTTCCTATAATGGTAGGTTGAACTCTTATACGGGAAGCGCAGGTTTCATGAAAACAACTCAGAATGTCAAGTTATAATGAAATCTTCATTTTGTGTTAGTTTGTCATGATTTCTTCACGAAAACACGTTTTCCTATAATGGTAGGTTGAACTCTTGTAGGGGAAGCGCAGGTTTCATGAAAACAACTCAGAATGTCAAGTTATAATGAAATCTTCATTTTGTGTTAGTTTGTCATGATTTCTTCACGAAAACACGTTTTCCTATAATGGTTGGTTGAACTCTTGTAGGGGAAGCGCAGGTTTCATGAAAACAACTCAGAATGTCAAGTTATAATGAAATCTTCATTTTGTGTTAGTTTGTCATGATTTCTTCAAGAAAACACGTTTTCCTATAATGTTAGATCGAACTCTTGTAGGGGAAGCGCAGGTTTCATGAAATGAACTCAGAATGTCAAGTTATAATGAAATCTTCATTTTGTGTTAGTTTGTCATGATTTCTTCACGAAAACACGTTTTCCTATAACGGTAGGTTGAACTCTTGTAGGGGAAGCGCAGGTTTCATGAAAACAACTCAGAATGTCAAGTTATAATGAAATCTTCATTTTGTGTTAGTTTGTCATGATTTCTTCACGAAAACACGTTTTCCTATAACGGTAGGTCGAACTCTTGTAGGGGAAGCGCAGGTTTCATGAAAACAACTCAGAATGTCAAGTTATAATGAAATCTTCATTTTGTGTTAGTTTGTCATGATTTCTTCACGAAAACACGTTTTCCTATAACGGTAGGTTGAACTCTTGTAGGGGAAGCGCAGGTTTCATGAAAACAACTCAGAATGTCAAGTTATACTGAAATCTTCATTTTGTGTTAGTTTGTCATGATTTCTTCACGAAAACACGTTTTCCTATAACGGTAGGTTGAACTCTTGTAGGGGAAGCGCAGGTTTCATGAAAACAACTCAGAATGTCAAGTTATAATTAAATCTTCATTTTGTGTTAGTTTGTCATGATTTCTTCACGAAAACACGTTTTCCTATAATGGTAGGTCGAACTCTTGTAGGGGAAGCGCAGGTTTCATGAAATGAACTCAGAATGTCAAGTTATAATGAAATCTTCATTTTGTGTTAGTTTGTCATGATTTCTTCACGAAAACACGTTTTCCTATAATGGTAGGTTGAACTCTTATAGGGGAAGCGCAGGTTTCATGAAAACAACGCAGAATGTCGAGTTATAATGAAATCTTCATTTTGTGTTAGTTTGTCATGATTTCTTCACGAAAACACGTTTTCCTATAATGGTAGGTTGAACTCTTATAGGGGAAGCGCAGGTTTCATGAAAACAACTAAGAATGTCAAGTTATAATGAAATCTTCATTTTGTGTTAGTTTGTCATGATTTCTTCACGAAAACACGTTTTCCTATAATGGTAGGTTGAACTCTTGTAGGGGAAGCGCAGGTTTCATGAAAACAACTCAGAATGTCAAGTTATAATGAAATCTTCATTTTGTGTTAGTTTGTCATGATTTCTTCACGAAAATACGTTTTCCTATAATGGTTGGTTGAACTCTTGTAGGGGAAGCGCAGGTTTCATGAAAACAACTCAGAATGTCAAGTTATAATGAAATCTTCATTTTGTGTTAGTTTGTCATGATTTCTTCACGAAAACACGTTTTCCTATAATGGTTGGTTGAACTCTTGTAGGGGAAGCGCAGGTTTCATGAAAACAACTCAGAATGTCAAGTTATAATGAAATCTTCATTTTGTGTTAGTTTGTCATGATTTCTTCACGAAAACACGTTTTCCTATAACGGTAGGTCGAACTCTTGTAGGGGAAGCGCAGGTTTCATGAAAACAACTCAGAATGTCAAGTTATAATGAAATCTTCATTTTGTGTTAGTTTGTCATGATTTCTTCACGAAAACACGTTTTCCTATAACGGTAGGTTGAACTCTTGTAGGGGAAGCGCAGGTTTCATGAAAACAACTCAGAATGTCAAGTTATACTGAAATCTTCATTTTGTGTTAGTTTGTCATGATTTCTTCACGAAAACACGTTTTCCTATAACGGTAGGTTGAACTCTTGTAGGGGAAGCGCAGGTTTCATGAAAACAACTCAGAATGTCAAGTTATAATTAAATCTTCATTTTGTGTTAGTTTGTCATGATTTCTTCACGAAAACACGTTTTCCTATAATGGTAGGTCGAACTCTTGTAGGGGAAGCGCAGGTTTCATGAAATGAACTCAGAATGTCAAGTTATAATGAAATCTTCATTTTGTGTTAGTTTGTCATGATTTCTTCACGAAAATACGTTTTCCTATAATGGTTGGTTGAACTCTTGTAGGGGAAGCGCAGGTTTCATGAAAACAACTCAGAATGTCAAGTTATAATGAAATCTTCATTTTGTGTTAGTTTGTCATGATTTCTTCACGAAAACACGTTTTCCTATAATGGTAGGTTGAACTCTTATACGGGAAGCGCAGGTTTCATGAAAACAACTCAGAATGTCAAGTTATAATGAAATCTTCATTTTGTGTTAGTTTGTCATGATTTCTTCACGAAAACACGTTTTCCTATAATGGTAGGTTGAACTCTTGTAGGGGAAGCGCAGGTTTCATGAAAACAACTCAGAATGTCAAGTTATAATGAAATCTTCATTTTGTGTTAGTTTGTCATGATTTCTTCACGAAAACACGTTTTCCTATAATGGTTGGTTGAACTCTTGTAGGGGAAGCGCAGGTTTCATGAAAACAACTCAGAATGTCAAGTTATAATGAAATCTTCATTTTGTGTTAGTTTGTCATGATTTCTTCAAGAAAACACGTTTTCCTATAATGTTAGATCGAACTCTTGTAGGGGAAGCGCAGGTTTCATGAAATGAACTCAGAATGTCAAGTTATAATGAAATCTTCATTTTGTGTTAGTTTGTCATGATTTCTTCACGAAAACACGTTTTCCTATAACGGTAGGTTGAACTCTTGTAGGGGAAGCGCAGGTTTCATGAAAACAACTCAGAATGTCAAGTTATAATGAAATCTTCATTTTGTGTTAGTTTGTCATGATTTCTTCACGAAAACACGTTTTCCTATAACGGTAGGTCGAACTCTTGTAGGGGAAGCGCAGGTTTCATGAAAACAACTCAGAATGTCAAGTTATAATGAAATCTTCATTTTGTGTTAGTTTGTCATGATTTCTTCACGAAAACACGTTTTCCTATAACGGTAGGTTGAACTCTTGTAGGGGAAGCGCAGGTTTCATGAAAACAACTCAGAATGTCAAGTTATACTGAAATCTTCATTTTGTGTTAGTTTGTCATGATTTCTTCACGAAAACACGTTTTCCTATAACGGTAGGTTGAACTCTTGTAGGGGAAGCGCAGGTTTCATGAAAACAACTCAGAATGTCAAGTTATAATTAAATCTTCATTTTGTGTTAGTTTGTCATGATTTCTTCACGAAAACACGTTTTCCTATAATGGTAGGTCGAACTCTTGTAGGGGAAGCGCAGGTTTCATGAAATGAACTCAGAATGTCAAGTTATAATGAAATCTTCATTTTGTGTTAGTTTGTCATGATTTCTTCACGAAAACACGTTTTCCTATAATGGTAGGTTGAACTCTTATAGGGGAAGCGCAGGTTTCATGAAAACAACGCAGAATGTCGAGTTATAATGAAATCTTCATTTTGTGTTAGTTTGTCATGATTTCTTCACGAAAACACGTTTTCCTATAATGGTAGGTTGAACTCTTATAGGGGAAGCGCAGGTTTCATGAAAACAACTAAGAATGTCAAGTTATAATGAAATCTTCATTTTGTGTTAGTTTGTAATGATTTCTTCACGAAAACACGTTTTCCTATAATGGTAGGTTGAACTCTTGTAGGGGAAGCGCAGGTTTCATGAAAACAACTCAGAATGTCAAGTTATAATGAAATCTTCATTTTGTGTTAGTTTGTCATGATTTCTTCACGAAAATACGTTTTCCTATAATGGTTGGTTGAACTCTTGTAGGGGAAGCGCAGGTTTCATGAAAACAACTCAGAATGTCAAGTTATAATGAAATCTTCATTTTGTGTTAGTTTGTCATGATTTCTTCACGAAAACACGTTTTCCTATAATGGTAGGTTGAACTCTTATACGGGAAGCGCAGGTTTCATGAAAACAACTCAGAATGTCAAGTTATAATGAAATCTTCATTTTGTGTTAGTTTGTCATGATTTCTTCACGAAAACACGTTTTCCTATAATGGTAGGTTGAACTCTTGTAGGGGAAGCGCAGGTTTCATGAAAACAACTCAGAATGTCAAGTTATAATGAAATCTTCATTTTGTGTTAGTTTGTCATGATTTCTTCACGAAAACACGTTTTCCTATAATGGTTGGTTGAACTCTTGTAGGGGAAGCGCAGGTTTCATGAAAACAACTCAGAATGTCAAGTTATAATGAAATCTTCATTTTGTGTTAGTTTGTCATGATTTCTTCAAGAAAACACGTTTTCCTATAATGTTAGATCGAACTCTTGTAGGGGAAGCGCAGGTTTCATGAAATGAACTCAGAATGTCAAGTTATAATGAAATCTTCATTTTGTGTTAGTTTGTCATGATTTCTTCACGAAAACACGTTTTCCTATAATGGTAGGTTGAACTCTTGTAGGGGAAGCGCAGGTTTCATGAAAACAACTCAGAATGTCAAGTTATAATGAAATCTTCATTTTGTGTTAGTTTGTCATGATTTCTTCACGAAAACACGTTTTCCTATAATGGTAGGTTGAACTCTTGTAGGAGAAGCGCAGGTTTCATGAAAACAACTCAGAATGTCAAGTTATAATTAAATCTTCATTTTGTGTTAGTTTGTCATGATTTCTTCACGAAAACACGTTTTCCTATAATGGTAGGTCGAACTCTTGTAGGGGAAGCGCAGGTTTCATGAAATGAACTCAGAATGTCAAGTTATAATGAAATCTTCATTTTGTGTTAGTTTGTCATGATTTCTTCACGAAAATACGTTTTCCTATAATGGTTGGTTGAACTCTTGTAGGGGAAGCGCAGGTTTCATGAAAACAACTCAGAATGTCAAGTTATAATGAAATCTTCATTTTGTGTTAGTTTGTCATGATTTCTTCACGAAAACACGTTTTCCTATAATGGTAGGTTGAACTCTTATACGGGAAGCGCAGGTTTCATGAAAACAACTCAGAATGTCAAGTTATAATGAAATCTTCATTTTGTGTTAGTTTGTCATGATTTCTTCACGAAAACACGTTTTCCTATAATGGTAGGTTGAACTCTTGTAGGGGAAGCGCAGGTTTCATGAAAACAACTCAGAATGTCAAGTTATAATGAAATCTTCATTTTGTGTTAGTTTGTCATGATTTCTTCACGAAAACACGTTTTCCTATAATGGTTGGTTGAACTCTTGTAGGGGAAGCGCAGGTTTCATGAAAACAACTCAGAATGTCAAGTTATAATGAAATCTTCATTTTGTGTTAGTTTGTCATGATTTCTTCAAGAAAACACGTTTTCCTATAATGTTAGATCGAACTCTTGTAGGGGAAGCGCAGGTTTCATGAAATGAACTCAGAATGTCAAGTTATAATGAAATCTTCATTTTGTGTTAGTTTGTCATGATTTCTTCACGAAAACACGTTTTCCTATAACGGTAGGTTGAACTCTTGTAGGGGAAGCGCAGGTTTCATGAAAACAACTCAGAATGTCAAGTTATAATGAAATCTTCATTTTGTGTTAGTTTGTCATGATTTCTTCACGAAAACACGTTTTCCTATAACGGTAGGTCGAACTCTTGTAGGGGAAGCGCAGGTTTCATGAAAACAACTCAGAATGTCAAGTTATAATGAAATCTTCATTTTGTGTTAGTTTGTCATGATTTCTTCACGAAAACACGTTTTCCTATAACGGTAGGTTGAACTCTTGTAGGGGAAGCGCAGGTTTCATGAAAACAACTCAGAATGTCAAGTTATACTGAAATCTTCATTTTGTGTTAGTTTGTCATGATTTCTTCACGAAAACACGTTTTCCTATAACGGTAGGTTGAACTCTTGTAGGGGAAGCGCAGGTTTCATGAAAACAACTCAGAATGTCAAGTTATAATTAAATCTTCATTTTGTGTTAGTTTGTCATGATTTCTTCACGAAAACACGTTTTCCTATAATGGTAGGTCGAACTCTTGTAGGGGAAGCGCAGGTTTCATGAAATGAACTCAGAATGTCAAGTTATAATGAAATCTTCATTTTGTGTTAGTTTGTCATGATTTCTTCACGAAAACACGTTTTCCTATAATGGTAGGTTGAACTCTTATAGGGGAAGCGCAGGTTTCATGAAAACAACGCAGAATGTCGAGTTATAATGAAATCTTCATTTTGTGTTAGTTTGTCATGATTTCTTCACGAAAACACGTTTTCCTATAATGGTAGGTTGAACTCTTATAGGGGAAGCGCAGGTTTCATGAAAACAACTAAGAATGTCAAGTTATAATGAAATCTTCATTTTGTGTTAGTTTGTCATGATTTCTTCACGAAAACACGTTTTCCTATAATGGTAGGTTGAACTCTTGTAGGGGAAGCGCAGGTTTCATGAAAACAACTCAGAATGTCAAGTTATAATGAAATCTTCATTTTGTGTTAGTTTGTCATGATTTCTTCACGAAAATACGTTTTCCTATAATGGTTGGTTGAACTCTTGTAGGGGAAGCGCAGGTTTCATGAAAACAACTCAGAATGTCAAGTTATAATGAAATCTTCATTTTGTGTTAGTTTGTCATGATTTCTTCACGAAAACACGTTTTCCTATAATGGTAGGTTGAACTCTTATACGGGAAGCGCAGGTTTCATGAAAACAACTCAGAATGTCAAGTTATAATGAAATCTTCATTTTGTGTTAGTTTGTCATGATTTCTTCACGAAAACACGTTTTCCTATAATGGTAGGTTGAACTCTTGTAGGGGAAGCGCAGGTTTCATGAAAACAACTCAGAATGTCAAGTTATAATGAAATCTTCATTTTGTGTTAGTTTGTCATGATTTCTTCACGAAAACACGTTTTCCTATAATGGTTGGTTGAACTCTTGTAGGGGAAGCGCAGGTTTCATGAAAACAACTCAGAATGTCAAGTTATAATGAAATCTTCATTTTGTGTTAGTTTGTCATGATTTCTTCAAGAAAACACGTTTTCCTATAATGTTAGATCGAACTCTTGTAGGGGAAGCGCAGGTTTCATGAAATGAACTCAGAATGTCAAGTTATAATGAAATCTTCATTTTGTGTTAGTTTGTCATGATTTCTTCACGAAAACACGTTTTCCTATAATGGTAGGTTGAACTCTTGTAGGGGAAGCGCAGGTTTCATGAAAACAACTCAGAATGTCAAGTTATAATGAAATCTTCATTTTGTGTTAGTTTGTCATGATTTCTTCACGAAAACACGTTTTCCTATAATGGTAGGTTGAACTCTTGTAGGAGAAGCGCAGGTTTCATGAAATAAACTCAGAATGTCAAGTTATAATGAAATCTTCATTTTCTGTTAGTTTGTCATGATTTCTTCACGAAAACACGTTTTCCTATAATGGTAGGTTGAACTCTTATAGGGGAAGCGCAGGTATCATGAAAACAACTCAGAATGTCAAGTTATAATGAAATCTTCATTTTGTGTTAGTTTGTCATGATTTCTTCACGAAAACACGTTTTCCTATAATGGTAGGTTGAACTCTTATAGGGGAAGCGCAGGTTTCATGAAAACAACTCAGAATGTCAAGTTATAATGAAATCTTCATTTTGTGTTAGTTTGTCATGATTTCTTCACGAAAACACGTTTTCCTATAATGGTTGGTTGAACTCTTGTAGGGGAAGCGCAGGTTTCATGAAAACAACTCAGAATGTCAAGTTATAATGAAATCTTCATTTTGTGTTAGTTTGTCATGATTTCTTCAAGAAAACACGTTTTCCTATAATGTTAGATCGAACTCTTGTAGGGGAAGCGCAGGTTTCATGAAATGAACTCAGAATGTCAAGTTATAATGAAATCTTCATTTTGTGTTAGTTTGTCATGATTTCTTCACGAAAACACGTTTTCCTATAATGGTAGGTCGAACTCTTGTAGGGGAAGCGCAGGTTTCATGAAAACAACTCAGAAAGTCAAGTTATAATGAAATCTTCATTTTGTGTTAGTTTGTCATGATTTCTTCAAGAAAACACGTTTTCCTCTAATGTTAGATCGAACTCTTGTAGGGGAAGCGCAGGTTTCATGAAATGAACTCAGAATGTCAAGTTATAATGAAATCTTCATTTGCTGTTAGTTTGTCATGATTTCTTCACGAAAACACGTTTTCCTATAATGGTAGGTCGAACTCTTATAGGGGAAGCGCAGGTTTCATGAAAACAACTCAGAATGTCAAGTTATAATGAAATCTTCATTTTGTGTTAGTTTGTCATGATTTCTTCACGAAAACACGTTTTCCTATAATGGTAGGTCGAACTCTTATAGGGGAAGCGCAGGTTTCAAGAAAACAACTCAGAATGTCAAGTTATAATGAAATCTTCATTTTGTGTTAGTTTGTCATGATTTCTTCACGAAAACACGTTTTCCTATAATGGTAGGTCGAACTCTTATAGGGGAAGCGCAGGTTTCATGAAAACAACTCAGAATGTCAAGTTATAATGAAATCTTCATTTTGTGTTAGTTTGTCATGATTTCTTCACGAAAACACGTTTTCCTATAATGGTAGGTGGAACTCTTGTAGGGGAAGCGCAGGTTTCATGAAAACAACTCAGAATGTCAAGTTATAATGAAATCTTCATTTTGTGTTAGTTTGTCATGATTTCTTCACGAAAACACGTTTTCCTATAATGGTAGGTCGAACTCTTGTAGGGGAAGCGCAGGTATCATGAAAACAACTCAGAATGTCAAGTTATAATGAAATCTTCATTTTGTGTTAGTTTGTCATGATTTCTTCACGAAAACACGTTTTCCTATAATGGTAGGTCGAACTCTTGTAGGGGAAGCGCAGGTTTCATGAAAACAACTCAGAATGTCAAGTTATAATGAAATCTTCATTTTGTGTTAGTTTGTCATGATTTCTTCACGAAAACACGTTTTCCTATAATGGTAGGTCGAACTCTTGTAGGGGAAGCGCAGGTTTCATGAAAACAACTCAGAATGTCAAGTTATAATGAAATCTTCATTTTGTGTTAGTTTGTCATGATTTCTTCACGAAAACACGTTTTCCTATAATGGTAGGTCGAACTCTTGTAGGGGAAGCGCAGGTATCATGAAAACAACTCAGAATGTCAAGTTATAATGAAATCTTCATTTTGTGTTAGTTTGTCATGATTTCTTCACGAAAACACGTTTTCCTATAATGGTAGGTTGAACTCTTGTAGGGGAAGCGCAGGTTTCATGAAAACAACTCAGAATGTCAAGTTATAATGAAATCTTCATTTTGTGTTAGTTTGTCATGATTTCTTCACGAAAACACGTTTTCCTATAATGGTAGGTTGAACTCTTATAGGGGAAGCGCAGGTTTCATGAAAACAACTCAGAATGTCAAGTTATAATGAAATCTTCATTTTGTGTTAGTTTGTCATGATTTCTTCACGAAAACACGTTTTCCTATAATGGTAGGTCGAACTCTTGTATGGGAAGCGCAGGTTTCATGAAAACAACTCAGAATGTCAAGTTATAATGAAATCTTCATTTTGTGTTAGTTTGTCATGATTTCTTCATGAAAACACGTTTTCCTATAATGGTAGGTTGAACTCTTGTAGGGGAAGCGCAGGTTTCATGAAAACAACTCAGAATGTCAAGTTATAATGAAATCTTCATTTTGTGTTAGTTTGTCATGATTTCTTCACAAAAACACGTTTTCCTATAATGGTAGGTCGAACTCTTATAGGGGAAGCGCAGGTTTCATGAAAACAACTCAGAATGTCAAGTTATAATGAAATCTTCATTTTGTGTTAGTTTGTCATGATTTCTTCACGAAAACACGTTTTCCTATAATGGTAGGTTGAACTCTTATAGGGGAAGCGCAGGTTTCATGAAAACAACTCAGAATGTCAAGTTATAATGAAATCTTCATTTTGTGTTAGTTTGTCATGATTTCTTCACGAAAACACGTTTTCCTATAATGGTAGGTCGAACTCTTGTAGGGGAAGCGCAGGTATCATGAAAACAACTCAGAATGTCAAGTTATAATGAAATCTTCATTTTGTGTTAGTTTGTCATGATTTCTTCACGAAAACACGTTTTCCTATAATGGTAGGTCGAACTCTTATAGGGGAAGCGCAGGTTTCATGAAAACAACTCGGAATGTCAAGTTATAATGAAATCTTCATTTTGTGTTAGTTTGTCATGATTTCTTCACGAAAACACGTTTTCCTATAATGTTAGATCGAACTCTTGTAGGGGAAGCGCAGGTTTCATGAAATGAACTCAGAATGTCAAGTTATAATGAAATCTTCATTTTGTGTTAGTTTGTCATGATTTCTTCACGAAAACACGTTTTCCTATAATGGTAGGTTGAACTCTTATAGGGGAAGCGCAGGTTTCATGAAAACAACGCAGAATGTCGAGTTATAATGAAATCTTCATTTTGTGTTAGTTTGTCATGATTTCTTCACGAAAACACGTTTTCCTATAATGGTAGGTCGAACTCTTGTAGGGGAAGCGCAGGTATCATGAAAACAACTCAGAATGTCAAGTTATAATGAAATCTTCATTTTGTGTTAGTTTGTCATGATTTCTTCACGAAAACACGTTTTCCTATAATGGTAGGTCGAACTCTTGTAGGGGAAGCGCAGGTATCATGAAAACAACTCAGAATGTCAAGTTATAATGAAATCTTCATTTTGTGTTAGTTTGTCATGATTTCTTCACGAAAACACGTTTTCCTATAATGGTAGGTCGAACTCTTATAGGGGAAGCGCAGGTTTCATGAAAACAACTCAGAATGTCAAGTTATAATGAAATCTTCATTTTGTGTTAGTTTGTCATGATTTCTTCACGAAAACACGTTTTCCTATAATGGTAGGTTGAACTCTTATAGGGGAAGCGCAGGTTTCATGAAAACAACGCAGAATGTCGAGTTATAATGAAATCTTCATTTTGTGTTAGTTTGTCATGATTTCTTCACGAAAACACGTTTTCCTATAATGGTAGGTTGAACTCTTATAGGGGAAGCGCAGGTTTCATGAAAACAACTAAGAATGTCAAGTTATAATGAAATCTTCATCTTGTGTTAGTTTGTCATGATTTCTTCACGAAAACACGTTTTCCTATAATGGTAGGTCGAACTCTTGTAGGGGAAGCGCAGGTTTCATGAAATGAACTCAGAATGTCAAGTTATAATGAAATCTTCATTTTGTGTTAGTTTGTCATGATTTCTTCACGAAAACACGTTTTCCTATAATGGTAGGTCGAACTCTTGTAGGGGAAGCGCAGGTATCATGAAAACAACTCAGAATGTCAAGTTATAATGAAATCTTCATTTTGTGTTAGTTTGTCATGATTTCTTCACGAAAACACGTTTTCCTATAATGTTAGATCGAACTCTTGTAGGGGAAGCGCAGGTTTCATGAAATGAACTCAGAATGTCAAGTTATAATGAAATCTTCATTTGCTGTTAGTTTGTCATGATTTCTTCACGAAAACATGTTTTCCTATAATGGTAGGTTGAACTCTTATAGGGGAAGCGCAGGTTTCATGAAAACAACTCAGAATGTCAAGTTATAATGAAATCTTCATTTTGTGTTAGGTTGTCATGATTTCTTCACGAAAACACGTTTTCCTATAATGGTAGGTCGAACTCTTATAGGGGAAGCGCAGGTTTCATGAAAACAACTCAGAATGTCAAGTTATAATGAAATCTTCATTTTGTGTTAGTTTGTCATGATTTCTTCACGAAAACACGTTTTCCTATAATGTTAGATCGAACTCTTGTAGGGGAAGCGCAGGTTTCATGAAATGAACTCAGAATGTCAAGTTATAATGAAATCTTCATTTTGTGTTAGTTTGTCATGATTTCTTCACGAAAACACGTTTTACTATAATGGTAGGTTGAACTCTTATAGGGGAAGCGCAGGTTTCATGAAAACAACGCAGAATGTCGAGTTATAATGAAATCTTCATTTTGTGTTAGTTTGTCATGATTTCTTCACGAAAACACGTTTTCCTATAATGGTAGGTTGAACTCTTATAGGGGAAGCGCAGGTTTCATGAAAACAACTAAGAATGTCAAGTTATAATGAAATCTTCATCTTGTGTTAGTTTGTCATGATTTCTTCACGAAAACACGTTTTACTATAATGGTAGGTTGAACTCTTATAGGGGAAGCGCAGGTTTCATGAAAACAACGCAGAATGTCGAGTTATAATGAAATCTTCATTTTGTGTTAGTTTGTCATGATTTCTTCACGAAAACACGTTTTCCTATAATGGTAGGTTGAACTCTTATAGGGGAAGCGCAGGTTTCATGAAAACAACTAAGAATGTCAAGTTATAATGAAATCTTCATCTTGTGTTAGTTTGTCATGATTTCTTCACGAAAACACGTTTTCCTATAATGGTAGGTCGAACTCTTATAGGGGAAGCGCAGGTTTCATGAAAACAACTCAGAATGTCAAGTTATAATGAAATCTTCATTTTGTGTTAGTTTGTCATGATTTCTTCACGAAAACACGTTTTCCTATAATGGTAGGTCGAACTCTTGTAGGGGAAGCGCAGGTATCATGAAAACAACTCAGAATGTCAAGTTATAATGAAATCATCATTTTGTGTTAGTTTGTCATGATTTCTTCACGAAAACACGTTTTCCTATAATGGTAGGTCGAACTCTTGTAGGGGAAGCGCAGGTATCATGAAAACAACTCAGAATGTCAAGTTATAATGAAATCATCATTTTGTGTTAGTTTGTCATGATTTCTTCACGAAAACACGTTTTCCTATAATAGTAGGTTGAACTCTTATAGGGGAAGCGCAGGTATCATGAAAACAACTCAGAATGTCAAGTTATAATGAAATCTTCATTTTGTGTTAGTTTGTCATGATTTCTTCACGAAAACACGTTTTCCTATAATGGTAGGTTGAACTCTTGTAGGGGAAGCGCAGGTATCATGAAAACAACTCAGAATGTCAAGTTATAATGAAATCTTCATTTTGTGTTAGTTTCTCATGATTTCTTCACGAAAACACGTTTTCCTATAATGGTAGGTTGAACTCTTGTAGGGGAAGCGCAGGTTTCATGAAAACAACTCAGAATGTCAAGTTATAATGAAATCTTCATTTTGTGTTAGTTTGTCATGATTTCTTCACGAAAACACGTTTTCCTATAATGGTAGGTTGAACTCTTGTAGGGGAAGCGCAGGTTTCATGAAAACAACTCAGAATGTCAAGTTATAATGAAATCTTCATTTTGTGTTAGTTTGTCATGATTTCTTCACGAAAACACGTTTTCCTATAATGGTAGGTTGATCTCTTATAGGGGAAGCGCAGGTTTCATGAAAACAACTAAGAATGTCAAGTTATAATGAAATCTTCATTTTGTGTTAGTTTGTCATGATTTCTTCACGAAAATACGTTTTCCTATAATGGTAGGTTGAACTCTTATAGGGGAAGCGCAGGTTTCATGAAAACAACTCAGAATGTCAAGTTATAATGAAATCTTCATTTTGTGTTAGTTTGTCATGATTTCTTCACGAAAACACGTTTTCCTATAATGGTAGGTTGAACTCTTATAGGGGAAGCGCAGGATTCATGAAAACAACTCAGAATGTCAAGTTATAATGAAATCTTCATTTTGTGTTAGTTTGTCATGATTTCTTCACGAAAACACGTTTTCCTATAATGGTAGGTTGAACTCTTGTAGGGGAAGCGCAGGTTTCATGAAATAAACTTAGAATGTCAAGTTATAATGAAATCTTCATTTTGTGTTAGTTTGTCATGATTTCTTCACGAAAACACGTTTTCCTATAATGGTAGGTCGAACTCTTGTAGGGGAAGCGCAGGTATCATGAAAACAACTCAGAATGTCAAGTTATAATGAAATCTTCATTTTGTGTTAGTTTGTAATTATTTCTTCACGACAACACGTTTTCCTATAATGGTAGGTTGAACTCTTGTAGGGGAAGCGCAGGTTTCATGAAAACAACTCAGAATGTCAAGTTATAATGAAATCTTCATTTTGTGTTAGTTTGTCATGATTTCTTCAAGAAAACACGTTTTCCTCTAATGTTAGATCGAACTCTTGTAGGGGAAGCGCAGGTTTCATGAAATGAACTCAGAATGTCAAGTTATAATTAAATCTTCATTTGCTGTTAGTTTGTCATGATTTCTTCACGAAAACACGTTTTCCTATAATGGTAGGTTGAACTCTTATAGGGGAAGCGCAGGTTTCATGAAAACAACTCAGAATGTCAAGTTATAATGAAATCTTCATTTTGTGTTAGGTTGTCATGATTTCTTCACGAAAACACGTTTTCCTATAATGGTAGGTTGAACTCTTATAGGGGAAGCGCAGGTTTCATGAAAACAACTCAGAATGTCAAGTTATAATGAAATCTTCATTTTGTGTTAGGTTGTCATGATTTCTTCACGAAAACACGTTTTCCTATAATGGTAGGTCGAACTCTTATAGGGGAAGCGCAGGTTTCATGAAAACAACTCAGAATGTCAAGTTATAATGAAATCTTCATTTTGTGTTAGTTTGTCATGATTTCTTCACGAAAACACGTTTTCCTATAATGGTAGGTTGAACTCTTGTAGGGGAAGCGCAGGTTTCATGAAAACAACTCAGAATGTCAAGTTATAATGAAATCTTCATTTTGTGTTAGTTTGTCATGATTTCTTCACGAAAACACGTTTTCCTATAATGGTAGGTTGAACTCTTGTAGGGGAAGCGCAGGTTTCATGAAAACAACTCAGAATGTCAAGTTATAATGAAATCTTCATTTTGTGTTAGTTTGTCATGATTTCTTCACGAAAACACGTTTTCCTATAATGGAAGGTTGAACTCTTGTAGGAGAAGCGCAGGTTTCATGAAATAAACTCAGAATGTCAAGTTATAATGAAATCTTCATTTTGTGTTAGTTTGTCATGATTTCTTCACGAAAACACGTTTTCCTATAATGGTAGGTCGAACTCTTGTAGGGGAAGCGCAGGTATCATGAAAACAACTCAGAATGTCAAGTTATAATGAAATCTTCATTTTGTGTTAGTTTGTCATGATTTCTTTACGAAAACACGTTTTCCTATAATGGTAGGTCGAACTCTTATAGGGGAAGCGCAGGTTTCATGAAAACAACTCAGAATGTCAAGTTATAATGAAATCTTCATTTTGTGTTAGTTTGTCATGATTTCTTCACGAAAACACGTTTTCCTATAATGGTAGGTTTAACTCTTATAGGGGAAGCGCAGGTTTCATGAAAACAACTCAGAATGTCAAGTTATAATGAAATCTTCATTTTGTGTTAGTTTGTCATGATTTCTTCACGAAAACACGTTTTCCTATAATGGTAGGTCGAACTCTTGTAGGGGAAGCGCAGGTATCATGAAAACAACTCAGAATGTCAAGTTATAATGAAATCTTCATTTTGTGTTAGTTTGTCATGATTTCTTCACGAAAACACGTTTTCCTATAATGGTAGGTCGAACTCTTATAGGGGAAGCGCAGGTTTCATGAAAACAACTCAGAATGTCAAGTTATAATGAAATCTTCATTTTGTGTTAGTTTGTCATGATATCTTCACGAAAACACGTTTTACTATAATGGTAGGTTGAACTCTTATAGGGGAAGCGCAGGTTTCATGAAAACAACGCAGAATGTCGAGTTATAATGAAATCTTCATTTTGTGTTAGTTTGTCATGATTTCTTCACGAAAACACGTTTTCCTATAATGGTAGGTTGAACTCTTATAGGGGAAGCGCAGGTTTCATGAAAACAACTAAGAATGTCAAGTTATAATGAAATCTTCATTTTGTGTTAGTTTGTCATGATTTCTTCACGAAAACACGTTTTCCTATAATGGTAGGTTGAACTCTTGTAGGGGAAGCGCAGGTATCATGAAAACAACTCAGAATGTCAAGTTATAATGAAATCTTCATTTTGTGTTAGTTTCTCATGATTTCTTCACGAAAACACGTTTTCCTATAATGGTAGGTTGAACTCTTGTAGGGGAAGCGCAGGTTTCATGAAAACAACTCAGAATGTCAAGTTATAATGAAATCTTCATTTTGTGTTAGTTTGTAATTATTTCTTCACGACAACACGTTTTCCTATAATGGTAGTTTGAATTCTTGTAGGGGAAGCGCAGGTTTCATGAAAACAACTCAGAATGTCAAGTTATAATGAAATCTTCATTTTGTGTTAGTTTGTCATGATTTCTTCAAGAAAACACGTTTTCCTCTAATGTTAGATCGAACTCTTGTAGGGGAAGCGCAGGTTTCATGAAATGAACTCAGAATGTCAAGTTATAATGAAATCTTCATTTGCTGTTAGTTTGTCATGATTTCTTCACGAAAACACGTTTTCCTATAATGGTAGGTTGAACTCTTATAGGGGAAGCGCAAGTTTCATGAAAACAACTCAGAATGTCAATTTATAATGAAATCTTCATTTTGTGTTAGGTTGTCATGATTTCTTCACGAAAACACGTTTTCCTATAATGGTAGGTTGAACTCTTATAGGGGAAGCGCAGGTTTCATGAAAACAACTCAGAATGTCAAGTTATAATGAAATCTTCATTTTGTGTTAGGTTGTCATGATTTCTTCACGAAAACACGTTTTCCTATAATGGTAGGTTGAACTCTTATAGGGGAAGCGCAGGTTTCATGAAAACAACTCAGAATGTCAAGTTATAATGAAATCTTCATTTTGTGTTAGTTTGTCATGATTTCTTCACGAAAACAAGTTTTCCTATAATGGTAGGTTGAACTCTTGTAGGGGAAGCGCAGGTTTCATGAAAACAACTCAGAATGTCAAGTTATAATGAAATCTTCATTTTGTGTTAGTTTGTCATGATTTCTTCACGAAAACACGTTTTCCTATAATGGTAGGTCGAACTCTTGTAGGGGAAGCGCAGGTTTCATGAAAACAACTCAGAATGTCAAGTTATAATGAAATCTTCATTTTGTGTTAGTTTGTCATGATTTCTTCACGAAAACACGTTTTCCTATAATGGTAGGTCGAACTCTTGTAGGGGAAGCGCAGGTATCATGAAAACAACTCAGAATGTCAAGTTATAATGAAATCTTCATTTTGTGTTAGTTTGTCATGATTTCTTTACGAAAACACGTTTTCCTATAATGGTAGGTCGAACTCTTGTAGGGGAAGCGCAGGTATCATGAAAACAACTCAGAATGTCAAGTTATAATGAAATCTTCATTTTGTGTAAGTTTGTCATGATTTCTTCACGAAAACACGTTTTCCTATAATGGTAGGTCGAACTCTTATAGGGGAAGCGCAGGTTTCATGAAAACAACTCAGAATGTCAAGTTATAATGAAATCTTCATTTTGTGTTAGTTTGTCATGATTTCTTCACGAAAACACGTTTTCCTATAATGGTAGGTCGAACTCTTGTAGGGGAAGCGCAGGTATCATGAAAACAACTCAGAATGTCAAGTTATAATGAAATCTTCATTTTGTGTTAGTTTGTCATGATTTCTTCACGAAAACACGTTTTCCTATAATGGTAGGTCGAACTCTTGTAGGGGAAGCGCAGGTATCATGAAAACAACTCAGAATGTCAAGTTATAATGAAATCTTCATTTTGTGTTAGTTTGTCATGATTTCTTCACGAAAACACGTTTTCCTATAATGTTAGATCGAACTCTTGTAGGGGAAGCGCAGGTTTCATGAAATGAACTCAGAATGTCAAGTTATAATGAAATCTTCATTTTGTGTTAGTTTGTCATGATTTCTTCACGAAAACACGTTTTCCTATAATGGTAGGTTGAACTCTTATAGGGGAAGCGCAGGTTTCATGAAAACAACGCAGAATGTCGAGTTATAATGAAATCTTCATTTTGTGTTAGTTTGTCATGATTTCTTCACGAAAACACGTTTTCCTATAATGGTAGGTTGAACTCTTATAGGGGAAGCGCAGGTTTCATGAAAACAACTAAGAATGTCAAGTTATAATGAAATCTTCATCTTGTGTTAGTTTGTCATGATTTCTTCACGAAAACACGTTTTCCTATAATGGTAGGTCGAACTCTTGTAGGGGAAGCGCAGGTTTCATGAAATGAACTCAGAATGTCAAGTTATAATGAAATCTTCATTTTGTGTTAGTTTGTCATGATTTCTTCACGAAAACACGTTTTCCTATAATGGTAGGTCGAACTCTTGTAGGGGAAGCGCAGGTATCATGAAAACAACTCAGAATGTCAAGTTATAATGAAATCTTCATTTTGTGTTAGTTTGTCATGATTTCTTCACGAAAACACGTTTTCCTATAATGTTAGATCGAACTCTTGTAGGGGAAGCGCAGGTTTCATGAAATGAACTCAGAATGTCAAGTTATAATGAAATCTTCATTTGCTGTTAGTTTGTCATGATTTCTTCACGAAAACATGTTTTCCTATAATGGTAGGTTGAACTCTTATAGGGGAAGCGCAGGTTTCATGAAAACAACTCAGAATGTCAAGTTATAATGAAATCTTCATTTTGTGTTAGGTTGTCATGATTTCTTCACGAAAACACGTTTTCCTATAATGGTAGGTCGAACTCTTATAGGGGAAGCGCAGGTTTCATGAAAACAACTCAGAATGTCAAGTTATAATGAAATCTTCATTTTGTGTTAGTTTGTCATGATTTCTTCACGAAAACACGTTTTCCTATAATGTTAGATCGAACTCTTGTAGGGGAAGCGCAGGTTTCATGAAATGAACTCAGAATGTCAAGTTATAATGAAATCTTCATTTTGTGTTAGTTTGTCATGATTTCTTCACGAAAACACGTTTTACTATAATGGTAGGTTGAACTCTTATAGGGGAAGCGCAGGTTTCATGAAAACAACGCAGAATGTCGAGTTATAATGAAATCTTCATTTTGTGTTAGTTTGTCATGATTTCTTCACGAAAACACGTTTTCCTATAATGGTAGGTTGAACTCTTATAGGGGAAGCGCAGGTTTCATGAAAACAACTAAGAATGTCAAGTTATAATGAAATCTTCATCTTGTGTTAGTTTGTCATGATTTCTTCACGAAAACACGTTTTACTATAATGGTAGGTTGAACTCTTATAGGGGAAGCGCAGGTTTCATGAAAACAACGCAGAATGTCGAGTTATAATGAAATCTTCATTTTGTGTTAGTTTGTCATGATTTCTTCACGAAAACACGTTTTCCTATAATGGTAGGTTGAACTCTTATAGGGGAAGCGCAGGTTTCATGAAAACAACTAAGAATGTCAAGTTATAATGAAATCTTCATCTTGTGTTAGTTTGTCATGATTTCTTCACGAAAACACGTTTTCCTATAATGGTAGGTCGAACTCTTATAGGGGAAGCGCAGGTTTCATGAAAACAACTCAGAATGTCAAGTTATAATGAAATCTTCATTTTGTGTTAGTTTGTCATGATTTCTTCACGAAAACACGTTTTCCTATAATGGTAGGTCGAACTCTTGTAGGGGAAGCGCAGGTATCATGAAAACAACTCAGAATGTCAAGTTATAATGAAATCATCATTTTGTGTTAGTTTGTCATGATTTCTTCACGAAAACACGTTTTCCTATAATGGTAGGTCGAACTCTTGTAGGGGAAGCGCAGGTATCATGAAAACAACTCAGAATGTCAAGTTATAATGAAATCATCATTTTGTGTTAGTTTGTCATGATTTCTTCACGAAAACACGTTTTCCTATAATAGTAGGTTGAACTCTTATAGGGGAAGCGCAGGTATCATGAAAACAACTCAGAATGTCAAGTTATAATGAAATCTTCATTTTCTGTTAGTTTGTCATGATTTCTTCACGAAAACACGTTTTCCTATAATGGTAGGTTGAACTCTTGTAGGGGAAGCGCAGGTATCATGAAAACAACTCAGAATGTCAAGTTATAATGAAATCTTCATTTTGTGTTAGTTTCTCATGATTTTTTCACGAAAACACGTTTTCCTATAATGGTAGGTTGAACTCTTGTAGGGGAAGCGCAGGTTTCATGAAAACAACTCAGAATGTCAAGTTATAATGAAATCTTCATTTTGTGTTAGTTTGTCATGATTTCTTCACGAAAACACGTTTTCCTATAATGGTAGGTTGAACTCTTGTAGGGGAAGCGCAGGTTTCATGAAAACAACTCAGAATGTCAAGTTATAATGAAATCTTCATTTTGTGTTAGTTTGTCATGATTTCTTCACGAAAACACGTTTTCCTATAATGGTAGGTTGAACTCTTATAGGGGAAGCGCAGGTTTCATGAAAACAACTAAGAATGTCAAGTTATAATGAAATCTTCATTTTGTGTTAGTTTGTCATGATTTCTTCACGAAAATACGTTTTCCTATAATGGTAGGTTGAACTCTTATAGGGGAAGCGCAGGTTTCATGAAAACAACTCAGAATGTCAAGTTATAATGAAATCTTCATTTTGTGTTAGTTTGTCATGATTTCTTCACGAAAACACGTTTTCCTATAATGGTAGGTTGAACTCTTATAGGGGAAGCGCAGGATTCATGAAAACAACTCAGAATGTCAAGTTATAATGAAATCTTCATTTTGTGTTAGTTTGTCATGATTTCTTCACGAAAACACGTTTTCCTATAATGGTAGGTTGAACTCTTGTAGGGGAAGCGCAGGTTTCATGAAATAAACTTAGAATGTCAAGTTATAATGAAATCTTCATTTTGTGTTAGTTTGTCATGATTTCTTCACGAAAACACGTTTTCCTATAATGGTAGGTCGAACTCTTGTAGGGGAAGCGCAGGTATCATGAAAACAACTCAGAATGTCAAGTTATAATGAAATCTTCATTTTGTGTTAGTTTGTAATTATTTCTTCACGACAACACGTTTTCCTATAATGGTAGGTTGAACTCTTGTAGGGGAAGCGCAGGTTTCATGAAAACAACTCAGAATGTCAAGTTATAATGAAATCTTCATTTTGTGTTAGTTTGTCATGATTTCTTCAAGAAAACACGTTTTCCTCTAATGTTAGATCGAACTCTTGTAGGGGAAGCGCAGGTTTCATGAAATGAACTCAGAATGTCAAGTTATAATTAAATCTTCATTTGCTGTTAGTTTGTCATGATTTCTTCACGAAAACACGTTTTCCTATAATGGTAGGTTGAACTCTTATAGGGGAAGCGCAGGTTTCATGAAAACAACTCAGAATGTCAAGTTATAATGAAATCTTCATTTTGTGTTAGGTTGTCATGATTTCTTCACGAAAACACGTTTTCCTATAATGGTAGGTTGAACTCTTATAGGGGAAGCGCAGGTTTCATGAAAACAACTCAGAATGTCAAGTTATAATGAAATCTTCATTTTGTGTTAGGTTGTCATGATTTCTTCACGAAAACACGTTTTCCTATAATGGTAGGTCGAACTCTTATAGGGGAAGCGCAGGTTTCATGAAAACAACTCAGAATGTCAAGTTATAATGAAATCTTCATTTTGTGTTAGTTTGTCATGATTTCTTCACGAAAACACGTTTTCCTATAATGGTAGGTTGAACTCTTGTAGGGGAAGCGCAGGTTTCATGAAAACAACTCAGAATGTCAAGTTATAATGAAATCTTCATTTTGTGTTAGTTTGTCATGATTTCTTCACGAAAACACGTTTTCCTATAATGGTAGGTTGAACTCTTGTAGGGGAAGCGCAGGTTTCATGAAAACAACTCAGAATGTCAAGTTATAATGAAATCTTCATTTTGTGTTAGTTTGTCATGATTTCTTCACGAAAACACGTTTTCCTATAATGGAAGGTTGAACTCTTGTAGGAGAAGCGCAGGTTTCATGAAATAAACTCAGAATGTCAAGTTATAATGAAATCTTCATTTTGTGTTAGTTTGTCATGATTTCTTCACGAAAACACGTTTTCCTATAATGGTAGGTCGAACTCTTGTAGGGGAAGCGCAGGTATCATGAAAACAACTCAGAATGTCAAGTTATAATGAAATCTTCATTTTGTGTTAGTTTGTCATGATTTCTTTACGAAAACACGTTTTCCTATAATGGTAGGTCGAACTCTTATAGGGGAAGCGCAGGTTTCATGAAAACAACTCAGAATGTCAAGTTATAATGAAATCTTCATTTTGTGTTAGTTTGTCATGATTTCTTCACGAAAACACGTTTTCCTATAATGGTAGGTTTAACTCTTATAGGGGAAGCGCAGGTTTCATGAAAACAACTCAGAATGTCAAGTTATAATGAAATCTTCATTTTGTGTTAGTTTGTCATGATTTCTTCACGAAAACACGTTTTCCTATAATGGTAGGTCGAACTCTTGTAGGGGAAGCGCAGGTATCATGAAAACAACTCAGAATGTCAAGTTATAATGAAATCTTCATTTTGTGTTAGTTTGTCATGATTTCTTCACGAAAACACGTTTTCCTATAATGGTAGGTCGAACTCTTATAGGGGAAGCGCAGGTTTCATGAAAACAACTCAGAATGTCAAGTTATAATGAAATCTTCATTTTGTGTTAGTTTGTCATGATATCTTCACGAAAACACGTTTTACTATAATGGTAGGTTGAACTCTTATAGGGGAAGCGCAGGTTTCATGAAAACAACGCAGAATGTCGAGTTATAATGAAATCTTCATTTTGTGTTAGTTTGTCATGATTTCTTCACGAAAACACGTTTTCCTATAATGGTAGGTTGAACTCTTATAGGGGAAGCGCAGGTTTCATGAAAACAACTAAGAATGTCAAGTTATAATGAAATCTTCATTTTGTGTTAGTTTGTCATGATTTCTTCACGAAAACACGTTTTCCTATAATGGTAGGTTGAACTCTTGTAGGGGAAGCGCAGGTATCATGAAAACAACTCAGAATGTCAAGTTATAATGAAATCTTCATTTTGTGTTAGTTTCTCATGATTTCTTCACGAAAACACGTTTTCCTATAATGGTAGGTTGAACTCTTGTAGGGGAAGCGCAGGTTTCATGAAAACAACTCAGAATGTCAAGTTATAATGAAATCTTCATTTTGTGTTAGTTTGTAATTATTTCTTCACGACAACACGTTTTCCTATAATGGTAGTTTGAATTCTTGTAGGGGAAGCGCAGGTTTCATGAAAACAACTCAGAATGTCAAGTTATAATGAAATCTTCATTTTGTGTTAGTTTGTCATGATTTCTTCAAGAAAACACGTTTTCCTCTAATGTTAGATCGAACTCTTGTAGGGGAAGCGCAGGTTTCATGAAATGAACTCAGAATGTCAAGTTATAATGAAATCTTCATTTGCTGTTAGTTTGTCATGATTTCTTCACGAAAACACGTTTTCCTATAATGGTAGGTTGAACTCTTATAGGGGAAGCGCAAGTTTCATGAAAACAACTCAGAATGTCAATTTATAATGAAATCTTCATTTTGTGTTAGGTTGTCATGATTTCTTCACGAAAACACGTTTTCCTATAATGGTAGGTTGAACTCTTATAGGGGAAGCGCAGGTTTCATGAAAACAACTCAGAATGTCAAGTTATAATGAAATCTTCATTTTGTGTTAGGTTGTCATGATTTCTTCACGAAAACACGTTTTCCTATAATGGTAGGTTGAACTCTTATAGGGGAAGCGCAGGTTTCATGAAAACAACTCAGAATGTCAAGTTATAATGAAATCTTCATTTTGTGTTAGTTTGTCATGATTTCTTCACGAAAACACGTTTTCCTATAATGGTAGGTTGAACTCTTGTAGGGGAAGCGCAGGTTTCATGAAAACAACTCAGAATGTCAAGTTATAATGAAATCTTCATTTTGTGTTAGTTTGTCATGATTTCTTCACGAAAACACGTTTTCCTATAATGGTAGGTTGAACTCTTGTAGGGGAAGCGCAGGTTTCATGAAAACAACTCAGAATGTCAAGTTATAATGAAATCTTCATTTTGTGTTAGTTTGTCATGATTTCTTCACGAAAACACGTTTTCCTATAATGGAAGGTTGAACTCTTGTAGGAGAAGCGCAGGTTTCATGAAATAAACTCAGAATGTCAAGTTATAATGAAATCTTCATTTTGTGTTAGTTTGTCATGATTTCTTCACGAAAACACGTTTTCCTATAATGGTAGGTCGAACTCTTGTAGGGGAAGCGCAGGTATCATGAAAACAACTCAGAATGTCAAGTTATAATGAAATCTTCATTTTGTGTTAGTTTGTCATGATTTCTTCACAAAAACACGTTTTCCTATAATGGTAGGTCGAACTCTTATAGGGGAAGCGCAGGTTTCATGAAAACAACTCAGAATGTCAAGTTATAATGAAATCTTCATTTTGTGTTAGTTTGTCATGATTTCTTCACGAAAACACGTTTTCCTATAATGGTAGGTTTAACTCTTATAGGGGAAGCGCAGGTTTCATGAAAACAACTCAGAATGTCAAGTTATAATGAAATCTTCATTTTGTGTTAGTTTGTCATGATTTCTTCACGAAAACACGTTTTCCTATAATGGTAGGTCGAACTCTTGTAGGGGAAGCGCAGGTATCATGAAAACAACTCAGAATGTCAAGTTATAATGAAATCTTCATTTTGTGTTAGTTTGTCATGATTTCTTCACGAAAACACGTTTTCCTATAATGGTAGGTCGAACTCTTATAGGGGAAGCGCAGGTTTCATGAAAACAACTCAGAATGTCAAGTTATAATGAAATCTTCATTTTGTGTTAGTTTGTCATGATTTCTTCACGAAAACACGTTTTCCTATAATGGTAGGTCGAACTCTTGTAGGGGAAGCGCAGGTATCATGAAAACAACTCAGAATGTCAAGTTATAATGAAATCTTCATTTTGTGTTAGTTTGTCATGATTTCTTCACGAAAACACGTTTTCCTATAATGGTAGGTCGAACTCTTGTAGGGGAAGCGCAGGTATCATGAAAACAACTCAGAATGTCAAGTTATAATGAAATCTTCATTTTGTGTTAGTTTGTCATGATTTCTTCACGAAAACACGTTTTCCTATAATGTTAGATCGAACTCTTGTAGGGGAAGCGCAGGTTTCATGAAATGAACTCAGAATGTCAAGTTATAATGAAATCTTCATTTTGTGTTAGTTTGTCATGATTTCTTCACGAAAACACGTTTTCCTATAATGGTAGGTTGAACTCTTATAGGGGAAGCGCAGGTTTCATGAAAACAACGCAGAATGTCGAGTTATAATGAAATCTTCATTTTGTGTTAGTTTGTCATGATTTCTTCACGAAAACACGTTTTCCTATAATGGTAGGTTGAACTCTTATAGGGGAAGCGCAGGTTTCATGAAAACAACTAAGAATGTCAAGTTATAATGAAATCTTCATCTTGTGTTAGTTTGTCATGATTTCTTCACGAAAACACGTTTTTCTATAATGGTAGGTCGAACTCTTATAGGGGAAGCGCAGGTTTCATGAAAACAACTCAGAATGTCAAGTTATAATGAAATCTTCATTTTGTGTTAGTTTGTCATGATTTCTTCACGAAAACACGTTTTCCTATAATGGTAGGTCGAACTCTTGTAGGGGAAGCGCAGGTATCATGAAAACAACTCAGAATGTCAAGTTATAATGAAATCATCATTTTGTGTTAGTTTGTCATGATTTCTTCACGAAAACACGTTTTCCTATAATGGTAGGTTGAACTCTTATAGGGGAAGCGCAGGTATCATGAAAACAACTCAGAATGTCAAGTTATAATGAAATCTTCATTTTGTGTTAGTTTGTCATGATTTCTTCACGAAAACACGTTTTCCTATAATGGTAGGTTGAACTCTTGTAGGGGAAGCGCAGGTATCATGAAAACAACTCAGAATGTCAAGTTATAATGAAATCTTCATTTTGTGTTAGTTTGTCATGATTTCTTCACGAAAACACGTTTTCCTATAATGGTAGGTTGAACTCTTGTAGGGGAACGCAGGTTTCATGAAAACAACTCAGAATGTCAAGTTATAATGAAATCTTCATTTTGTGTTAGTTTGTCATGATTTCTTCACGAAAACACGTTTTCCTATAATGGTAGGTCGAACTCTTGTAGGGGAAGCGCAGGTATCATGAAAACAACTCAGAATGTCAAGTTATAATGAAATCTTCATTTTGTGTTAGTTTGTCATGATTTCTTCACGAAAACACGTTTTCCTATAATGGTAGGTCGAACTCTTGTAGGGGAAGCGCAGGTATCATGAAAACAACTCAGAATGTCAAGTTATAATGAAATCTTCATTTTGTGTTAGTTTGTCATGATTTCTTCACGAAAACACGTTTTCCTATAATGGTAGGTCGAACTCTTGTAGGGGAAGCGCAGGTATCATGAAAACAACTCAGAATGTCAAGTTATAATGAAATCTTCATTTTGTGTTAGTTTGTCATGATTTCTTCACGAAAACACGTTTTCCTATAATGGTAGGTCGAACTCTTGTAGGGGAAGCGCAGGTATCATGAAAACAACTCAGAATGTCAAGTTATAATGAAATCTTCATTTTGTGTTAGTTTGTCATGATTTCTTCACGAAAACACGTTTTCCTATGATGTTAGATCGAACTCTTGTAGGGGAAGCGCAGGTTTCATGAAATGAACTCAGAATGTCAAGTTATAATGAAATCTTCATTTTGTGTTAGTTTGTCATGATTTCTTCACGAAAACACGTTTTCCTATAATGGTAGGTTGAACTCTTATAGGGGAAGCGCAGGTTTCATGAAAACAACTCAGAATGTCAAGTTATAATGAAATCTTCATTTTGTGTTAGTTTGTCATGATTTCTTCACGAAAACACGTTTTCCTATAATAGTAGGTTGAACTCTTATAGGGGAAGCGCAGGTTTCATGAAAACAACTCAGAATGTCAAGTTATAATGAAATCTTCATTTTGTGTTAGTTTGTCATGATTTCTTCACGAAAACACGTTTTCCTATAATGGTAGGTTGAACTCTTGTAGGGGAAGCGCAGGTATCATGAAAACAACTCAGAATGTCAAGTTATAATGAAATCTTCATTTTGTGTTAGTTTCTCATGATTTCTTCACGAAAACACGTTTTCCTATAATGGTAGGTTGAACTCTTGTAGGGGAAGCGCAGGTTTCATGAAAACAACTCAGAATGTCAAGTTATAATGAAATCTTCATTTTGTGTTAGTTTGTCATGATTTCTTCACGAAAACACGTTTTCCTATAATGGTAGGTTGAACTCTTGTAGGGGAAGCGCAGGTTTCATGAAAACAACTCAGAATGTCAAGTTATAATGAAATCTTCATTTTGTGTTAGTTTGTCATGATTTCTTCACGAAAACACGTTTTCCTATAATGGTAGGTTGAACTCTTATAGGGGAAGCGCAGGTTTCATGAAAACAACTAAGAATGTCAAGTTATAATGAAATCTTCATTTTGTGTTAGTTTGTCATGATTTCTTCACGAAAATACGTTTTCCTATAATGGTAGGTTGAACTCTTATAGGGGAAGCGCAGGTTTCATGAAAACAACTCAGAATGTCAAGTTATAATGAAATCTTCATTTTGTGTTAGTTTGTCATGATTTCTTCACGAAAACACGTTTTCCTATAATGGTAGGTCGAACTCTTATAGGGGAAGCGCAGGATTCATGAAAACAACTCAGAATGTCAAGTTATAATGAAATCTTCATTTTGTGTTAGTTTGTCATGATTTCTTCATGAAAACACGTTTTCCTATAATGGTAGGTTGAACTCTTGTAGGGGAAGCGCAGGTTTCATGAAATAAACTCAGAATGTCAAGTTATAATGAAATCTTCATTTTGTGTTAGTTTGTCATGATTTCTTCACGAAAACACGTTTTCCTATAATGGTAGGTCGAACTCTTGTAGGGGAAGCGCAGGTATCATGAAAACAACTCAGAATGTCAAGTTATAATGAAATCTTCATTTTGTGTTAGTTTGTAATTATTTCTTCACGACAACACGTTTTCCTATAATGGTAGGTTGAACTCTTGTAGGGGAAGCGCAGGTTTCATGAAAACAACTCAGAATGTCAAGTTATAATGAAATCTTCATTTTGTGTTAGTTTGTCATGATTTCTTCAAGAAAACACGTTTTCCTCTAATGTTAGATCGAACTCTTGTAGGGGAAGCGCAGGTTTCATGAAATGAACTCAGAATGTCAAGTTATAATGAAATCTTCATTTGCTGTTAGTTTGTCATGATTTCTTCACGAAAACACGTTTTCCTATAATGGTAGGTTGAACTCTTATAGGGGAAGCGCAGGTTTCATGAAAACAACTCAGAATGTCAAGTTATAATGAAATCTTCATATTGTGTTAGGTTGTCATGATTTCTTCACGAAAACACGTTTTCCTATAATGGTAGGTTGAACTCTTATAGGGGAAGCGCAGGTTTCATGAAAACAACTCAGAATGTCAAGTTATAATGAAATCTTCATTTTGTGTTAGTTTGTCATGATTTCTTCACGAAAACACGTTTTCCTATAATGGTAGGTTGAACTCTTGTAGGGGAAGCGCAGGTTTCATGAAAACAACTCAGAATGTCAAGTTATAATGAAATCTTCATTTTGTGTTAGTTTGTCATGATTTCTTCACGAAAACACGTTTTCCTATAATGGTAGGTTGAACTCTTGTAGGGGAAGCGCAGGTTTCATGAAAACAACTCAGAATGTCAAGTTATAATGAAATCTTCATTTTGTGTTAGTTTGTCATGATTTCTTCACGAAAACACGTTTTCCTATAATGGTAGGTCGAACTCTTGTAGGGGAAGCGCAGGTATCATGAAAACAATTCAGAATGTCAAGTTATAATGAAATCTTCATTTTGTGTTAGTTTGTCATGATTTCTTCACAAAAACACGTTTTCCTATAATGGTAGGTCGAACTCTTATAGGGGAAGCGCAGGTTTCATGAAAACAACTCAGAATGTCAAGTTATAATGAAATCTTCATTTTGTGTTAGTTTGTCATGATTTCTTCACGAAAACACGTTTTCCTATAATGGTAGGTTTAACTCTTATAGGGGAAGCGCAGGTTTCATGAAAACAACTCAGAATGTCAAGTTATAATGAAATCTTCATTTTGTGTTAGTTTGTCATGATTTCTTCACGAAAACACGTTTTCCTATAATGGTAGGTCGAACTCTTGTAGGGGAAGCGCAGGTATCATGAAAACAACTCAGAATGTCAAGTTATAATGAAATCTTCATTTTGTGTTAGTTTGTAATTATTTCTTCACGACAACACGTTTTCCTATAATGGTAGGTTGAACTCTTGTAGGGGAAGCGCAGGTTTCATGAAAACAACTCAGAATGTCAAGTTATAATGAAATCTTCATTTTGTGTTAGTTTGTCATGATTTCTTCAAGAAAACACGTTTTCCTCTAATGTTAGATCGAACTCTTGTAGGGGAAGCGCAGGTTTCATGAAATGAACTCAGAATGTCAAGTTATAATGAAATCTTCATTTGCTGTTAGTTTGTCATGATTTCTTCACGAAAACACGTTTTCCTATAATGGTAGGTTGAACTCTTATAGGGGAAGCGCAGGTTTCATGAAAACAACTCAGAATGTCAAGTTATAATGAAATCTTCATTTTGTGTTAGGTTGTCATGATTTCTTCACGAAAACACGTTTTCCTATAATGGTAGGTTGAACTCTTATAGGGGAAGCGCAGGTTTCATGAAAACAACTCAGAATGTCAAGTTATAATGAAATCTTCATTTTGTGTTAGTTTGTCATGATTTCTTCACGAAAACACGTTTTCCTATAATGGTAGGTTGAACTCTTGTAGGGGAAGCGCAGGTTTCATGAAAACAACTCAGAATGTCAAGTTATAATGAAATCTTCATTTTGTGTTAGTTTGTCATGATTTCTTCACGAAAACACGTTTTCCTATAATGGTAGGTTGAACTCTTGTAGGGGAAGCGCAGGTTTCATGAAAACAACTCAGAATGTCAAGTTATAATGAAATCTTCATTTTGTGTTAGTTTGTCATGAATTCTTCACGAAAACACGTTTTCCTATAATGGAAGGTTGAACTCTTGTAGGAGAAGCGCAGGTTTCATGAAATAAACTCAGAATGTCAAGTTATAATGAAATCTTCATTTTGTGTTAGTTTGTCATGATTTCTTCACGAAAACACGTTTTCCTATAATGGTAGGTCGAACTCTTGTAGGGGAAGCGCAGGTATCATGAAAACAACTCAGAATGTCAAGTTATAATGAAATCTTCATTTTGTGTTAGTTTGTCATGAATTCTTCACGAAAACACGTTTTCCTATAATGGAAGGTTGAACTCTTGTAGGAGAAGCGCAGGTTTCATGAAATAAACTCAGAATGTCAAGTTATAATGAAATCTTCATTTTGTGTTAGTTTGTCATGATTTCTTCACGAAAACACGTTTTCCTATAATGGTAGGTCGAACTCTTGTAGGGGAAGCGCAGGTATCATGAAAACAACTCAGAATGTCAAGTTATAATGAAATCTTCATTTTGTGTTAGTTTGTCATGATTTCTTCACAAAAACACGTTTTCCTATAATGGTAGGTCGAACTCTTATAGGGGAAGCGCAGGTTTCATGAAAACAACTCAGAATGTCAAGTTATAATGAAATCTTCATTTTGTGTTAGTTTGTCATGATTTCTTCACGAAAACACGTTTTCCTATAATGGTAGGTTTAACTCTTATAGGGGAAGCGCAGGTTTCATGAAAACAACTCAGAATGTCAAGTTATAATGAAATCTTCATTTTGTGTTAGTTTGTCATGATTTCTTCACGAAAACACGTTTTCCTATAATGGTAGGTCGAACTCTTGTAGGGGAAGCGCAGGTATCATGAAAACAACTCAGAATGTCAAGTTATAATGAAATCTTCATTTTGTGTTAGTTTGTCATGATTTCTTCACGAAAACACGTTTTCCTATAATGGTAGGTCGAACTCTTATAGGGGAAGCGCAGGTTTCATGAAAACAACTCAGAATGTCAAGTTATAATGAAATCTTCATTTTGTGTTAGTTTGTCATGATTTCTTCACGAAAACACGTTTTCCTATAATGGTAGGTCGAACTCTTGTAGGGGAAGCGCAGGTATCATGAAAACAACTCAGAATGTCAAGTTATAATGAAATCTTCATTTTGTGTTAGTTTGTCATGATTTCTTCACGAAAACACGTTTTCCTATAATGGTAGGTCGAACTCTTGTAGGGGAAGCGCAGGTATCATGAAAACAACTCAGAATGTCAAGTTATAATGAAATCTTCATTTTGTGTTAGTTTGTCATGATTTCTTCACGAAAACACGTTTTCCTATAATGTTAGATCGAACTCTTGTAGGGGAAGCGCAGGTTTCATGAAAACAACTCAGAATGTCAAGTTATAATGAAATCTTCATTTTGTGTTAGTTTGTCATGATTTCTTCACGAAAACACGTTTTCCTATAATGGTAGGTCGAACTCTTATAGGGGAAGCGCAGGTTTCATGAAAACAACTCAGAATGTCAAGTTATAATGAAATCTTCATTTTGTGTTAGTTTGTCATGATTTCTTCACGAAAACACGTTTTCCTATAATGGTAGGTCGAACTCTTGTAGGGGAAGCGCAGGTATCATGAAAACAACTCAGAATGTCAAGTTATAATGAAATCTTCATTTTGTGTTAGTTTGTCATGATTTCTTCACGAAAACACGTTTTCCTATAATGGTAGGTCGAACTCTTGTAGGGGAAGCGCAGGTTTCATGAAAACAACTCAGAATGTCAAGTTATAATGAAATCTTCATTTTGTGTTAGTTTGTCATGATTTCTTCACGAAAACACGTTTTCCTATAATGGTAGGTTGAACTCTTGTAGGGGAAGCGCAGGTTTCATGAAAACAACTCAGAATGTCAAGTTATAATGAAATCTTCATTTTGTGTTAGTTTGTCATGATTTCTTCACGAAAACACGTTTTCCTATAATGTTAGATCGAACTCTTGTAGGGGAAGCGCAGGTTTCATGAAAACAACTCAGAATGTCAAGTTATAATGAAATCTTCATTTTGTGTTAGTTTGTCATGATTTCTTCACGAAAACACGTTTTCCTATAATGGTAGGTCGAACTCTTATAGGGGAAGCGCAGGTATCATGAAAACAACTCAGAATGTCAAGTTATAATGAAATCTTCATTTTGTGTTAGTTTGTCATGATTTCTTCACGAAAACACGTTTTCCTATAATGGTAGGTCGAACTCTTGTAGGGGAAGCGCAGGTATCATGAAAACAACTCAGAATGTCAAGTTATAATGAAATCTTCTTTTTGTGTTAGTTTGTCATGATTTCTTCACGAAAACACGTTTTCCTATAATGGTAGGTCGAACTCTTGTAGGGGAAGCGCAGGTATCATGAAAACAACTCAGAATGTCAAGTTATAATGAAATCTTCATTTTGTGTTAGTTTGTCATGATTTCTTCACGAAAACACGTTTTCCTATAATGGTAGGTCGAACTCTTGTAGGGGAAGCGCAGGTTTCATGAAAACAACTCAGAATGTCAAGTTATAATGAAATCTTCATTTTGTGTTAGTTTGTCATGATTTCTTCACGAAAACACGTTTTCCTATAATGGTAGGTTGAACTCTTGTAGGGGAAGCGCAGGTTTCATGAAAACAACTCAGAATGTCAAGTTATAATGAAATCTTCATTTTGTGTTAGTTTGTCATGAATTCTTCACGAAAACACGTTTTCCTATAATGGTAGGTTGAACTCTTATAGGGGTAGCGCAGGTTTCATGAAAACAACTCAGAATGTCAAGTTATAATGAAATCTTCATTTTGTGTTAGTTTGTCATGATTTCTTCACGAAAACACGTTTTCCTATAATGGTAGGTCGAACTCTTGTAGGGGAAGCGCAGGTATCATGAAAACAACTCAGAATGTCAAGTTATAATGAAATCATCATTTTGTGTTAGTTTGTCATGATTTCTTCACGAAAACACGTTTTCCTATAATGGTAGGTCGAACTCTTGTAGGGGAAGCGCAGGTTTCATGAAAACAACTCAGAATGTCAAGTTATAATGAAATCTTCATTTTGTGTTAGTTTGTCATGATTTCTTCACGAAAACACGTTTTCCTATAATGGTAGGTTGAACTCTTGTAGGGGAAGCGCAGGTTTCATGAAAACAACTCAGAATGTCAAGTTATAATGAAATCTTCATTTTGTGTTAGTTTGTCATGATTTCTTCACGAAAACACGTTTTCCTATAATGGTAGGTTGAACTCTTGTAGGGGAAGCGCAGGTTTCATGAAAACAACTCAGAATGTCAAGTTATAATGAAATCTTCATTTTGTGTTAGTTTGTCATGATTTCTTCACGAAAACACGTTTTCCTATAATGGTAGGTCGAACTCTTGTAGGGGAAGCGCAGGTATCATGAAAACAACTCAGAATGTCAAGTTATAATGAAATCTTCATTTTGTGTTAGTTTGTCATGATTTCTTCACGAAAACACGTTTTCCTATAATGGTAGGTTGAACTCTTGTAGGGGAAGCGCAGGTTTCATGAAAACAACTCAGAATGTCAAGTTATAATGAAATCTTCATTTTGTGTTAGTTTGTCATGATTTCTTCACGAAAACACGTTTTCCTATAATGGTAGGTTGAACTCTTGTAGGGGAAGCGCAGGTTTCATGAAAACAACTCAGAATGTCAAGTTATAATGAAATCTTCATTTTGTGTTAGTTTGTCATGATTTCTTCACGAAAACACGTTTTCCTATAATGTTATGTCAAAGTCTTATAGGGGAAGCGCAGGTTTCATGAAAACAACTCAGAATGTCAAGTTATAATGAAATCTTCATTTTGTGTTAGTTTGTCATGATTTCTTCATGAAAACACGTTTTCCTATAATGGTAGGTTGAACTCTTGTAGGGGAAGCGCAGGTTTCATGAAAACAACTCAGAATGTCAAGTTATAATGAAATCTTCATTTTGTGTTAGTTTGTCATGATTTCTTCACGAAAACACGTTTTCCTATAATGGTAGGTCGAACTCTTGTAGGGGAAGCGCAGGTATCATGAAAACAACTCAGAATGTCAAGTTATAATGAAATCTTCATTTTGTGTTAGTTTGTCATGATTTCTTCACGAAAACACGTTTTCCTATAATGGTAGGTTGAACTCTTGTAGGGGAAGCGCAGGTTTCATGAAAACAACTCAGAATGTCAAGTTATAATGAAATCTTCATTTTGTGTTAGTTTGTCATGATTTCTTCACGACAACACGTTTTCCTATAATGGTAGGTTGAACTCTTGTAGGGGAAGCGCAGGTTTCATGAAAACAACTCAGAATGTGAAGTTATAATGAAATCTTCATTTTGTGTTAGTTTGTCATGATTTCTTCACGAAAACACGTTTTCCTATAATGTTAGATCGAACTCTTATAGGGGAAGCGCAGGTTTCATGAAATGAACTCAGAATGTCAAGTTATAATGAAATCTTCATTTTGTGTTAGTTTGTCATGATTTCTTCACGAAAACACGTTTTCCTATAATGGTAGGTTGAACTCTTATAGGGGAAGCGCAGGTTTCATGAAAACAACTCAGAATGTCAAGTTATAATGAAATCTTCATTTTGTGTTAGTTTGTCATGATTTCTTCACGAAAACACGTTTTCCTATAATGGCAGGTCGAACTCTTGTAGGGGAAGCGCAGGTATCATGAAAACAACTCAGAATGTCAAGTTATAATGAAATCTTCATTTTGTGTTAGTTTGTAATTATTTCTTCACGACAACACGTTTTCCTATAATGGTAGGTTGAACTCTTGTAGGGGAAGCGCAGGTTTCATGAAAACAACTCAGAATGTCAAGTTATAATGAAATCTTCATTTTGTGTTAGTTTGTCATGATTTCTTCACGACAACACGTTTTCCTATAATGGTAGGTTGAACTCTTGTAGGGGAAGCGCAGGTTTCATGAAAACAACTCAGAATGTGAAGTTATAATGAAATCTTCATTTTGTGTTAGTTTGTCATGATTTCTTCACGAAAACACGTTTTCCTATAATGTTAGATCGAACTCTTATAGGGGAAGCGCAGGTTTCATGAAATGAACTCAGAATGTCAAGTTATAATGAAATCTTCATTTGCTGTTAGTTTGTCATGATTTCTTCACGAAAACACGTTTTCCTATAATGGTAGGTTGAACTCTTATAGGGGAAGCGCAGGTTTCATGAAATGAACTCAGAATGTCAAGTTATAATGAAATCTTCATTTTGTGTTAGTTTGTCATGATTTCTTCACGAAAACACGTTTTCCTATAATGGCAGGTCGAACTCTTGTAGGGGAAGCGCAGGTATCATGAAAACAACTCAGAATGTCAAGTTATAATGAAATCTTCATTTTGTGTTAGTTTGTAATTATTTCTTCACGACAACACGTTTTCCTATAATGGTAGGTTGAACTCTTGTAGGGGAAGCGCAGGTTTCATGAAAACAACTCAGAATGTGAAGTTATAATGAAATCTTCATTTTGTGTTAGTTTGTCATGATTTCTTCACGAAAACACGTTTTCCTATAATGGTAGGTTGAACTCTTGTAGGGGAACGCAGGTTTCATGAAAACAACTCAGAATGTCAAGTTATAATGAAATCTTCATTTTGTGTTAGTTTGTCATGATTTCTTCACGAAAACACGTTTTCCTATAATGTTAGATCGAACTCTTATAGGGGAAGCGCAGGTTTCATGAAATGAACTCAGAATGTCAAGTTATAATGAAATCTTCATTTTGTGTTAGTTTGTCATGATTTCTTCACGAAAACACGTTTTCCTATAATGGTAGGTCGAACTCTTGTAGGGGAAGCGCAGGTATCATGAAAACAACTCAGAATGTCAAGTTATAATGAAATCTTCATTTTGTGTTAGTTTGTAATTATTTCTTCACGACAACACGTTTTCCTATAATGGTAGGTTGAACTCTTGTAGGGGAAGCGCAGGTTTCATGAAAACAACTCAGAATGTCAAGTTATAATGAAATCTTCATTTTGTGTTAGTTTGTCATGATTTCTTCAAGAAAACACGTTTTCCTCTAATGTTAGATCGAACTCTTGTAGGGGAAGCGCAGGTTTCATGAAATGAACTCAGAATGTCAAGTTATAATGAAATCTTCATTTGCTGTTAGTTTGTCATGATTTCTTCACGAAAACACGTTTTCCTATAATGGTAGGTTGAACTCTTATAGGGGAAGCGCAGGTTTCATGAAAACAACTCAGAATGTCAAGTTATAATGAAATCTTCATTTTGTGTTAGGTTGTCATGATTTCTTCACGAAAACACGTTTTCCTATAATGGTAGGTTGAACTCTTATAGGGGAAGCGCAGGTTTCATGAAAACAACTCAGAATGTCAAGTTATAATGAAATCTTCATTTTGTGTTAGTTTGTCATGATTTCTTCACGAAAACACGTTTTCCTATAATGGCAGGTTGAACTCTTGTAGGGGAAGCGCAAGTTTCATGAAAACAACTCAGAATGTCAAGTTATAATGAAATCTTCATTTTGTGTTAGTTTGTCATGATTTCTTCACGAAAACACGTTTTCCTATAATGGTAGGTTGAACTCTTGTAGGGGAAGCGCAGGTTTCATGAAAACAACTCAGAATGTCAAGTTATAATGAAATCTTCATTTTGTGTTAGTTTGTCATGATTTCTTCACGAAAACACGTTTTCCTATAATGGAAGGTTGAACTCTTGTAGGAGAAGCGCAGGTTTCATGAAATAAACTCAGAATGTCAAGTTATAATGAAATCTTCATTTTGTGTTAGTTTGTCATGATTTCTTCACGAAAACACGTTTTCCTATAATGGTAGGTCGAACTCTTGTAGGGGAAGCGCAGGTATCATGAAAACAACTCAGAATGTCAAGTTATAATGAAATCTTCATTTTGTGTTAGTTTGTCATGATTTCTTCACAAAAACACGTTTTCCTATAATGGTAGGTCGAACTCTTATAGGGGAAGCGCAGGTTTCATGAAAACAACTCAGAATGTCAAGTTATAATGAAATCTTCATTTTGTGTTAGTTTGTCATGATTTCTTCACGAAAACACGTTTTCCTATAATGGTAGGTTTAACTCTTATAGGGGAAGCGCAGGTTTCATGAAAACAACTCAGAATGTCAAGTTATAATGAAATCTTCATTTTGTGTTAGTTTGTCATGATTTCTTCACGAAAACACGTTTTCCTATAATGGTAGGTCGAACTCTTGTAGGGGAAGCGCAGGTATCATGAAAACAACTCAGAATGTCAAGTTATAATGAAATCTTCATTTTGTGTTAGTTTGTAATTATTTCTTCACGACAACACGTTTTCCTATAATGGTAGGTTGAACTCTTGTAGGGGAAGCGCAGGTTTCATGAAAACAACTCAGAATGTCAAGTTATAATGAAATCTTCATTTTGTGTTAGTTTGTCATGATTTCTTCAAGAAAACACGTTTTCCTCTAATGTTAGATCGAACTCTTGTAGGGGAAGCGCCGGTTTCATGAAATGAACTCAGAATGTCAAGTTATAATGAAATCTTCATTTGCTGTTAGTTTGTCATGATTTCTTCACGAAAACACGTTTTCCTATAATGGTAGGTTGAACTCTTATAGGGGAAGCGCAGGTTTCATGAAAACAACTCAGAATGTCAAGTTATAATGAAATCTTCATTTTGTGTTAGGTTGTCATGATTTCTTCACGAAAACACGTTTTCCTATAATGGTAGGTCGAACTCTTGTAGGGGAAGCGCAGGTATCATGAAAACAACTCAGAATGTCAAGTTATAATGAAATCTTCATTTTGTGTTAGTTTGTCATGATTTCTTCACAAAAACACGTTTTCCTATAATGGTAGGTCGAACTCTTATAGGGGAAGCGCAGGTTTCATGAAAACAACTCAGAATGTCAAGTTATAATGAAATCTTCATTTTGTGTTAGTTTGTCATGATTTCTTCACGAAAACACGTTTTCCTATAATGGTAGGTTTAACTCTTATAGGGGAAGCGCAGGTTTCATGAAAACAACTCAGAATGTCAAGTTATAATGAAATCTTCATTTTGTGTTAGTTTGTCATGATTTCTTCACGAAAACACGTTTTCCTATAATGGTAGGTCGAACTCTTATAGGGGAAGCGCAGGTATCATGAAAACAACTCAGAATGTCAAGTTATAATGAAATCTTAATTTTGTGTTAGTTTGTCATGATTTCTTCACGAAAACACGTTTTCCTATAATGGTAGGTCGAACTCTTATAGGGGAAGCGCAGGTTTCATGAAAACAACTCAGAATGTCAAGTTATAATGAAATCTTCATTTTGTGTTAGTTTGTCATGATTTCTTCACGAAAACACGTTTTCCTATAATGGTAGGTCGAACTCTTGTAGGGGAAGCGCAGGTATCATGAAAACAACTCAGAATGTCAAGTTATAATGAAATCTTCATTTTGTGTTAGTTTGTCATGATTTCTTCACGAAAACACGTTTTCCTATAATGTTAGATCGAACTCTTGTAGGGGAAGCGCAGGTTTCATGAAATGAACTCAGAATGTCAAGTTATAATGAAATCTTCATTTTGTGTTAGTTTGTCATGATTTCTTCACGAAAACACGTTTTCCTATAATGGTAGGTTGAACTCTTATAGGGGAAGCGCAGGTTTCATGAAAACAACGCAGAATGTCGAGTTATAATGAAATCTTCATTTTGTGTTAGTTTGTCATGATTTCTTCACGAAAACACGTTTTCCTATAATGGTAGGTTGAACTCTTATAGGGGAAGCGCAGGTTTCATGAAAACAACTAAGAATGTCAAGTTATAATGAAATCTTCATCTTGTGTTAGTTTGTCATGATTTCTTCACGAAAACACGTTTTCCTATAACGGTAGGTCGAACTCTTATAGGGGAAGCGCAGGTTTCATGAAAACAACTCAGAATGTCAAGTTATAATGAAATCTTCATTTTGTGTTAGTTTGTCATGATTTCTTCACGAAAACACGTTTTCCTATAATGGTAGGTCGAACTCTTGTAGGGGAAGCGCAGGTATCATGAAAACAACTCAGAATGTCAAGTTATAATGAAATCTTCATTTTGTGTTAGTTTGTCATGATTTCTTCACGAAAACACGTTTTCCTATAATGGTAGGTTGAACTCTTGTAGGGGAAGCGCAGGTATCATGAAAACAACTCAGAATGTCAAGTTATAATGAAATCTTCATTTTGTGTTAGTTTCTCATGATTTCTTCACGAAAACACGTTTTCCTATAATGGTAGGTTGAACTCTTCTAGGGGAAGCGCAGGTTTCATGAAAACAACTCAGAATGTGAAGTTATAATGAAATCTTCATTTTGTGTTAGTTTGTCATGATTTCTTCACGAAAACACGTTTTCCTATAATGGTAGGTTGAACTCTTGTAGGGGAACGCAGGTTTCATGAAAACAACTCAGAATGTCAAGTTATAATGAAATCTTCATTTTGTGTTAGTTTGTCATGATTTCTTCACGAAAACACGTTTTCCTATAATGGTAGGTTTAACTCTTATAGGGGAAGCGCAGGTTTCATGAAAACAACTCAGAATGTCAAGTTATAATGAAATCTTCATTTTGTGTTAGTTTGTCATGATTTCTTCACGAAAACACGTTTTCCTATAATGGTAGGTCGAACTCTTGTAGGGGAAGCGCAGGTATCATGAAAACAACTCAGAATGTCAAGTTATAATGAAATCTTCATTTTGTGTTAGTTTGTAATTATTTCTTCACGACAACACGTTTTCCTATAATGGTAGGTTGAACTCTTGTAGGGGAAGCGCAGGTTTCATGAAAACAACTCAGAATGTCAAGTTATAATGAAATCTTCATTTTGTGTTAGTTTGTCATGATTTCTTCACGAAAACACGTTTTCCTATAATGGTAGGTTGAACTCTTATAGGGGAAGCGCAGGTTTCATGAAAACAACTCAGAATGTCAAGTTATAATGAAATCTTCATTTTGTGTTAGTTTGTCATGATTTCTTCAAGAAAACACGTTTTCCTCTAATGTTAGATCGAACTCTTGTAGGGGAAGCGCAGGTTTCATGAAATGAACTCAGAATGTCAAGTTATAATGAAATCTTCATTTGCTGTTAGTTTGTCATGATTTCTTCACGAAAACACGTTTTCCTATAATGGTAGGTTGAACTCTTATAGGGGAAGCGCAGGTTTCATGAAAACAACTCAGAATGTCAAGTTATAATGAAATCTTCATTTTGTGTTAGGTTGTCATGATTTCTTCACGAAAACACGTTTTCCTATAATGGTAGGTTGAACTCTTATAGGGGAAGCGCAGGTTTCATGAAAACAACTCAGAATGTCAAGTTATAATGAAATCTTCATTTTGTGTTAGTTTGTCATGATTTCTTCACGAAAACACGTTTTCCTATAATGGTAGGTTGAACTCTTGTAGGGGAAGCGCAAGTTTCATGAAAACAACTCAGAATGTCAAGTTATAATGAAATCTTCATTTTGTGTTAGTTTGTCATGATTTCTTCACGAAAACACGTTTTCCTATAATGGTAGGTTGAACTCTTGTAGGGGAAGCGCAGGTTTCATGAAAACAACTCAGAATGTCAAGTTATAATGAAATCTTCATTTTGTGTTAGTTTGTCATGATTTCTTCACGAAAACACGTTTTCCTATAATGGAAGGTTGAACTCTTGTAGGAGAAGCGCAGGTTTCATGAAATAAACTCAGAATGTCAAGTTATAATGAAATCTTCATTTTGTGTTAGTTTGTCATGATTTCTTCACGAAAACACGTTTTCCTATAATGGTAGGTCGAACTCTTGTAGGGGAAGCGCAGGTTTCATGAAAACAACTCAGAATGTCAAGTTATAATGAAATCTTCATTTTGTGTTAGTTTGTCATGATTTCTTCACGAAAACACGTTTTCCTATAATGGTAGGTTTAACTCTTATAGGGGAAGCGCAGGTTTCATGAAAACAACTCAGAATGTCAAGTTATAATGAAATCTTCATTTTGTGTTAGTTTGTCATGATTTCTTCACGAAAACACGTTTTCCTATAATGGAAGGTTGAACTCTTGTAGGAGAAGCGCAGGTTTCATGAAATAAACTCAGAATGTCAAGTTATAATGAAATCTTCATTTTGTGTTAGTTTGTCATGATTTCTTCACGAAAACACGTTTTCCTATAATGGTAGGTCGAACTCTTGTAGGGGAAGCGCAGGTATCATGAAAACAACTCAGAATGTCAAGTTATAATGAAATCTTCATTTTGTGTTAGTTTGTCATGATTTCTTCACAAAAACACGTTTTCCTATAATGGTAGGTCGAACTCTTGTAGGGGAAGCGCAGGTTTCATGAAAACAACTCAGAATGTCAAGTTATAATGAAATCTTCATTTTGTGTTAGTTTGTCATGATTTCTTCACGAAAACACGTTTTCCTATAATGGTAGGTTTAACTCTTATAGGGGAAGCGCAGGTTTCATGAAAACAACTCAGAAAGTCAAGTTATAATGAAATCTTCATTTTGTGTTAGTTTGTCATGATTTCTTCACGAAAACACGTTTTCCTATAATGGTAGGTCGAACTCTTGTAGGGGAAGCGCAGGTATCATGAAAACAACTCAGAATGTCAAGTTATAATGAAATCTTCATTTTGTGTTAGTTTGTAATTATTTCTTCACGACAACACGTTTTCCTATAATGGTAGGTCGAACTCTTGTAGGGGAAGCGCAGGTTTCATGAAAACAACTCAGAATGTCAAGTTATAATGAAATCTTCATTTTGTGTTAGTTTGTCATGATTTCTTCAAGAAAACACGTTTTCCTCTAATGTTAGATCGAACTCTTGTAGGGGAAGCGCAGGTTTCATGAAATGAACTCAGAATGTCAAGTTATAATGAAATCTTCATTTGCTGTTAGTTTGTCATGATTTCTTCACGAAAACACGTTTTCCTATAATGGTAGGTTGAACTCTTATAGGGGAAGCGCAGGTTTCATGAAAACAACTCAGAATGTCAAGTTATAATGAAATCTTCATTTTGTGTTAGGTTGTCATGATTTCTTCACGAAAACACGTTTTCCTATAATGGTAGGTTGAACTCTTATAGGGGAAGCGCAGGTTTCATGAAAACAACTCAGAATGTCAAGTTATAATGAAATCTTCATTTTGTGTTAGTTTGTCATGATTTCTTCACGAAAACACGTTTTCCTATAATGGTAGGTCGAACTCTTGTAGGGGAAGCGCAGGTTTCATGAAAACAACTCAGAATGTCAAGTTATAATGAAATCTTCATTTTGTGTTAGTTTGTCATGATTTCTTCACGAAAACACGTTTTCCTATAATGGTAGGTTGAACTCTTGTAGGGGAAGCGCAGGTTTCATGAAAACAACTCAGAATGTCAAGTTATAATGAAATCTTCATTTTGTGTTAGTTTGTCATGATTTCTTCACGAAAACACGTTTTCCTATAATGGAAGGTTGAACTCTTGTAGGAGAAGAGCAGGTTTCATGAAATAAACTCAGAATGTCAAGTTATAATGAAATCTTCATTTTGTGTTAGTTTGTCATGATTTCTTCACGAAAACACGTTTTCCTATAATGGTAGGTCGAACTCTTGTAGGGGAAGCGCAGGTATCATGAAAACAACTCAGAATGTCAAGTTATAATGAAATCTTCATTTTGTGTTAGTTTGTCATGATTTCTTCACAAAAACACGTTTTCCTATAATGGTAGGTCGAACTCTTATAGGGGAAGCTCAGGTTTCATGAAAACAACTCAGAATGTCAAGTTATAATGAAATCTTCATTTTGTGTTAGTTTGTCATGATTTCTTCACGAAAACACGTTTTCCTATAATGGTAGGTTTAACTCTTATAGGGGAAGCGCAGGTTTCATGAAAACAACTCAGAATGTCAAGTTATAATGAAATCTTCATTTTGTGTTAGTTTGTCATGATTTCTTCACGAAAACACGTTTTCCTATAATGGTAGGTCGAACTCTTGTAGGGGAAGCGCAGGTATCATGAAAACAACTCAGAATGTCAAGTTATAATGAAATCTTCATTTTGTGTTAGTTTGTCATGATTTCTTCACGAAAACACGTTTTCCTATAATGGTAGGTCGAACTCTTGTAGGGGAAGCGCAGGTATCATGAAAACAACTCAGAATGTCAAGTTATAATGAAATCTTCATTTTGTGTTAGTTTGTCATGATTTCTTCACAAAAACACGTTTTCCTATAATGGTAGGTCGAACTCTTATAGGGGAAGCTCAGGTTTCATGAAAACAACTCAGAATGTCAAGTTATAATGAAATCTTCATTTTGTGTTAGTTTGTCATGATTTCTTCACGAAAACACGTTTTCCTATAATGGTAGGTTTAACTCTTATAGGGGAAGCGCAGGTTTCATGAAAACAACTCAGAATGTCAAGTTATAATGAAATCTTCATTTTGTGTTAGTTTGTCATGATTTCTTCACGAAAACACGTTTTCCTATAATGGTAGGTCGAACTCTTGTAGGGGAAGCGCAGGTATCATGAAAACAACTCAGAATGTCAAGTTATAATGAAATCTTCATTTTGTGTTAGTTTGTCATGATTTCTTCACGAAAACACGTTTTCCTATAATGGTAGGTCGAACTCTTATAGGGGAAGCGCAGGTTTCATGAAAACAACTCAGAATGTCAAGTTATAATGAAATCTTCATTTTGTGTTAGTTTGTCATGATTTCTTCACGAAAACACGTTTTCCTATAATGGTAGGTCGAACTCTTGTAGGGGAAGCGCAGGTATCATGAAAACAACTCAGAATGTCAAGTTATAATGAAATCTTCATTTTGTGTTAGTTTGTCATGATTTCTTCACGAAAACACGTTTTCCTATAATGGTAGGTCGAACTCTTGTAGGGGAAGCGCAGGTATCATGAAAACAACTCAGAATGTCAAGTTATAATGAAATCTTCATTTTGTGTTAGTTTGTCATGATTTCTTCACGAAAACACGTTTTCCTATAATGTTAGATCGAACTCTTGTAGGGGAAGCGCAGGTTTCATGAAATGAACTCAGAATGTCAAGTTATAATGAAATCTTCATTTTGTGTTAGTTTGTCATGATTTCTTCACGAAAACACGTTTTCCTATAATGGTAGGTTGAACTCTTATAGGGGAAGCGCAGGTTTCATGAAAACAACGCAGAATGTCGAGTTATAATGAAATCTTCATTTTGTGTTAGTTTGTCATGATTTCTTCACGAAAACACGTTTTCCTATAATGGTAGGTTGAACTCTTATAGGGGAAGCGCAGGTTTCATGAAAACAACTAAGAATGTCAAGTTATAATGAAATCTTCATCTTGTGTTAGTTTGTCATGATTTCTTCACGAAAACACGTTTTCCTATAACGGTAGGTCGAACTCTTATAGGGGAAGCGCAGGTTTCATGAAAACAACTCAGAATGTCAAGTTATAATGAAATCTTCATTTTGTGTTAGTTTGTCATGATTTCTTCACGAAAACACGTTTTCCTATAATGGTAGGTCGAACTCTTGTAGGGGAAGCGCAGGTATCATGAAAACAACTCAGAATGTCAAGTTATAATGAAATCTTCATTTTGTGTTAGTTTGTCATGATTTCTTCACGAAAACACGTTTTCCTATAATGGTAGGTTGAACTCTTGTAGGGGAAGCGCAGGTATCATGAAAACAACTCAGAATGTCAAGTTATAATGAAATCTTCATTTTGTGTTAGTTTCTCATGATTTCTTCACGAAAACACGTTTTCCTATAATGGTAGGTTGAACTCTTGTAGGGGAAGCGCAGGTTTTATGAAAACAACTCAGAATGTGAAGTTATAATGAAATCTTCATTTTGTGTTAGTTTGTCATGATTTCTTCACGAAAACACGTTTTCCTATAATGGTAGGTTGAACTCTTGTAGGGGAACGCAGGTTTCATGAAAACAACTCAGAATGTCAAGTTATAATGAAATCTTCATTTTGTGTTAGTTTGTCATGATTTCTTCACGAAAACACGTTTTCCTATAATGGTAGGTTTAACTCTTATAGGGGAAGCGCAGGTTTCATGAAAACAACTCAGAATGTCAAGTTATAATGAAATCTTCATTTTGTGTTAGTTTGTCATGATTTCTTCACGAAAACACGTTTTCCTATAATGGTAGGTCGAACTCTTGTAGGGGAAGCGCAGGTATCATGAAAACAACTCAGAATGTCAAGTTATAATGAAATCTTCATTTTGTGTTAGTTTGTAATTATTTCTTCACGACAACACGTTTTCCTATAATGGTAGGTTGAACTCTTGTAGGGGAAGCGCAGGTTTCATGAAAACAACTAAGAATGTCAAGTTATAATGAAATCTTCATCTTGTGTTAGTTTGTCATGATTTCTTCACGAAAACACGTTTTCCTATAACGGTAGGTCGAACTCTTATAGGGGAAGCGCAGGTTTCATGAAAACAACTCAGAATGTCAAGTTATAATGAAATCTTCATTTTGTGTTAGTTTGTCATGATTTCTTCACGAAAACACGTTTTCCTATAATGGTAGGTCGAACTCTTGTAGGGGAAGCGCAGGTATCATGAAAACAACTCAGAATGTCAAGTTATAATGAAATCTTCATTTTGTGTTAGTTTGTCATGATTTCTTCACGAAAACACGTTTTCCTATAATGGTAGGTTGAACTCTTGTAGGGGAAGCGCAGGTATCATGAAAACAACTCAGAATGTCAAGTTATAATGAAATCTTCATTTTGTGTTAGTTTCTCATGATTTCTTCACGAAAACACGTTTTCCTATAATGGTAGGTTGAACTCTTGTAGGGGAAGCGCAGGTTTTATGAAAACAACTCAGAATGTGAAGTTATAATGAAATCTTCATTTTGTGTTAGTTTGTCATGATTTCTTCACGAAAACACGTTTTCCTATAATGGTAGGTTGAACTCTTGTAGGGGAACGCAGGTTTCATGAAAACAACTCAGAATGTCAAGTTATAATGAAATCTTCATTTTGTGTTAGTTTGTCATGATTTCTTCACGAAAACACGTTTTCCTATAATGGTAGGTTTAACTCTTATAGGGGAAGCGCAGGTTTCATGAAAACAACTCAGAATGTCAAGTTATAATGAAATCTTCATTTTGTGTTAGTTTGTCATGATTTCTTCACGAAAACACGTTTTCCTATAATGGTAGGTCGAACTCTTGTAGGGGAAGCGCAGGTATCATGAAAACAACTCAGAATGTCAAGTTATAATGAAATCTTCATTTTGTGTTAGTTTGTAATTATTTCTTCACGACAACACGTTTTCCTATAATGGTAGGTTGAACTCTTGTAGGGGAAGCGCAGGTTTCATGAAAACAACTCAGAATGTCAAGTTATAATGAAATCTTCATTTTGTGTTAGTTTGTCATGATTTCTTCAAGAAAACACGTTTTCCTCTAATGTTAGATCGAACTCTTGTAGGGGAAGCGCAGGTTTCATGAAATGAACTCAGAATGTCAAGTTATAATGAAATCTTCATTTGCTGTTAGTTTGTCATGATTTCTTCACGAAAACACGTTTTCCTATAATGGTAGGTTGAACTCTTATAGGGGAAGCGCAGGTTTCATGAAAACAACTCAGAATGTCAAGTTATAATGAAATCTTCATTTTGTGTTAGGTTGTCATGATTTCTTCACGAAAACACGTTTTCCTATAATGGTAGGTTGAACTCTTGTAGGGGAAGCGCAGGTTTCATGAAAACAACTCAGAATGTCAAGTTATAATGAAATCTTCATTTTGTGTTAGTTTGTCATGATTTCTTCACGAAAACGTTTTCCTATAATGGTAGGTTGAACTCTTGTAGGGGAAGCGCAGGTTTCATGAAAACAACTCAGAATGTCAAGTTATAATGAAATCTTCATTTTGTGTTAGTTTGTCATGATTTCTTCACGAAAACACGTTTTCCTATAATGGAAGGTTGAACTCTTGTAGGAGAAGCGCAGGTTTCATGAAATAAACTCAGAATGTCAAGTTATAATGAAATCTTCATTTTGTGTTAGTTTGTCATGATTTCTTCACGAAAACACGTTTTCCTATAATGGTAGGTCGAACTCTTGTAGGGGAAGCGCAGGTATCATGAAAACAACTCAGAATGTCAAGTTATAATGAAATCTTCATTTTGTGTTAGTTTGTCATGATTTCTTCACAAAAACACGTTTTCCTATAATGGTAGGTCGAACTCTTATAGGGGAAGCGCAGGTTTCATGAAAACAACTCAGAATGTCAAGTTATAATGAAATCTTCATTTTGTGTTAGTTTGTCATGATTTCTTCACGAAAACACGTTTTCCTATAATGGTAGGTTTAACTCTTATAGGGGAAGCGCAGGTTTCATGAAAACAACTCAGAATGTCAAGTTATAATGAAATCTTCATTTTGTGTTAGTTTGTCATGATTTCTTCACGAAAACACGTTTTTCTATAATGGTAGGTCGAACTCTTGTAGGGGAAGCGCAGGTATCATGAAAACAACTCAGAATGTCAAGTTATAATGAAATCTTCATTTTGTGTTAGTTTGTCATGATTTCTTCACGAAAACACGTTTTCCTATAATGGTAGGTCGAACTCTTATAGGGGAAGCGCAGGTTTCATGAAAACAGCTCAGAATGTCAAGTTATAATGAAATCTTCATTTTGTGTTAGTTTGTCATGATTTCTTCACGAAAACACGTTTTCCTATAATGGTAGGTCGAACTCTTGTAGGGGAAGCGCAGGTATCATGAAAACAACTCAGAATGTCAAGTTATAATGAAATCTTCATTTTGTGTTAGTTTGTCATGATTTCTTCACGAAAACACGTTTTCCTATAATGGTATGTCGAACTCTTGTAGGGGAAGCGCAGGTATCATGAAAACAACTCAGAATGTCAAGTTATAATGAAATCTTCATTTTGTGTTAGTTTGTCATGATTTCTTCACGAAAACACGTTTTCCTATAATGTTAGATCGAACTCTTGTAGGGGAAGCGCAGGTTTCATGAAATGAACTCAGAATGTCAAGTTATAATGAAATCTTCATTTTGTGTTAGTTTGTCATGATTTCTTCACGAAAACACGTTTTCCTATAATGGTAAGTTGAACTCTTATAGGGGAAGCGCAGGTTTCATGAAAACAACTAAGAATGTCAAGTTATAATGAAATCTTCATCTTGTGTTAGTTTGTCATGATTTCTTCACGAAAACACGTTTTCCTATAATGGTAGGTCGAACTCTTATAGGGGAAGCGCAGGTTTCATGAAAACAACTCAGAATGTCAAGTTATAATGAAATCTTCATTTTGTGTTAGTTTGTCATGATTTCTTCACGAAAACACGTTTTCCTATAATGGTAGGTCGAACTCTTGTAGGGGAAGCGCAGGTATCATGAAAACAACTCAGAATGTCAAGTTATAATGAAATCTTCATTTTGTGTTAGTTTCTCATGATTTCTTCACGAAAACACGTTTTCCTATAATGGTAGGTTGAACTCTTGTAGGGGAAGCGCAGGTTTCATGAAAACAACTCAGAATGTGAAGTTATAATGAAATCTTCATTTTGTGTTAGTTTGTCATGATTTCTTCACGAAAACACGTTTTCCTATAATGGTAGGTTGAACTCTTGTAGGGGAACGCAGGTTTCATGAAAACAACTCAGAATGTCAAGTTATAATGAAATCATCATTTTGTGTTAGTTTGTCATGATTTCTTCACGAAAACACGTTTTCCTATAATGGTAGGTTGAACTCTTGTAGGGGAAGCGCAGGTTTCATGAAAACAACTCAGAATGTCAAGTTATAATGAAATCTTCATTTTGTGTTAGTTTGTCATGATTTCTTCACGAAAACATGTTTTCCCATAATGGAAGGTTGAACTCTTGTAGGAGAAGCGCAGGTTTCATGAAATAAACTCAGAATGTCAAGTTATAATGAAATCTTCATTTTGTGTTAGTTTGTCATGATTTCTTCACGAAAACACGTTTTCCTATAATGGTAGGTCGAACTCTTGTAGGGGAAGCGCAGGTATTATGAAAACAACTCAGAATGTCAAGTTATAATGAAATCTTCATTTTGTGTTAGTTTGTCATGATTTCTTCACGAAAACACGTTTTCCTATAATGGTAGGTCGAACTCTTATAGGGGAAGCGCAGGTTTCATGAAAACAACTCAGAATGTCAAGTTATAATGAAATCTTCATTTTGTGTTAGTTTGTCATGATTTCTTCACGAAAACACGTTTTCCTATAATAGTAGGTTGAACTCTTATAGGGGAAGCGCAGGTTTCATGAAAACAACTCAGAATGTCAAGTTATAATGAAATCTTCATTTTGTGTTAGTTTGTCATGATTTCTTCACGAAAACACGTTTTCCTATAATGGTAGGTTGAACTCTTGTAGGGGAAGCGCAGGTATCATGAAAACAACTCAGAATGTCAAGTTATAATGAAATCTTCATTTTGTGTTAGTTTCTCATGATTTCTTCACGAAAACACGTTTTCCTATAATGGTAGGTTGAACTCTTGTAGGGGAAGCGCAGGTTTCATGAAAACAACTCAGAATGTCAAGTTATAATGAAATCTTCATTTTGTGTTAGTTTGTCATGATTTCTTCACGAAAACAGTTTTCCTATAATGGTAGGTTGAACTCTTGTAGGGGAAGCGCAGGTTTCATGAAAACAACTCAGAATGTCAAGTTATAATGAAATCTTCATTTTGTGTTAGTTTGTCATGATTTCTTCACGAAAACACGTTTTCCTATAATGGTAGGTTGAACTCTTATAGGGGAAGCGCAGGTTTCATGAAAACAACTAAGAATGTCAAGTTATAATGAAATCTTCATTTTGTGTTAGTTTGTCATGATTTCTTCACGAAAATACGTTTTCCTATAATGGTAGGTTGAACTCTTATAGGGGAAGCGCAGGTTTCATGAAAACAACTCAGAATGTCAAGTTATAATGAAATCTTCATTTTGTGTTAGTTTGTCATGATTTCTTCACGAAAACACGTTTTCCTATAATGGTAGGTTGAACTCTTATAGGGGAAGCGCAGGATTCATGAAAACAACTCAGAATGTCAAGTTATAATGAAATCTTCATTTTGTGTTAGTTTGTCATGATTTCTTCATGAAAACACGTTTTCCTATAATGGTAGGTTGAACTCTTGTAGGGGAAGCGCAGGTTTCATGAAATAAACTCAGAATGTCAAGTTATAATGAAATCTTCATTTTGTGTTAGTTTGTCATGATTTCTTCACGAAAACACGTTTTCCTATAATGGTAGGTTGAACTCTTATAGGGGAAGCGCAGGTTTCATGAAAACAACTAAGAATGTCAAGTTATAATGAAATCTTCATTTTGTGTTAGTTTGTCATGATTTCTTCACGAAAATACGTTTTCCTATAATGGTAGGTTGAACTCTTATAGGGGAAGCGCAGGTTTCATGAAAACAACTCAGAATGTCAAGTTATAATGAAATCTTCATTTTGTGTTAGTTTGTCATGATTTCTTCACGAAAACACGTTTTCCTATAATGGTAGGTTGAACTCTTATAGGGGAAGCGCAGGATTCATGAAAACAACTCAGAATGTCAAGTTATAATGAAATCTTCATTTTGTGTTAGTTTGTCATGATTTCTTCATGAAAACACGTTTTCCTATAATGGTAGGTTGAACTCTTGTAGGGGAAGCGCAGGTTTCATGAAATAAACTCAGAATGTCAAGTTATAATGAAATCTTCATTTTGTGTTAGTTTGTCATGATTTCTTCACGAAAACACGTTTTCCTATAATGGTAGGTCGAACTCTTGTAGGGGAAGCGCAGGTATCATGAAAACAACTCAGAATGTCAAGTTATAATGAAATCTTCATTTTGTGTTAGTTTGTAATTATTTCTTCACGACAACACGTTTTCCTATAATGGTAGGTTGAACTCTTGTAGGGGAAGCGCAGGTTTCATGAAAACAACTCAGAATGTCAAGTTATAATGAAATCTTCATTTTGTGTTAGTTTGTCATGATTTCTTCAAGAAAACACGTTTTCCTCTAATGTTAGATCGAACTCTTGTAGGGGAAGCGCAGGTTTCATGAAATGAACTCAGAATGTCAAGTTATAATGAAATCTTCATTTGCTGTTAGTTTGTCATGATTTCTTCACGAAAACACGTTTTCCTATAATGGTAGGTTGAACTCTTATAGGGGAAGCGCAGGTTTCATGAAAACAACTCAGAATGTCAAGTTATAATGAAATCTTCATTTTGTGTTAGGTTGTCATGATTTCTTCACGAAAACACGTTTTCCTATAATGGTAGGTTGAACTCTTATAGGGGAAGCGCAGGTTTCATGAAAACAACTCAGAATGTCAAGTTATAATGAAATCTTCATTTTGTGTTAGTTTGTCATGATTTCTTCACGAAAACACGTTTTCCTATAATGGTAGGTTGAACTCTTGTAGGGGAAGCGCAGGTTTCATGAAAACAACTCAGAATGTCAAGTTATAATGAAATCTTCATTTTGTGTTAGTTTGTCATGATTTCTTCACGAAAACACGTTTTCCTATAATGGTAGGTTGAACTCTTGTAGGGGAAGCGCAGGTTTCATGAAAACAACTCAGAATGTCAAGTTATAATGAAATCTTCATTTTGTGTTAGTTTGTCATGATTTCTTCACGAAAACACGTTTTCCTATAATGGAAGGTTGAACTCTTGTAGGAGAAGCGCAGGTTTCATGAAATAAACTCAGAATGTCAAGTTATAATGAAATCTTCATTTTGTGTTAGTTTGTCATGATTTCTTCACGAAAACACGTTTTCCTATAATGGTAGGTCGAACTCTTGTAGGGGAAGCGCAGGTATCATGAAAACAACTCAGAATGTCAAGTTATAATGAAATCTTCATTTTGTGTTAGTTTGTCATGATTTCTTCACAAAAACACGTTTTCCTATAATGGTAGGTCGAACTCTTATAGGGGAAGCGCAGGTTTCATGAAAACAACTCAGAATGTCAAGTTATAATGAAATCTTCATTTTGTGTTAGTTTGTCATGATTTCTTCACGAAAACACGTTTTCCTATAATGGTAGGTTTAACTCTTATAGGGGAAGCGCAGGTTTCATGAAAACAACTCAGAATGTCAAGTTATAATGAAATCTTCATTTTGTGTTAGTTTGTCATGATTTCTTCACGAAAACACGTTTTCCTATAATGGTAGGTCGAACTCTTGTAGGGGAAGCGCAGGTATCATGAAAACAACTCAGAATGTCAAGTTATAATGAAATCTTCATTTTGTGTTAGTTTGTCATGATTTCTTCACGAAAACACGTTTTCCTATAATGGTAGGTCGAACTCTTGTAGGGGAAGCGCAGGTATCATGAAAACAACTCAGAATGTCAAGTTATAATGAAATCTTCATTTTGTGTTAGTTTGTCATGATTTCTTCACAAAAACACGTTTTCCTATAATGGTAGGTCGAACTCTTATAGGGGAAGCGCAGGTTTCATGAAAACAACTCAGAATGTCAAGTTATAATGAAATCTTCATTTTGTGTTAGTTTGTCATGATTTCTTCACGAAAACACGTTTTCCTATAATGGTAGGTTTAACTCTTATAGGGGAAGCGCAGGTTTCATGAAAACAACTCAGAATGTCAAGTTATAATGAAATCTTCATTTTGTGTTAGTTTGTCATGATTTCTTCACGAAAACACGTTTTCCTATAATGGTAGGTCGAACTCTTGTAGGGGAAGCGCAGGTATCATGAAAACAACTCAGAATGTCAAGTTATAATGAAATCTTCATTTTGTGTTAGTTTGTCATGATTTCTTCACGAAAACACGTTTTCCTATAATGGTAGGTCGAACTCTTATAGGGGAAGCGCAGGTTTCATGAAAACAACTCAGAATGTCAAGTTATAATGAAATCTTCATTTTGTGTTAGTTTGTCATGATTTCTTCACGAAAACACGTTTTCCTATAATGGTAGGTTTAACTCTTATAGGGGAAGCGCAGGTTTCATGAAAACAACTCAGAATGTCAAGTTATAATGAAATCTTCATTTTGTGTTAGTTTGTCATGATTTCTTCACGAAAACACGTTTTCCTATAATGGTAGGTCGAACTCTTGTAGGGGAAGCGCAGGTATCATGAAAACAACTCAGAATGTCAAGTTATAATGAAATCTTCATTTTGTGTTAGTTTGTCATGATTTCTTCACGAAAACACGTTTTCCTATAATGGTAGGTCGAACTCTTGTAGGGGAAGCGCAGGTTTCATGAAAACAACTCAGAATGTCAAGTTATAATGAAATCTTCATTTTGTGTTAGTTTGTCATGATTTCTTCACGAAAACACGTTTTCCTATAATGGTAGGTCGAACTCTTGTAGGGGAAGCGCAGGTATCATGAAAACAACTCAGAATGTCAAGTTATAATGAAATCTTCATTTTGTGTTAGTTTGTCATGATTTCTTCACGAAAACACGTTTTCCTATAATGGTAGGTCGAACTCTTGTAGGGGAAGCGCAGGTATCATGAAAACAACTCAGAATGTCAAGTTATAATGAAATCTTCATTTTGTGTTAGTTTGTCATGATTTCTTCACGAAAACACGTTTTCCTATAATGTTAGATCGAACTCTTGTAGGGGAAGCGCAGGTTTCATGAAATGAACTCAGAATGTCAAGTTATAATGAAATCTTCATTTTGTGTTAGTTTGTCATGATTTCTTCACGAAAACACGTTTTCCTATAATGGTAGGTTGAACTCTTATAGGGGAAGCGCAGGTTTCATGAAAACAACGCAGAATGTCGAGTTATAATGAAATCTTCATTTTGTGTTAGTTTGTCATGATTTCTTCACGAAAACACGTTTTCCTATAATGGTAGGTTGAACTCTTATAGGGGAAGCGCAGGTTTCATGAAAAGAACTAAGAATGTCAAGTTATAATGAAATCTTCATCTTGTGTTAGTTTGTCATGATTTCTTCACGAAAACACGTTTTCCTATAATGGTAGGTCGAACTCTTATAGGGGAAGCGCAGGTTTCATGAAAACAACTCAGAATGTCAAGTTATAATGAAATCATCATTTTGTGTTAGTTTGTCATGATTTCTTCACGAAAACACGTTTTCCTATAATGGTAGGTCGAACTCTTGTAGGGGAAGCGCAGGTATCATGAAAACAACTCAGAATGTCAAGTTATAATGAAATCTTCATTTTGTGTTAGTTTGTCATGATTTCTTCACGAAAACACGTTTTCCTATAATGGTAGGTTGAACTCTTATAGGGGAAGCGCAGGTATCATGAAAACAACTCAGAATGTCAAGTTATAATGAAATCTTCATTTTGTGTTAGTTTGTCATGATTTCTTCACGAAAACACGTTTTCCTATAATGGTAGGTCGAACTCTTGTAGGGGAAGCGCAGGTATCATGAAAACAACTCAGAATGTCAAGTTATAATGAAATCTTCATTTTGTGTTAGTTTGTCATGATTTCTTCACGAAAACACGTTTTCCTATAATGGTAGGTCGAACTCTTATAGGGGAAGCGCAGGTTTCATGAAAACAACTCAGAATGTCAAGTTATAATGAAATCTTCATTTTGTGTTAGTTTGTCATGATTTCTTCACGAAAACACGTTTTCCTATAATGGTAGGTCGAACTCTTGTAGGGGAAGCGCAGGTTTCATGAAAACAACTCAGAATGTCAAGTTATAATGAAATCTTCATTTTGTGTTAGTTTGTCATGATTTCTTCACGAAAACACGTTTTCCTATAATGTTAGATCGAACTCTTGTAGGGGAAGCGCAGGTTTCATGAAATGAACTCAGAATGTCAAGTTATAATGAAATCTTCATTTTGTGTTAGTTTGTCATGATTTCTTCACGAAAACACGTTTTCCTATAATGGTAGGTTGAACTCTTATAGGGGAAGCGCAGGTTTCATGAAAACAACGCAGAATGTCAAGTTATAATGAAATCATCATTTTGTGTTAGTTTGTCATGATTTCTTCACGAAAACACGTTTTCCTATAATGGTAGGTTGAACTCTTATAGGGGAAGCGCAGGATTCATGAAAACAACTCAGAATGTCAAGTTATAATGAAATCTTCATTTTGTGTTAGTTTGTCATGATTTCTTCATGAAAACACGTTTTCCTATAATGGTAGGTTGAACTCTTATAGGGGAAGCGCAGGATTCATGAAAACAACTCAGAATGTCAAGTTATAATGAAATCTTCATTTTGTGTTAGTTTGTCATGATTTCTTCACGAAAACACGTTTTCCTATAATGGTAGGTTGAACTCTTATAGGGGAAGCGCAGGTTTCATGAAAACAACTCAGAATGTCAAGTTATAATGAAATCTTCATTTTGTGTTAGTTTGTCATGATTTCTTCACGAAAACACGTTTTCCTATAATGGTAGGTTGAACTCTTATAGGGGAAGCGCAGGTTTCATGAAAACAACTCAGAATGTCAAGTTATAATGAAATCTTCATTTTGTGTTAGTTTGTCATGATTTCTTCACGAAAACACGTTTTCCTATAATGGTAGGTCGAACTCTTGTAGGGGAAGCGCAGGTATCATGAAAACAACTCAGAATGTCAAGTTATAATGAAATCATCATTTTGTGTTAGTTTGTCATGATTTCTTCACGAAAACACGTTTTCCTATAATGGTAGGTTGAACTCTTATAGGGGAAGCGCAGGTATCATGAAAACAACTCAGAATGTCAAGTTATAATGAAATCTTCATTTTGTGTTAGTTTGTCATGATTTCTTCACGAAAACACGTTTTCCTATAATGGTAGGTTGAACTCTTATAGGGGAAGCGCAGGATTCATGAAAACAACTCAGAATGTCAAGTTATAATGAAATCTTCATTTTGTGTTAGTTTGTCATGATTTCTTCATGAAAACACGTTTTCCTATAATGGTAGGTTGAACTCTTGTAGGGGAAGCGCAGGTTTCATGAAATAAACTCAGAATGTCAAGTTATAATGAAATCTTCATTTTGTGTTAGTTTGTCATGATTTCTTCACGAAAACACGTTTTCCTATAATGGTAGGTCGAACTCTTGTAGGGGAAGCGCAGGTATCATGAAAACAACTCAGAATGTCAAGTTATAATGAAATCTTCATTTTGTGTTAGTTTGTAATTATTTCTTCACGACAACACGTTTTCCTATAATGGTAGGTTGAACTCTTGTAGGGGAAGCGCAGGTTTCATGAAAACAACTCAGAATGTCAAGTTATAATGAAATCTTCATTTTGTGTTAGTTTGTCATGATTTCTTCACGAAAACACGTTTTCCTCTAATGTTAGATCGAACTCTTGTAGGGGAAGCGCAGGTTTCATGAAATGAACTCAGAATGTCAAGTTATAATGAAATCTTCATTTGCTGTTAGTTTGTCATGATTTCTTCACGAAAACACGTTTTCCTATAATGGTAGGTTGAACTCTTATAGGGGAAGCGCAGGTTTCATGAAAACAACTCAGAATGTCAAGTTATAATGAAATCTTCATTTTGTGTTAGGTTGTCATGATTTCTTCACGAAAACACGTTTTCCTATAATGGTAGGTTGAACTCTTATAGGGGAAGCGCAGGTTTCATGAAAACAACTCAGAATGTCAAGTTATAATGAAATCTTCATTTTGTGTTAGTTTGTCATGATTTCTTCACGAAAACACGTTTTCCTATAATGGTAGGTTGAACTCTTGTAGGGGAAGCGCAGGTTTCATGAAAACAACTCAGAATGTCAAGTTATAATGAAATCTTCATTTTGTGTTAGTTTGTCATGATTTCTTCACGAAAACACGTTTTCCTATAATGGAAGGTTGAACTCTTGTAGGAGAAGCGCAGGTTTCATGAAATAAACTCAGAATGTCAAGTTATAATGAAATCTTCATTTTGTGTTAGTTTGTCATGATTTCTTCACGAAAACACGTTTTCCTATAATGGTAGGTCGAACTCTTGTAGGGGAAGCGCAGGTATCATGAAAACAACTCAGAATGTCAAGTTATAATGAAATCTTCATTTTGTGTTAGTTTGTCATGATTTCTTCACAAAAACACGTTTTCCTATAATGGTAGGTCGAACTCTTATAGGGGAAGCGCAGGTTTCATGAAAACAACTCAGAATGTCAAGTTATAATGAAATCTTCATTTTGTGTCATGATTTCTTCACGAAAACACGTTTTCCTATAATGGTAGGTTTAACTCTTATAGGGGAAGCGCAGATTTCATGAAAACAACTCAGAATGTCAAGTTATAATGAAATCTTCATTTTGTGTTAGTTTGTCATGATTTCTTCACGAAAACACGTTTTCCTATAATGGTAGGTCGAACTCTTGTAGGGGAAGCGCAGGTATCATGAAAACAACTCAGAATGTCAAGTTATAATGAAATCTTCATTTTGTGTTAGTTTGTCATGATTTCTTCACGAAAACACGTTTTCCTATAATGGTAGGTCGAACTCTTATAGGGGAAGCGCAGGTTTCATGAAAACAACTCGGAATGTCAAGTTATAATGAAATCTTCATTTTGTGTTAGTTTGTCATGATTTCTTCACGAAAACACGTTTTCCTATAATGGTAGGTCGAACTCTTGTAGGGGAAGCGCAGGTATCATGAAAACAACTCAGAATGTCAAGTTATAATGAAATCTTCATTTTGTGTTAGTTTGTCATGATTTCTTCACGAAAACACGTATTCCTATAATGTTAGATCGAACTCTTGTAGGGGAAGCGCAGGTTTCATGAAATGAACTCAGAATGTCAAGTTATAATGAAATCTTCATTTTGTGTTAGTTTGTCATGATTTCTTCACGAAAACACGTTTTACTATAATGGTAGGTTGAACTCTTATAGGGGAAGCGCAGGTTTCATGAAAACAACGCAGAATGTCGAGTTATAATGAAATCTTCATTTTGTGTTAGTTTGTCATGATTTCTTCACGAAAACACGTTTTCCTATAATGGTAGGTTGAACTCTTATAGGGGAAGCGCAGGTTTCATGAAAACAACTAAGAATGTCAAGTTATAATGAAATCTTCATCTTGTGTTAGTTTGTCATGATTTCTTCACGAAAACACGTTTTCCTATAATGGTAGGTTGAACTCTTATAGGGGAAGCGCAGGTATCATGAAAACAACTCAGAATGTCAAGTTATAATGAAATCTTCATTTTGTGTTAGTTTGTCATGATTTCTTCACGAAAACACGTTTTCCTATAATGGTAGGTCGAACTCTTGTAGGGGAAGCGCAGGTATCATGAAAACAACTCAGAATGTCAAGTTATAATGAAATCATCATTTTGTGTTAGTTTGTCATGATTTCTTCACGAAAACACGTTTTCCTATAATAGTAGGTTGAACTCTTATAGGGGAAGCGCAGGTATCATGAAAACAACTCAGAATGTCAAGTTATAATGAAATCTTCATTTTGTGTTAGTTTGTCATGATTTCTTCACGAAAACACGTTTTCCTATAATGGTAGGTTGAACTCTTGTAGGGGAAGCGCAGGTATCATGAAAACAACTCAGAATGTCAAGTTATAATGAAATCTTCATTTTGTGTTAGTTTGTCATGATTTCTTCACGAAAACACGTTTTCCTATAATGGTAGGTCGAACTCTTGTAGGGGAAGCGCAGGTATCATGAAAACAACTCAGAATGTCAAGTTATAATGAAATCATCATTTTGTGTTAGTTTGTCATGATTTCTTCACGAAAACACGTTTTCCTATAATAGTAGGTTGAACTCTTATAGGGGAAGCGCAGGTATCATGAAAACAACTCAGAATGTCAAGTTATAATGAAATCTTCATTTTGTGTTAGTTTGTCATGATTTCTTCACGAAAACACGTTTTCCTATAATGGTAGGTTGAACTCTTGTAGGGGAAGCGCAGGTATCATGAAAACAACTCAGAATGTCAAGTTATAATGAAATCTTCATTTTGTGTTAGTTTGTCATGATTTCTTCACGAAAACACGTTTTACTATAATGGTAGGTTGAACTCTTATAGGGGAAGCGCAGGTTTCATGAAAACAACGCAGAATGTCAAGTTATAATGAAATCTTCATTTTGTGTTAGTTTGTCATGATTTCTTCACGAAAACACGTTTTCCTATAATGGTAGGTTGAACTCTTATAGGGGAAGCGCAGGTTTCATGAAAACAACGCAGAATGTCGAGTTATAATGAAATCTTCATTTTGTGTTAGTTTGTAATGATTTCTTCACGAAATCACGTTTTCCTATAATGGTAGGTTGAACTCTTGTAGGGGAAGCGCAGGTTTCATGAAAACAACTCAGAATGTCAAGTTATAATGAAATCTTCATCTTGTGTTAGTTTGTCATGATTTCTTCACGAAAACACGTTTTCCTATAATGGTAGGTCGAACTCTTGTAGGAGAAGCGCAGGTTTCATGAAATAAACTCAGAATGTCAAGTTATAATGAAATCTTCATTTTGTGTTAGTTTGTCATGATTTCTTCACGAAAACACGTTTTCCTATAATGGTAGGTCGAACTCTTGTAGGGGAAGCGCAGGAATCATGAAAACAACTCAGAATGTCAAGTTATAATGAAATCTTCATTTTGTGTTAGTTTGTCATGATTTCTTCACAAAAACACGTTTTCCTATAATGGTAGGTCGAACTCTTATAGGGGAAGCGCAGGTTTCATGAAAACAACTCAGAATGTCAAGTTATAATGAAATCTTCATTTTGTGTTAGTTTGTCATGATTTCTTCACGAAAACACGTTTTCCTATAATGGTAGGTTTAACTCTTATAGGGGAAGCGCAGGTTTCATGAAAACAACTCAGAATGTCAAGTTATAATGAAATCTTCATTTTGTGTTAGTTTGTCATGATTTCTTCACGAAAACACGTTTTCCTATAATGGTAGGTCGAACTCTTGTAGGGGAAGCGCAGGTATCATGAAAACAACTCAGAATGTCAAGTTATAATGAAATCTTCATTTTGTGTTAGTTTGTCATGATTTCTTCACGAAAACACGTTTTCCTATAATGGTAGGTCGAACTCTTATAGGGGAAGCGCAGGTTTCATGAAAACAACTCGGAATGTCAAGTTATAATGAAATCTTCATTTTGTGTTAGTTTGTCATGATTTCTTCACGAAAACACGTTTTCCTATAATGGTAGGTCGAACTCTTGTAGGGGAAGCGCAGGTATCATGAAAACAACTCAGAATGTCAAGTTATAATGAAATCTTCATTTTGTGTTAGTTTGTCATGATTTCTTCACGAAAACACGTTTTCCTATAATGTTAGATCGAACTCTTGTAGGGGAAGCGCAGGTTTCATGAAATGAACTCAGAATGTCAAGTTATAATGAAATCTTCATTTTGTGTTAGTTTGTCATGATTTCTTCACGAAAACACGTTTTCCTATAATGGTAGGTTGAACTCTTGTAGGGGAAGCGCAGGTATCATGAAAACAACTCAGAATGTCAAGTTATAATGAAATCTTCATTTTGTGTTAGTTTGTCATGATTTCTTCACGAAAACACGTTTTACTATAATGGTAGGTTGAACTCTTATAGGGGAAGCGCAGGTTTCATGAAAACAACGCAGAATGTCAAGTTATAATGAAATCTTCATTTTGTGTTAGTTTGTCATGATTTCTTCACGAAAACACGTTTTCCTATAATGGTAGGTTGAACTCTTATAGGGGAAGCGCAGGTTTCATGAAAACAACGCAGAATGTCGAGTTATAATGAAATCTTCATTTTGTGTTAGTTTGTAATGATTTCTTCACGAAATCACGTTTTCCTATAATGGTAGGTTGAACTCTTGTAGGGGAAGCGCAGGTTTCATGAAAACAACTCAGAATGTCAAGTTATAATGAAATCTTCATCTTGTGTTAGTTTGTCATGATTTCTTCACGAAAACACGTTTTCCTATAATGGTAGGTCGAACTCTTGTAGGAGAAGCGCAGGTTTCATGAAATAAACTCAGAATGTCAAGTTATAATGAAATCTTCATTTTGTGTTAGTTTGTCATGATTTCTTCACGAAAACACGTTTTCCTATAATGGTAGGTCGAACTCTTGTAGGGGAAGCGCAGGAATCATGAAAACAACTCAGAATGTCAAGTTATAATGAAATCTTCATTTTGTGTTAGTTTGTCATGATTTCTTCACAAAAACACGTTTTCCTATAATGGTAGGTCGAACTCTTATAGGGGAAGCGCAGGTTTCATGAAAACAACTCAGAATGTCAAGTTATAATGAAATCTTCATTTTGTGTTAGTTTGTCATGATTTCTTCACGAAAACACGTTTTCCTATAATGGTAGGTTTAACTCTTATAGGGGAAGCGCAGGTTTCATGAAAACAACTCAGAATGTCAAGTTATAATGAAATCTTCATTTTGTGTTAGTTTGTCATGATTTCTTCACGAAAACACGTTTTCCTATAATGGTAGGTCGAACTCTTGTAGGGGAAGCGCAGGTATCATGAAAACAACTCAGAATGTCAAGTTATAATGAAATCTTCATTTTGTGTTAGTTTGTCATGATTTCTTCACGAAAACACGTTTTCCTATAATGGTAGGTCGAACTCTTATAGGGGAAGCGCAGGTTTCATGAAAACAACTCGGAATGTCAAGTTATAATGAAATCTTCATTTTGTGTTAGTTTGTCATGATTTCTTCACGAAAACACGTTTTCCTATAATGGTAGGTCGAACTCTTGTAGGGGAAGCGCAGGTATCATGAAAACAACTCAGAATGTCAAGTTATAATGAAATCTTCATTTTGTGTTAGTTTGTCATGATTTCTTCACGAAAACACGTTTTCCTATAATGTTAGATCGAACTCTTGTAGGGGAAGCGCAGGTTTCATGAAATGAACTCAGAATGTCAAGTTATAATGAAATCTTCATTTTGTGTTAGTTTGTCATGATTTCTTCACGAAAACACGTTTTACTATAATGGTAGGTTGAACTCTTATAGGGGAAGCGCAGGTTTCATGAAAACAACGCAGAATGTCGAGTTATAATGAAATCTTCATTTTGTGTTAGTTTGTCATGATTTCTTCACGAAAACACGTTTTCCTATAATGGTAGGTTGAACTCTTATAGGGGAAGCGCAGGTTTCATGAAAACAACTAAGAATGTCAAGTTATAATGAAATCTTCATCTTGTGTTAGTTTGTCATGATTTCTTCACGAAAACACGTTTTCCTATAATGGTAGGTCGAACTCTTATAGGGGAAGCGCAGGTTTCATGAAAACAACTCAGAATGTCAAGTTATAATGAAATCTTCATTTTGTGTTAGTTTGTCATGATTTCTTCACGAAAACACGTTTTCCTATAATGGTAGGTCGAACTCTTGTAGGGGAAGCGCAGGTATCATGAAAACAACTCAGAATGTCAAGTTATAATGAAATCATCATTTTGTGTTAGTTTGTCATGATTTCTTCACGAAAACACGTTTTCCTATAATAGTAGGTTGAACTCTTATAGGGGAAGCGCAGGTTTCATGAAAACAACTCAGAATGTCAAGTTATAATGAAATCTTCATTTTGTGTTAGTTTGTCATGATTTCTTCACGAAAACACGTTTTCCTATAATGGTAGGTCGAACTCTTGTAGGGGAAGCGCAGGTATCATGAAAACAACTCAGAATGTCAAGTTATAATGAAATCATCATTTTGTGTTAGTTTGTCATGATTTCTTCACGAAAACACGTTTTCCTATAATAGTAGGTTGAACTCTTATAGGGGAAGCGCAGGTTTCATGAAAACAACTCAGAATGTCAAGTTATAATGAAATCTTCATTTTGTGTTAGTTTGTCATGATTTCTTCACGAAAACACGTTTTCCTATAATGGTAGGTCGAACTCTTATAGGGGAAGCGCAGGTTTCATGAAAACAACTCAGAATGTCAAGTTATAATGAAATCTTCATTTTGTGTTAGTTTGTCATGATTTCTTCACGAAAACACGTTTTCCTATAATAGTAGGTTGAACTCTTATAGGGGAAGCGCAGGTTTCATGAAAACAACTCAGAATGTCAAGTTATAATGAAATCTTCATTTTGTGTTAGTTTGTCATGATTTCTTCACGAAAACACGTTTTCCTATAATGGTAGGTTGAACTCTTGTAGGGGAAGCGCAGGTATCATGAAAACAACTCAGAATGTCAAGTTATAATGAAATCTTCATTTTGTGTTAGTTTCTCATGATTTCTTCACGAAAACACGTTTTCCTATAATGGTAGGTTGAACTCTTGTAGGGGAAGCGCAGGTTTCATGAAAACAACTCAGAATGTCAAGTTATAATGAAATCTTCATTTTGTGTTAGTTTGTCATGATTTCTTCACGAAAACACGTTTTCCTATAATGGTAGGTTGAACTCTTGTAGGGGAAGCGCAGGTTTCATGAAAACAACTCAGAATGTCAAGTTATAATGAAATCTTCATTTTGTGTTAGTTTGTCATGATTTCTTCACGAAAACACGTTTTCCTATAATGGTAGGTTGAACTCTTATAGGGGAAGCGCAGGTTTCATGAAAACAACTAAGAATGTCAAGTTATAATGAAATCTTCATTTTGTGTTAGTTTGTCATGATTTCTTCACGAAAATACGTTTTCCTATAATGGTAGGTTGAACTCTTATAGGGGAAGCGCAGGTTTCATGAAAACAACTCAGAATGTCAAGTTATAATGAAATCTTCATTTTGTGTTAGTTTGTCATGATTTCTTCACGAAAACACGTTTTCCTATAATGGTAGGTTGAACTCTTATAGGGGAAGCGCAGGATTCATGAAAACAACTCAGAATGTCAAGTTATAATGAAATCTTCATTTTGTGTTAGTTTGTCATGATTTCTTCACGAAAACACGTTTTCCTATAATGGTAGGTTGAACTCTTGTAGGGGAAGCGCAGGTTTCATGAAATAAACTCAGAATGTCAAGTTATAATGAAATCTTCATTTTGTGTTAGTTTCTCATGATTTCTTCACGAAAACACGTTTTCCTATAATGGTAGGTTGAACTCTTGTAGGGGAAGCGCAGGTTTCATGAAAACAACTCAGAATGTCAAGTTATAATGAAATCTTCATTTTGTGTTAGTTTGTCATGATTTCTTCACGAAAACACGTTTTCCTATAATGGTAGGTCGAACTCTTGTAGGGGAAGCGCAGGTTTCATGAAAACAACTCAGAATGTCAAGTTATAATGAAATCTTCATTTTGTGTTAGTTTGTCATGATTTCTTCACGAAAACACGTTTTCCTATAATGTTAGATCGAACTCTTGTAGGGGAAGCGCAGGTTTCATGAAATGAACTCAGAATGTCAAGTTATAATGAAATCTTCATTTTGTGTTAGTTTGTCATGATTTCTTCACGAAAACACGTTTTCCTATAATGGTAGGTTGAACTCTTATAGGGGAAGCGCAGGTTTCATGAAAACAACGCAGAATGTCGAGTTATAATGAAATCTTCATTTTGTGTTAGTTTGTAATGATTTCTTCACGAAATCACGTTTTCCTATAATGGTAGGTTGAACTCTTGTAGGGGAAGCGCAGGTTTCATGAAAACAACTCAGAATGTCAAGTTATAATGAAATCTTCATCTTGTGTTAGTTTGTCATGATTTCTTCACGAAAACACGTTTTCCTATAATGGTAGGTCGAACTCTTGTAGGAGAAGCGCAGGTTTCATGAAATAAACTCAGAATGTCAAGTTATAATGAAATCTTCATTTTGTGTTAGTTTGTCATGATTTCTTCACGAAAACACGTTTTCCTATAATGGTAGGTCGAACTCTTGTAGGGGAAGCGCAGGAATCATGAAAACAACTCAGAATGTCAAGTTATAATGAAATCTTCATTTTGTGTTAGTTTGTCATGATTTCTTCACAAAAACACGTTTTCCTATAATGGTAGGTCGAACTCTTATAGGGGAAGCGCAGGTTTCATGAAAACAACTCAGAATGTCAAGTTATAATGAAATCTTCATTTTGTGTTAGTTTGTCATGATTTCTTCACGAAAACACGTTTTCCTATAATGGTAGGTTTAACTCTTATAGGGGAAGCGCAGGTTTCATGAAAACAACTCAGAATGTCAAGTTATAATGAAATCTTCATTTTGTGTTAGTTTGTCATGATTTCTTCACGAAAACACGTTTTCCTATAATGGTAGGTCGAACTCTTGTAGGGGAAGCGCAGGTATCATGAAAACAACTCAGAATGTCAAGTTATAATGAAATCTTCATTTTGTGTTAGTTTGTCATGATTTCTTCACGAAAACACGTTTTCCTATAATGGTAGGTCGAACTCTTGTAGGGGAAGCGCAGGTTTCATGAAAACAACTCAGAATGTCAAGTTATAATGAAATCTTCATTTTGTGTTAGTTTGTCATGATTTCTTCACGAAAACACGTTTTCCTATAATGTTAGATCGAACTCTTGTAGGGGAAGCGCAGGTTTCATGAAATGAACTCAGAATGTCAAGTTATAATGAAATCTTCATTTTGTGTTAGTTTGTCATGATTTCTTCACGAAAACACGTTTTCCTATAATGGTAGGTTGAACTCTTATAGGGGAAGCGCAGGTTTCATGAAAACAACGCAGAATGTCGAGTTATAATGAAATCTTCATTTTGTGTTAGTTTGTAATGATTTCTTCACGAAATCACGTTTTCCTATAATGGTAGGTTGAACTCTTGTAGGGGAAGCGCAGGTTTCATGAAAACAACTCAGAATGTCAAGTTATAATGAAATCTTCATCTTGTGTTAGTTTGTCATGATTTCTTCACGAAAACACGTTTTCCTATAATGGTAGGTCGAACTCTTGTAGGAGAAGCGCAGGTTTCATGAAATAAACTCAGAATGTCAAGTTATAATGAAATCTTCATTTTGTGTTAGTTTGTCATGATTTCTTCACGAAAACACGTTTTCCTATAATGGTAGGTCGAACTCTTGTAGGGGAAGCGCAGGAATCATGAAAACAACTCAGAATGTCAAGTTATAATGAAATCTTCATTTTGTGTTAGTTTGTCATGATTTCTTCACAAAAACACGTTTTCCTATAATGGTAGGTCGAACTCTTATAGGGGAAGCGCAGGTTTCATGAAAACAACTCAGAATGTCAAGTTATAATGAAATCTTCATTTTGTGTTAGTTTGTCATGATTTCTTCACGAAAACACGTTTTCCTATAATGGTAGGTTTAACTCTTATAGGGGAAGCGCAGGTTTCATGAAAACAACTCAGAATGTCAAGTTATAATGAAATCTTCATTTTGTGTTAGTTTGTCATGATTTCTTCACGAAAACACGTTTTCCTATAATGGTAGGTCGAACTCTTGTAGGGGAAGCGCAGGTATCATGAAAACAACTCAGAATGTCAAGTTATAATGAAATCTTCATTTTGTGTTAGTTTGTCATGATTTCTTCACGAAAACACGTTTTCCTATAATGGTAGGTCGAACTCTTATAGGGGAAGCGCAGGTTTCATGAAAACAACTCGGAATGTCAAGTTATAATGAAATCTTCATTTTGTGTTAGTTTGTCATGATTTCTTCACGAAAACACGTTTTCCTATAATGGTAGGTCGAACTCTTATAGGGGAAGCGCAGGTTTCATGAAAACAACTCAGAATGTCAAGTTATAATGAAATCTTCATTTTGTGTTAGTTTGTCATGATTTCTTCACGAAAACACGTTTTCCTATAATGTTAGATCGAACTCTTGTAGGGGAAGCGCAGGTTTCATGAAATGAACTCAGAATGTCAAGTTATAATGAAATCTTCATTTTGTGTTAGTTTGTCATGATTTCTTCACGAAAACACGTTTTCCTATAATGGTAGGTTGAACTCTTATAGGGGAAGCGCAGGTTTCATGAAAACAACGCAGAATGTCGAGTTATAATGAAATCTTCATTTTGTGTTAGTTTGTAATGATTTCTTCACGAAATCACGTTTTCCTATAATGGTAGGTTGAACTCTTGTAGGGGAAGCGCAGGTTTCATGAAAACAACTCAGAATGTCAAGTTATAATGAAATCTTCATCTTGTGTTAGTTTGTCATGATTTCTTCACGAAAACACGTTTTCCTATAATGGTAGGTCGAACTCTTGTAGGAGAAGCGCAGGTTTCATGAAATAAACTCAGAATGTCAAGTTATAATGAAATCTTCATTTTGTGTTAGTTTGTCATGATTTCTTCACGAAAACACGTTTTCCTATAATGGTAGGTCGAACTCTTGTAGGGGAAGCGCAGGAATCATGAAAACAACTCAGAATGTCAAGTTATAATGAAATCTTCATTTTGTGTTAGTTTGTCATGATTTCTTCACAAAAACACGTTTTCCTATAATGGTAGGTCGAACTCTTATAGGGGAAGCGCAGGTTTCATGAAAACAACTCAGAATGTCAAGTTATAATGAAATCTTCATTTTGTGTTAGTTTGTCATGATTTCTTCACGAAAACACGTTTTCCTATAATGGTAGGTTTAACTCTTATAGGGGAAGCGCAGGTTTCATGAAAACAACTCAGAATGTCAAGTTATAATGAAATCTTCATTTTGTGTTAGTTTGTCATGATTTCTTCACGAAAACACGTTTTCCTATAATGGTAGGTCGAACTCTTGTAGGGGAAGCGCAGGTATCATGAAAACAACTCAGAATGTCAAGTTATAATGAAATCTTCATTTTGTGTTAGTTTGTCATGATTTCTTCACGAAAACACGTTTTCCTATAATGGTAGGTCGAACTCTTATAGGGGAAGCGCAGGTTTCATGAAAACAACTCGGAATGTCAAGTTATAATGAAATCTTCATTTTGTGTTAGTTTGTCATGATTTCTTCACGAAAACACGTTTTCCTATAATGGTAGGTCGAACTCTTGTAGGGGAAGCGCAGGTATCATGAAAACAACTCAGAATGTCAAGTTATAATGAAATCTTCATTTTGTGTTAGTTTGTCATGATTTCTTCACGAAAACACGTTTTCCTATAATGTTAGATCGAACTCTTGTAGGGGAAGCGCAGGTTTCATGAAATGAACTCAGAATGTCAAGTTATAATGAAATCTTCATTTTGTGTTAGTTTGTCATGATTTCTTCACGAAAACACGTTTTACTATAATGGTAGGTTGAACTCTTATAGGGGAAGCGCAGGTTTCATGAAAACAACGCAGAATGTCGAGTTATAATGAAATCTTCATTTTGTGTTAGTTTGTCATGATTTCTTCACGAAAACACGTTTTCCTATAATGGTAGGTTGAACTCTTATAGGGGAAGCGCAGGTTTCATGAAAACAACTAAGAATGTCAAGTTATAATGAAATCTTCATCTTGTGTTAGTTTGTCATGATTTCTTCACGAAAACACGTTTTCCTATAATGGTAGGTCGAACTCTTATAGGGGAAGCGCAGGTTTCATGAAAACAACTCAGAATGTCAAGTTATAATGAAATCTTCATTTTGTGTTAGTTTGTCATGATTTCTTCACGAAAACACGTTTTCCTATAATGGTAGGTCGAACTCTTGTAGGGGAAGCGCAGGTATCATGAAAACAACTCAGAATGTCAAGTTATAATGAAATCATCATTTTGTGTTAGTTTGTCATGATTTCTTCACGAAAACACGTTTTCCTATAATAGTAGGTTGAACTCTTATAGGGGAAGCGCAGGTTTCATGAAAACAACTCAGAATGTCAAGTTATAATGAAATCTTCATTTTGTGTTAGTTTGTCATGATTTCTTCACGAAAACACGTTTTCCTATAATGGTAGGTCGAACTCTTGTAGGGGAAGCGCAGGTATCATGAAAACAACTCAGAATGTCAAGTTATAATGAAATCATCATTTTGTGTTAGTTTGTCATGATTTCTTCACGAAAACACGTTTTCCTATAATAGTAGGTTGAACTCTTATAGGGGAAGCGCAGGTTTCATGAAAACAACTCAGAATGTCAAGTTATAATGAAATCTTCATTTTGTGTTAGTTTGTCATGATTTCTTCACGAAAACACGTTTTCCTATAATGGTAGGTCGAACTCTTATAGGGGAAGCGCAGGTTTCATGAAAACAACTCAGAATGTCAAGTTATAATGAAATCTTCATTTTGTGTTAGTTTGTCATGATTTCTTCACGAAAACACGTTTTCCTATAATAGTAGGTTGAACTCTTATAGGGGAAGCGCAGGTTTCATGAAAACAACTCAGAATGTCAAGTTATAATGAAATCTTCATTTTGTGTTAGTTTGTCATGATTTCTTCACGAAAACACGTTTTCCTATAATGGTAGGTTGAACTCTTGTAGGGGAAGCGCAGGTTTCATGAAAACAACTCAGAATGTCAAGTTATAATGAAATCTTCATTTTGTGTTAGTTTGTCATGATTTCTTCACGAAAACACGTTTTCCTATAATGGTAGGTTGAACTCTTGTAGGGGAAGCGCAGGTTTCATGAAAACAACTCAGAATGTCAAGTTATAATGAAATCTTCATTTTGTGTTAGTTTGTCATGATTTCTTCACGAAAACACGTTTTCCTATAATGGTAGGTTGAACTCTTGTAGGGGAAGCGCAGGTTTCATGAAAACAACTAAGAATGTCAAGTTATAATGAAATCTTCATTTTGTGTTAGTTTGTCATGATTTCTTCACGAAAATACGTTTTCCTATAATGGTAGGTTGAACTCTTATAGGGGAAGCGCAGGTTTCATGAAAACAACTCAGAATGTCAAGTTATAATGAAATCTTCATTTTGTGTTAGTTTGTCATGATTTCTTCACGAAAACACGTTTTCCTATAATGGTAGGTTGAACTCTTATAGGGGAAGCGCAGGATTCATGAAAACAACTCAGAATGTCAAGTTATAATGAAATCTTCATTTTGTGTTAGTTTGTCATGATTTCTTCATGAAAACACGTTTTCCTATAATGGTAGGTTGAACTCTTGTAGGGGAAGCGCAGGTTTCATGAAATAAACTCAGAATGTCAAGTTATAATGAAATCTTCATTTTGTGTTAGTTTGTCATGATTTCTTCACGAAAACACGTTTTCCTATAATGGTAGGTCGAACTCTTGTAGGGGAAGCGCAGGTATCATGAAAACAACTCAGAATGTCAAGTTATAATGAAATCTTCATTTTGTGTTAGTTTGTAATTATTTCTTCACGACAACACGTTTTCCTATAATGGTAGGTTGAACTCTTGTAGGGGAAGCGCAGGTTTCATGAAAACAACTCAGAATGTCAAGTTATAATGAAATCTTCATTTTGTGTTAGTTTGTCATGATTTCTTCAAGAAAACACGTTTTCCTCTAATGTTAGATCGAACTCTTGTAGGGGAAGCGCAGGTTTCATGAAATGAACTCAGAATGTCAAGTTATAATGAAATCTTCATTTGCTGTTAGTTTGTCATGATTTCTTCACGAAAACACGTTTTCCTATAATGGTAGGTTGAACTCTTATAGGGGAAGCGCAGGTTTCATGAAAACAACTCAGAATGTCAAGTTATAATGAAATCTTCATTTTGTGTTAGGTTGTCATGATTTCTTCACGAAAACACGTTTTCCTATAATGGTAGGTTGAACTCTTATAGGGGAAGCGCAGGTTTCATGAAAACAACTCAGAATGTCAAGTTATAATGAAATCTTCATTTTGTGTTAGTTTGTCATGATTTCTTCACGAAAACACGTTTTCCTATAATGGTAGGTTGAACTCTTGTAGGGGAAGCGCAGGTTTCATGAAAACAACTCAGAATGTCAAGTTATAATGAAATCTTCATTTTGTGTTAGTTTGTCATGATTTCTTCACGAAAACACGTTTTCCTATAATGGTAGGTTGAACTCTTGTAGGGGAAGCGCAGGTTTCATGAAAACAACTCAGAATGTCAAGTTATAATGAAATCTTCATTTTGTGTTAGTTTGTCATGATTTCTTCACGAAAACACGTTTTCCTATAATGGAAGGTTGAACTCTTGTAGGAGAAGCGCAGGTTTCATGAAATAAACTCAGAATGTCAAGTTATAATGAAATCTTCATTTTGTGTTAGTTTGTCATGATTTCTTCACGAAAACACGTTTTCCTATAATGGTAGGTCGAACTCTTGTAGGGGAAGCGCAGGTATCATGAAAACAACTCAGAATGTCAAGTTATAATGAAATCTTCATTTTGTGTTAGTTTGTCATGATTTCTTCACAAAAACACGTTTTCCTATAATGGTAGGTCGAACTCTTATAGGGGAAGCGCAGGTTTCATGAAAACAACTCAGAATGTCAAGTTATAATGAAATCTTCATTTTGTGTTAGTTTGTCATGATTTCTTCACGAAAACACGTTTTCCTATAATGGTAGGTTTAACTCTTATAGGGGAAGCGCAGGTTTCATGAAAACAACTCAGAATGTCAAGTTATAATGAAATCTTCATTTTGTGTTAGTTTGTCATGATTTCTTCACGAAAACACGTTTTCCTATAATGGTAGGTCGAACTCTTGTAGGGGAAGCGCAGGTATCATGAAAACAACTCAGAATGTCAAGTTATAATGAAATCTTCATTTTGTGTTAGTTTGTAATTATTTCTTCACGACAACACGTTTTCCTATAATGGTAGGTTGAACTCTTGTAGGGGAAGCGCAGGTTTCATGAAAACAACTCAGAATGTCAAGTTATAATGAAATCTTCATTTTGTGTTAGTTTGTCATGATTTCTTCAAGAAAACACGTTTTCCTCTAATGTTAGATCGAACTCTTGTAGGGGAAACGCAGGTTTCATGAAATGAACTCAGAATGTCAAGTTATAATGAAATCTTCATTTGCTGTTAGTTTGTCATGATTTCTTCACGAAAACACGTTTTCCTATAATGGTAGGTTGAACTCTTATAGGGGAAGCGCAGGTTTCATGAAAACAACTCAGAATGTCAAGTTATAATGAAATCTTCATTTTGTGTTAGGTTGTCATGATTTCTTCACGAAAACACGTTTTCCTATAATGGTAGGTTGAACTCTTATAGGGGAAGCGCAGGTTTCATGAAAACAACTCAGAATGTCAAGTTATAATGAAATCTTCATTTTGTGTTAGTTTGTCATGATTTCTTCACGAAAACACGTTTTCCTATAATGGTAGGTTGAACTCTTGTAGGGGAAGCGCAGGTTTCATGAAAACAACTCAGAATGTCAAGTTATAATGAAATCTTCATTTTGTGTTAGTTTGTCATGATTTCTTCACGAAAACACGTTTTCCTATAATGGTAGGTTGAACTCTTGTAGGGGAAGCGCAGGTTTCATGAAAACAACTCAGAATGTCAAGTTATAATGAAATCTTCATTTTGTGTTAGTTTGTCATGATTTCTTCACGAAAACACGTTTTCCTATAATGGAAGGTTGAACTCTTGTAGGAGAAGCGCAGGTTTCATGAAATAAACTCAGAATGTCAAGTTATAATGAAATCTTCATTTTGTGTTAGTTTGTCATGATTTCTTCACGAAAACACGTTTTCCTATAATGGTAGGTCGAACTCTTGTAGGGGAAGCGCAGGTATCATGAAAACAACTCAGAATGTCAAGTTATAATGAAATCTTCATTTTGTGTTAGTTTGTCATGATTTCTTCACAAAAACACGTTTTCCTATAATGGTAGGTCGAACTCTTATAGGGGAAGCGCAGGTTTCATGAAAACAACTCAGAATGTCAAGTTATAATGAAATCTTCATTTTGTGTTAGTTTGTCATGATTTCTTCACGAAAACACGTTTTCCTATAATGGTAGGTTGAACTCTTGTAGGGGAAGCGCAGGTTTCATGAAAACAACTCAGAATGTCAAGTTATAATGAAATCTTCATTTTGTGTTAGTTTGTCATGATTTCTTCACGAAAACATGTTTTCCCATAATGGAAGGTTGAACTCTTGTAGGAGAAGCGCAGGTTTCATGAAATAAACTCAGAATGTCAAGTTATAATGAAATCTTCATTTTGTGTTAGTTTGTCATGATTTCTTCACGAAAACACGTTTTCCTATAATGGTAGGTCGAACTCTTGTAGGGGAAGCGCAGGTATCATGAAAACAACTCAGAATGTCAAGTTATAATGAAATCTTCATTTTGTGTTAGTTTGTCATGATTTCTTCACGAAAACACGTTTTCCTATAATGGTAGGTCGAACTCTTATAGGGGAAGCGCAGGTTTCATGAAAACAACTCAGAATGTCAAGTTATAATGAAATCTTCATTTTGTGTTAGTTTGTCATGATTTCTTCACGAAAACACGTTTTCCTATAATAGTAGGTTGAACTCTTATAGGGGAAGCGCAGGTTTCATGAAAACAACTCAGAATGTCAAGTTATAATGAAATCTTCATTTTGTGTTAGTTTGTCATGATTTCTTCACGAAAACACGTTTTCCAATAATGGTAGGTTGAACTCTTGTAGGGGAAGCGCAGGTATCATGAAAACAACTCAGAATGTCAAGTTATAATGAAATCTTCATTTTGTGTTAGTTTCTCATGATTTCTTCACGAAAACACGTTTTCCTATAATGGTAGGTTGAACTCTTGTAGGGGAAGCGCAGGTTTCATGAAAACAACTAAGAATGTCAAGTTATAATGAAATCTTCATTTTGTGTTAGTTTGTCATGATTTCTTCACGAAAATACGTTTTCCTATAATGGTAGGTTGAACTCTTATAGGGGAAGCGCAGGTTTCATGAAAACAACTCAGAATGTCAAGTTATAATGAAATCTTCATTTTGTGTTAGTTTGTCATGATTTCTTCACGAAAACACGTTTTCCTATAATGGTAGGTTGAACTCTTATAGGGGAAGCGCAGGATTCATGAAAACAACTCAGAATGTCAAGTTATAATGAAATCTTCATTTTGTGTTAGTTTGTCATGATTTCTTCATGAAAACACGTTTTCCTATAATGGTAGGTTGAACTCTTGTAGGGGAAGCGCAGGTTTCATGAAATAAACTCAGAATGTCAAGTTATAATGAAATCTTCATTTTGTGTTAGTTTGTCATGATTTCTTCACGAAAACACGTTTTCCTATAATGGTAGGTCGAACTCTTGTAGGGGAAGCGCAGGTATCATGAAAACAACTCAGAATGTCAAGTTATAATGAAATCTTCATTTTGTGTTAGTTTGTAATTATTTCTTCACGACAACACGTTTTCCTATAATGGTAGGTTGAACTCTTGTAGGGGAAGCGCAGGTTTCATGAAAACAACTCAGAATGTCAAGTTATAATGAAATCTTCATTTTGTGTTAGTTTGTCATGATTTCTTCAAGAAAACACGTTTTCCTCTAATGTTAGATCGAACTCTTGTAGGGGAAGCGCAGGTTTCATGAAATGAACTCAGAATGTCAAGTTATAATGAAATCTTCATTTGCTGTTAGTTTGTCATGATTTCTTCACGAAAACACGTTTTCCTATAATGGTAGGTTGAACTCTTATAGGGGAAGCGCAGGTTTCATGAAAACAACTCAGAATGTCAAGTTATAATGAAATCTTCATTTTGTGTTAGGTTGTCATGATTTCTTCACGAAAACACGTTTTCCTATAATGGTAGGTTGAACTCTTATAGGGGAAGCGCAGGTTTCATGAAAACAACTCAGAATGTCAAGTTATAATGAAATCTTCATTTTGTGTTAGTTTGTCATGATTTCTTCACGAAAACACGTTTTCCTATAATGGTAGGTTGAACTCTTGTAGGGGAAGCGCAGGTTTCATGAAAACAACTCAGAATGTCAAGTTATAATGAAATCTTCATTTTGTGTTAGTTTGTCATGATTTCTTCACGAAAACACGTTTTCCTATAATGGTAGGTTGAACTCTTGTAGGGGAAGCGCAGGTTTCATGAAAACAACTCAGAATGTCAAGTTATAATGAAATCTTCATTTTGTGTTAGTTTGTCATGATTTCTTCACGAAAACACGTTTTCCTATAATGGAAGGTTGAACTCTTGTAGGAGAAGCGCAGGTTTCATGAAATAAACTCAGAATGTCAAGTTATAATGAAATCTTCATTTTGTGTTAGTTTGTCATGATTTCTTCACGAAAACACGTTTTCCTATAATGGTAGGTCGAACTCTTGTAGGGGAAGCGCAGGTATCATGAAAACAACTCAGAATGTCAAGTTATAATGAAATCTTCATTTTGTGTTAGTTTGTCATGATTTCTTCACAAAAACACGTTTTCCTATAATGGTAGGTCGAACTCTTATAGGGGAAGCGCAGGTTTCATGAAAACAACTCAGAATGTCAAGTTATAATGAAATCTTCATTTTGTGTTAGTTTGTCATGATTTCTTCACGAAAACACGTTTTCCTATAATGGTAGGTTTAACTCTTATAGGGGAAGCGCAGGTTTCATGAAAACAACTCAGAATGTCAAGTTATAATGAAATCTTCATTTTGTGTTAGTTTGTCATGATTTCTTCACGAAAACACGTTTTCCTATAATGGTAGGTCGAACTCTTGTAGGGGAAGCGCAGGTATCATGAAAACAACTCAGAATGTCAAGTTATAATGAAATCTTCATTTTGTGTTAGTTTGTAATTATTTCTTCACGACAACACGTTTTCCTATAATGGTAGGTTGAACTCTTGTAGGGGAAGCGCAGGTTTCATGAAAACAACTCAGAATGTCAAGTTATAATGAAATCTTCATTTTGTGTTAGTTTGTCATGATTTCTTCAAGAAAACACGTTTTCCTCTAATGTTAGATCGAACTCTTGTAGGGGAAACGCAGGTTTCATGAAATGAACTCAGAATGTCAAGTTATAATGAAATCTTCATTTGCTGTTAGTTTGTCATGATTTCTTCACGAAAACACGTTTTCCTATAATGGTAGGTTGAACTCTTATAGGGGAAGCGCAGGTTTCATGAAAACAACTCAGAATGTCAAGTTATAATGAAATCTTCATTTTGTGTTAGGTTGTCATGATTTCTTCACGAAAACACGTTTTCCTATAATGGTAGGTTGAACTCTTATAGGGGAAGCGCAGGTTTCATGAAAACAACTCAGAATGTCAAGTTATAATGAAATCTTCATTTTGTGTTAGTTTGTCATGATTTCTTCACGAAAACACGTTTTCCTATAATGGTAGGTTGAACTCTTGTAGGGGAAGCGCAGGTTTCATGAAAACAACTCAGAATGTCAAGTTATAATGAAATCTTCATTTTGTGTTAGTTTGTCATGATTTCTTCACGAAAACACGTTTTCCTATAATGGTAGGTTGAACTCTTGTAGGGGAAGCGCAGGTTTCATGAAAACAACTCAGAATGTCAAGTTATAATGAAATCTTCATTTTGTGTTAGTTTGTCATGATTTCTTCACGAAAACACGTTTTCCTATAATGGAAGGTTGAACTCTTGTAGGAGAAGCGCAGGTTTCATGAAATAAACTCAGAATGTCAAGTTATAATGAAATCTTCATTTTGTGTTAGTTTGTCATGATTTCTTCACGAAAACACGTTTTCCTATAATGGTAGGTCGAACTCTTGTAGGGGAAGCGCAGGTATCATGAAAACAACTCAGAATGTCAAGTTATAATGAAATCTTCATTTTGTGTTAGTTTGTCATGATTTCTTCACAAAAACACGTTTTCCTATAATGGTAGGTCGAACTCTTATAGGGGAAGCGCAGGTTTCATGAAAACAACTCAGAATGTCAAGTTATAATGAAATCTTCATTTTGTGTTAGTTTGTCATGATTTCTTCACGAAAACACGTTTTCCTATAATGGTAGGTTGAACTCTTGTAGGGGAAGCGCAGGTTTCATGAAAACAACTCAGAATGTCAAGTTATAATGAAATCTTCATTTTGTGTTAGTTTGTCATGATTTCTTCACGAAAACATGTTTTCCCATAATGGAAGGTTGAACTCTTGTAGGAGAAGCGCAGGTTTCATGAAATAAACTCAGAATGTCAAGTTATAATGAAATCTTCATTTTGTGTTAGTTTGTCATGATTTCTTCACGAAAACACGTTTTCCTATAATGGTAGGTCGAACTCTTGTAGGGGAAGCGCAGGTATCATGAAAACAACTCAGAATGTCAAGTTATAATGAAATCTTCATTTTGTGTTAGTTTGTCATGATTTCTTCACGAAAACACGTTTTCCTATAATGGTAGGTCGAACTCTTATAGGGGAAGCGCAGGTTTCATGAAAACAACTCAGAATGTCAAGTTATAATGAAATCTTCATTTTGTGTTAGTTTGTCATGATTTCTTCACGAAAACACGTTTTCCTATAATAGTAGGTTGAACTCTTATAGGGGAAGCGCAGGTTTCATGAAAACAACTCAGAATGTCAAGTTATAATGAAATCTTCATTTTGTGTTAGTTTGTCATGATTTCTTCACGAAAACACGTTTTCCAATAATGGTAGGTTGAACTCTTGTAGGGGAAGCGCAGGTATCATGAAAACAACTCAGAATGTCAAGTTATAATGAAATCTTCATTTTGTGTTAGTTTCTCATGATTTCTTCACGAAAACACGTTTTCCTATAATGGTAGGTTGAACTCTTGTAGGGGAAGCGCAGGTTTCATGAAAACAACTAAGAATGTCAAGTTATAATGAAATCTTCATTTTGTGTTAGTTTGTCATGATTTCTTCACGAAAATACGTTTTCCTATAATGGTAGGTTGAACTCTTATAGGGGAAGCGCAGGTTTCATGAAAACAACTCAGAATGTCAAGTTATAATGAAATCTTCATTTTGTGTTAGTTTGTCATGATTTCTTCACGAAAACACGTTTTCCTATAATGGTAGGTTGAACTCTTATAGGGGAAGCGCAGGATTCATGAAAACAACTCAGAATGTCAAGTTATAATGAAATCTTCATTTTGTGTTAGTTTGTCATGATTTCTTCATGAAAACACGTTTTCCTATAATGGTAGGTTGAACTCTTGTAGGGGAAGCGCAGGTTTCATGAAATAAACTCAGAATGTCAAGTTATAATGAAATCTTCATTTTGTGTTAGTTTGTCATGATTTCTTCACGAAAACACGTTTTCCTATAATGGTAGGTCGAACTCTTGTAGGGGAAGCGCAGGTATCATGAAAACAACTCAGAATGTCAAGTTATAATGAAATCTTCATTTTGTGTTAGTTTGTAATTATTTCTTCACGACAACACGTTTTCCTATAATGGTAGGTTGAACTCTTGTAGGGGAAGCGCAGGTTTCATGAAAACAACTCAGAATGTCAAGTTATAATGAAATCTTCATTTTGTGTTAGTTTGTCATGATTTCTTCAAGAAAACACGTTTTCCTCTAATGTTAGATCGAACTCTTGTAGGGGAAGCGCAGGTTTCATGAAATGAACTCAGAATGTCAAGTTATAATGAAATCTTCATTTGCTGTTAGTTTGTCATGATTTCTTCACGAAAACACGTTTTCCTATAATGGTAGGTTGAACTCTTATAGGGGAAGCGCAGGTTTCATGAAAACAACTCAGAATGTCAAGTTATAATGAAATCTTCATTTTGTGTTAGGTTGTCATGATTTCTTCACGAAAACACGTTTTCCTATAATGGTAGGTTGAACTCTTATAGGGGAAGCGCAGGTTTCATGAAAACAACTCAGAATGTCAAGTTATAATGAAATCTTCATTTTGTGTTAGTTTGTCATGATTTCTTCACGAAAACACGTTTTCCTATAATGGTAGGTTGAACTCTTGTAGGGGAAGCGCAGGTTTCATGAAAACAACTCAGAATGTCAAGTTATAATGAAATCTTCATTTTGTGTTAGTTTGTCATGATTTCTTCACGAAAACACGTTTTCCTATAATGGTAGGTTGAACTCTTGTAGGGGAAGCGCAGGTTTCATGAAAACAACTCAGAATGTCAAGTTATAATGAAATCTTCATTTTGTGTTAGTTTGTCATGATTTCTTCACGAAAACACGTTTTCCTATAATGGAAGGTTGAACTCTTGTAGGAGAAGCGCAGGTTTCATGAAATAAACTCAGAATGTCAAGTTATAATGAAATCTTCATTTTGTGTTAGTTTGTCATGATTTCTTCACGAAAACACGTTTTCCTATAATGGTAGGTCGAACTCTTGTAGGGGAAGCGCAGGTATCATGAAAACAACTCAGAATGTCAAGTTATAATGAAATCTTCATTTTGTGTTAGTTTGTCATGATTTCTTCATGAAAACACGTTTTCCTATAATGGTAGGTTGAACTCTTGTAGGGGAAGCGCAGGTTTCATGAAATAAACTCAGAATGTCAAGTTATAATGAAATCTTCATTTTGTGTTAGTTTGTCATGATTTCTTCACGAAAACACGTTTTCCTATAATGGTAGGTCGAACTCTTGTAGGGGAAGCGCAGGTATCATGAAAACAACTCAGAATGTCAAGTTATAATGAAATCTTCATTTTGTGTTAGTTTGTAATTATTTCTTCACGACAACACGTTTTCCTATAATGGTAGGTTGAACTCTTGTAGGGGAAGCGCAGGTTTCATGAAAACAACTCAGAATGTCAAGTTATAATGAAATCTTCATTTTGTGTTAGTTTGTCATGATTTCTTCAAGAAAACACGTTTTCCTCTAATGTTAGATCGAACTCTTGTAGGGGAAGCGCAGGTTTCATGAAATGAACTCAGAATGTCAAGTTATAATGAAATCTTCATTTGCTGTTAGTTTGTCATGATTTCTTCACGAAAACACGTTTTCCTATAATGGTAGGTTGAACTCTTATAGGGGAAGCGCAGGTTTCATGAAAACAACTCAGAATGTCAAGTTATAATGAAATCTTCATTTTGTGTTAGGTTGTCATGATTTCTTCACGAAAACACGTTTTCCTTTAATGGTAGGTTGAACTCTTATAGGGGAAGCGCAGGTTTCATGAAAACAACTCAGAATGTCAAGTTATAATGAAATCTTCATTTTGTGTTAGTTTGTCATGATTTCTTCACGAAAACACGTTTTCCTATAATGGTAGGTTGAACTCTTGTAGGGGAAGCGCAGGTTTCATGAAAACAACTCAGAATGTCAAGTTATAATGAAATCTTCATTTTGTGTTAGTTTGTCATGATTTCTTCACGAAAACACGTTTTCCTATAATGGTAGGTCGAACTCTTGTAGGGGAAGCGCAGGTTTCATGAAAACAACTCAGAATGTCAAGTTATAATGAAATCTTCATTTTGTGTTAGTTTGTCATGATTTCTTCACGAAAACACGTTTTCCTATAATGGAAGGTTGAACTCTTGTAGGAGAAGCGCAGGTTTCATGAAATAAACTCAGAATGTCAAGTTATAATGAAATCTTCATTTTGTGTTAGTTTGTCATGATTTCTTCACGAAAACACGTTTTCCTATAATGGTAGGTCGAACTCTTGTAGGGGAAGCGCAGGTATCATGAAAACAACTCAGAATGTCAAGTTATAATGAAATCTTCATTTTGTGTTAGTTTGTCATGATTTCTTCACAAAAACACGTTTTCCTATAATGGTAGGTCGAACTCTTATAGGGGAAGCGCAGGTTTCATGAAAACAACTCAGAATGTCAAGTTATAATGAAATCTTCATTTTGTGTTAGTTTGTCATGATTTCTTCACGAAAACACGTTTTCCTATAATGGTAGGTTTAACTCTTATAGGGGAAGCGCAGGTTTCATGAAAACAACTCAGAATGTCAAGTTATAATGAAATCTTCATTTTGTGTTAGTTTGTCATGATTTCTTCACGAAAACACGTTTTCCTATAATGGTAGGTCGAACTCTTGTAGGGGAAGCGCAGGTATCATGAAAACAACTCAGAATGTCAAGTTATAATGAAATCTTCATTTTGTGTTAGTTTGTCATGATTTCTTCACGAAAACACGTTTTCCTATAATGGTAGGTCGAACTCTTATAGGGGAAGCGCAGGTTTCATGAAAACAACTCAGAATGTCAAGTTATAATGAAATCTTCATTTTGTGTTAGTTTGTCATGATTTCTTCACGAAAACACGTTTTCCTATAATGGTAGGTCGAACTCTTGTAGGGGAAGCGCAGGTATCATGAAAACAACTCAGAATGTCAAGTTATAATGAAATCTTCATTTTGTGTTAGTTTGTCATGATTTCTTCACGAAAACACGTTTTCCTATAATGGTAGGTCGAACTCTTGTAGGGGAAGCGCAGGTATCATGAAAACAACTCAGAATGTCAAGTTATAATGAAATCTTCATTTTGTGTTAGTTTGTCATGATTTCTTCACGAAAACACGTTTTCCTATAATGGTAGGTCGAACTCTTATAGGGGAAGCGCAGGTTTCATGAAAACAACTCAGAATGTCAAGTTATAATGAAATCTTCATTTTCTGTTAGTTTGTCATGATTTCTTCACGAAAACACGTTTTCCTATAATGGTAGGTCGAACTCTTGTAGGGGAAGCGCAGGTATCATGAAAACAACTCAGAATGTCAAGTTATAATGAAATCTTCATTTTGTGTTAGTTTGTCATGATTTCTTCACGAAAACACGTTTTCCTATAATGGTAGGTCGAACTCTTGTAGGGGAAGCGCAGGTATCATGAAAACAACTCAGAATGTCAAGTTATAATGAAATCTTCATTTTGTGTTAGTTTGTCATGATTTCTTCACGAAAACACGTTTTCCTATAATGTTAGATCGAACTCTTGTAGGGGAAGCGCAGGTTTCATGAAATGAACTCAGAATGTCAAGTTATAATGAAATCTTCATTTTGTGTTAGTTTGTCATGATTTCTTCACGAAAACACGTTTTCCTATAATGGTAGGTTGAACTCTTATAGGGGAAGCGCAGGTTTCATGAAAACAACGCAGAATGTCGAGTTATAATGAAATCTTCATCTTGTGTTAGTTTGTCATGATTTCTTCACGAAAACACGTTTTCCTATAATGGTAGGTTGAACTCTTATAGGGGAAGCGCAGGTTTCATGAAAACAACTAAGAATGTCAAGTTATAATGAAATCTTCATCTTGTGTTAGTTTGTCATGATTTCTTCACGAAAACACGTTTTCCTATAATGGTAGGTCGAACTCTTATAGGGGAAGCGCAGGTTTCATGAAAACAACTCAGAATGTCAAGTTATAATGAAATCTTCATTTTGTGTTAGTTTGTCATGATTTCTTCACGAAAACACGTTTTCCTATAATGGTAGGTCGAACTCTTGTAGGGGAAGCGCAGGTATCATGAAAACAACTCAGAATGTCAAGTTATAATGAAATCATCATTTTGTGTTAGTTTGTCATGATTTCTTCACGAAAACACGTTTTCCTATAATGGTAGGTTGAACTCTTGTAGGGGAAGCGCAGGTATCATGAAAACAACTCAGAATGTCAAGTTATAATGAAATCTTCATTTTGTGTTAGTTTGTCATGATTTCTTCACGAAAACACGTTTTCCTATAATGGTAGGTTGAACTCTTGTAGGGGAAGCGCAGGTATCATGAAAACAACTCAGAATGTCAAGTTATAATGAAATCTTCATTTTGTGTTAGTTTCTCATGATTTCTTCACGAAAACACGTTTTCCTATAATGGTAGGTTGAACTCTTGTAGGGGAAGCGCAGGTTTCATGAAAACAACTCAGAATGTGAAGTTATAATGAAATCTTCATTTTGTGTTAGTTTGTCATGATTTCTTCACGAAAACACGTTTTCCTATAATGGTAGGTTGAACTCTTGTAGGGGAACGCAGGTTTCATGAAAACAACTCAGAATGTCAAGTTATAATGAAATCTTCATTTTGTGTTAGTTTGTCATGATTTCTTCACGAAAACACGTTTTCCTATAATGGAAGGTTGAACTCTTGTAGGAGAAGCGCAGGTTTCATGAAATAAACTCAGAATGTCAAGTTATAATGAAATCTTCATTTTGTGTTAGTTTGTCATGATTTCTTCACGAAAACACGTTTTCCTATAATGGTAGGTCGAACTCTTGTAGGGGAAGCGCAGGTATCATGAAAACAACTCAGAATGTCAAGTTATAATGAAATCTTCATTTTGTGTTAGTTTGTCATGATTTCTTCACAAAAACACGTTTTCCTATAATGGTAGGTCGAACTCTTATAGGGGAAGCGCAGGTTTCATGAAAACAACTCAGAATGTCAAGTTATAATGAAATCTTCATTTTGTGTTAGTTTGTCATGATTTCTTCACGAAAACACGTTTTCCTATAATGGTAGGTTTAACTCTTATAGGGGAAGCGCAGGTTTCATGAAAACAACTCAGAATGTCAAGTTATAATGAAATCTTCATTTTGTGTTAGTTTGTCATGATTTCTTCACGAAAACACGTTTTCCTATAATGGTAGGTCGAACTCTTGTAGGGGAAGCGCAGGTATCATGAAAACAACTCAGAATGTCAAGTTATAATGAAATCTTCATTTTGTGTTAGTTTGTCATGATTTCTTCACGAAAACACGTTTTCCTATAATGGTAGGTCGAACTCTTGTAGGGGAAGCGCAGGTATCATGAAAACAACTCAGAATGTCAAGTTATAATGAAATCTTCATTTTGTGTTAGTTTCTCATGATTTCTTCACGAAAACACGTTTTCCTATAATGGTAGGTCGAACTCTTGTAGGGGAAGCGCAGGTATCATGAAAACAACTCAGAATGTCAAGTTATAATGAAATCTTCATTTTGTGTTAGTTTGTCATGATTTCTTCACGAAAACACGTTTTCCTATAATGGTAGGTCGAACTCTTGTAGGGGAAGCGCAGGTATCATGAAAACAACTCAGAATGTCAAGTTATAATGAAATCTTCATTTTGTGTTAGTTTGTCATGATTTCTTCACGAAAACACGTTTTCCTATAATGTTAGGTCGAACTCTTGTAGGGGAAGCGCAGGTTTCATGAAATGAACTCAGAATGTCAAGTTATAATGAAATCTTCATTTTGTGTTAGTTTGTCATGATTTCTTCACGAAAACACGTTTTCCTATAATGGTAGGTTGAACTCTTATAGGGGAAGCGCAGGTTTCATGAAAACAACGCAGAATGTCGAGTTATAATGAAATCTTCATTTTGTGTTAGTTTGTCATGATTTCTTCACGAAAACACGTTTTCCTATAATGGTAGGTTGAACTCTTATAGGGGAAGCGCAGGTTTCATGAAAACAACTAAGAATGTCGAGTTATAATGAAATCTTCATCTTGTGTTAGTTTGTCATGATTTCTTCACGAAAACACGTTTTCCTATAATGGTAGGTTGAACTCTTATAGGGGAAGCGCAGGTTTCATGAAAACAACTCAGAATGTCAAGTTATAATGAAATCTTCATTTTGTGTTAGTTTGTCATGATTTCTTCACGAAAACACGTTTTCCTATAATGGTAGGTCGAACTCTTGTAGGGGAAGCGCAGGTTTCATGAAAACAACTCAGAATATCAAGTTATAATGAAATCTTCATTTTGTGTTAGTTTGTCATGATTTCTTCAAGAAAACACGTTTTCCTCTAATGTTAGATCGAACTCTTGTAGGGGAAGCGCAGGTTTCATGAAATGAACTCAGAATGTCAAGTTATAATGAAATCTTCATTTGCTGTTAGTTTGTCATGATTTCTTCACGAAAACACGTTTTCCTATAATGGTAGGTTGAACTCTTATAGGGGAAGCGCAGGTTTCATGAAAACAACTCAGAATGTCAAGTTATAATGAAATCTTCATTTTGTGTTAGGTTGTCATGATTTCTTCACGAAAACACGTTTTCCTATAATGGTAGGTTGAACTCTTATAGGGGAAGCGCAGGTTTCATGAAAACAACTCAGAATGTCAAGTTATAATGAAATCTTCATTTTGTGTTAGTTTGTCATGATTTCTTCACGAAAACACGTTTTCCTATAATGGTAGGTTGAACTCTTGTAGGGGAAGCGCAGGTTTCATGAAAACAACTCAGAATGTCAAGTTATAATGAAATCTTCATTTTGTGTTAGTTTGTCATGATTTCTTCACGAAAACACGTTTTCCTATAATGGTAGGTTGAACTCTTGTAGGGGAAGCGCAGGTTTCATGAAAACAACTCAGAATGTCAAGTTATAATGAAATCTTCATTTTGTGTTAGTTTGTCATGATTTCTTCACGAAAACACGTTTTCCTATAATGGAAGGTTGAACTCTTGTAGGAGAAGCGCAGGTTTCATGAAATAAACTCAGAATGTCAAGTTATAATGAAATCTTCATTTTGTGTTAGTTTGTCATGATTTCTTCACGAAAACACGTTTTCCTATAATGGTAGGTCGAACTCTTGTAGGGGAAGCGCAGGTATCATGAAAACAACTCAGAATGTCAAGTTATAATGAAATCTTCATTTTGTGTTAGTTTGTCATGATTTCTTCACAAAAACACGTTTTCCTATAATGGTAGGTCGAACTCTTGTAGGGGAAGCGCAGGTTTCATGAAAACAACTCAGAATGTCAAGTTATAATGAAATCTTCATTTTGTGTTAGTTTGTCATGATTTCTTCACGAAAACACGTTTTCCTATAATGGTAGGTCGAACTCTTATAGGGGAAGCGCAGGTATCATGAAAACAACTCAGAATGTCAAGTTATAATGAAATCTTCATTTTGTGTTAGTTTGTCATGATTTCTTCACGAAAACACGTTTTCCTATAATGGTAGGTCGAACTCTTATAGGGGAAGCGCAGGTTTCATGAAAACAACTCAGAATGTCAAGTTATAATGAAATCTTCATTTTGTGTTTGTCATGATTTCTTCACGAAAACACGTTTTCCTATAATGGTAGGTCGAACTCTTGTAGGGGAAGCGCAGGTATCATGAAAACAACTCAGAATGTCAAGTTATAATGAAATCTTCATTTTGTGTTAGTTTGTCATGATTTCTTCACGAAAACACGTTTTCCTATAATGGTAGGTCGAACTCTTGTAGGGGAAGCGCAGGTATCATGAAAACAACTCAGAATGTCAAGTTATAATGAAATCTTCATTTTGTGTTAGTTTGTCATGATTTCTTCACGAAAACACGTTTTCCTATAATGTTAGATCGAACTCTTGTAGGGGAAGCGCAGGTTTCATGAAATGAACTCAGAATGTCAAGTTATAATGAAATCTTCATTTTGTGTTAGTTTGTCATGATTTCTTCACGAAAACACGTTTTCCTATAATGGTAGGTTGAACTCTTATAGGGGAAGCGCAGGTTTCATGAAAACAACGCAGAATGTCGAGTTATAATGAAATCTTCATTTTGTGTTAGTTTGTCATGATTTCTTCACGAAAACACGTTTTCCTATAATGGTAGGTTGAACTCTTATAGGGGAAGCGCAGGTTTCATGAAAACAACTAAGAATGTCAAGTTATAATGAAATCTTCATCTTGTGTTAGTTTGTCATGATTTCTTCACGAAAACACGTTTTCCTATAATGGTAGGTCGAACTCTTATAGGGGAAGCGCAGGTTTCATGAAAACAACTCAGAATGTCAAGTTATAATGAAATCTTCATTTTGTGTTAGTTTGTCATGATTTCTTCACGAAAACACGTTTTCCTATAATGGTAGGTCGAACTCTTGTAGGGGAAGCGCAGGTATCATGAAAACAACTCAGAATGTCAAGTTATAATGAAATCATCATTTTGTGTTAGTTTGTCATGATTTCTTCACGAAAACACGTTTTCCTATAATGGTAGGTTTAACTCTTATAGGGGAAGCGCAGGTATCATGAAAACAACTCAGAATGTCAAGTTATAATGAAATCTTCATTTTGTGTTAGTTTGTCATGATTTCTTCACGAAAACACGTTTTCCTATAATGGTAGGTTGAACTCTTGTAGGGGAAGCGCAGGTATCATGAAAACAACTCAGAATGTCAAGTTATAATGAAATCTTCATTTTGTGTTAGTTTCTCATGATTTCTTCACGAAAACACGTTTTCCTATAATGGTAGGTTGAACTCTTGTAGGGGAAGCGCAGGTTTCATGAAAACAACTCAGAATGTGAAGTTATAATGAAATCTTCATTTTGTGTTAGTTTGTCATGATTTCTTCACGAAAACACGTTTTCCTATAATGGTAGGTTGAACTCTTGTAGGGGAACGCAGGTTTCATGAAAACAACTCAGAATGTCAAGTTATAATGAAATCTTCATTTTGTGTTAGTTTGTCATGATTTCTTCACGAAAACACGTTTTCCTATAATGGAAGGTTGAACTCTTGTAGGAGAAGCGCAGGTTTCATGAAATAAACTCAGAATGTCAAGTTATAATGAAATCTTCATTTTGTGTTAGTTTGTCATGATTTCTTCACGAAAACACGTTTTCCTATAATGGTAGGTCGAACTCTTATAGGGGAAGCGCAGGTTTCATGAAAACAACTCAGAATGTCAAGTTATAATGAAATCTTCATTTTGTGTTAGTTTGTCATGATTTCTTCACGAAAACACGTTTTCCTATAATGGTAGGTTTAACTCTTATAGGGGAAGCGCAGGTTTCATGAAAACAACTCAGAATGTCAAGTTATAATGAAATCTTCATTTTGTGTTAGTTTGTCATGATTTCTTCACGAAAACACGTTTTCCTATAATGGTAGGTCGAACTCTTGTAGGGGAAGCGCAGGTATCATGAAAACAACTCAGAATGTCAAGTTATAATGAAATCTTCATTTTGTGTTAGTTTGTCATGATTTCTTCACGAAAACACGTTTTCCTATAATGGTAGGTCGAACTCTTGTAGGGGAAGCGCAGGTATCATGAAAACAACTCAGAATGTCAAGTTATAATGAAATCTTCATTTTGTGTTAGTTTGTCATGATTTCTTCACGAAAACACGTTTTCCTATAATGGTAGGTCGAACTCTTGTAGGGGAAGCGCAGGTATCATGAAAACAACTCAGAATGTCAAGTTATAATGAAATCTTCATTTTGTGTTAGTTTGTCATGATATCTTCACGAAAACACGTTTTCCTATAATGGTAGGTCGAACTCTTGTAGGGGAAGCGCAGGTATCATGAAAACAACTCAGAATGTCAAGTTATAATGAAATCTTCATTTTGTGTTAGTTTGTCATGATTTCTTCACGAAAACACGTTTTCCTATAATGTTAGATCGAACTCTTGTAGGGGAAGCGCAGGTTTCATGAAATGAACTCAGAATGTCAAGTTATAATGAAATCTTCATTTTGTGTTAGTTTGTCATGATTTCTTCACGAAAACACGTTTTCCTATAATGGTAGGTTGAACTCTTATAGGGGAAGCGCAGGTTTCATGAAAACAACGCAGAGTGTCGAGTTATAATGAAATCTTCATTTTGTGTTAGTTTGTCATGATTTCTTCACGAAAACACGTTTTCCTATAATGGTAGGTTGAACTCTTATAGGGGAAGCGCAGGTTTCATGAAAACAACTAAGAATGTCGAGTTATAATGAAATCTTCATCTTGTGTTAGTTTGTCATGATTTCTTCACGAAAACACGTTTTCCTATAATGGCAGGTTGAACTCTTATAGGGGAAGCACAGGTTTCATGAAAACAACTCAGAATGTCAAGTTATAATGAAATCTTCATTTTGTGTTAGTTTGTCATGATTTCTTCACGAAAACACGTTTTCCTATAATGGTAGGTCGAACTCTTGTAGGGGAAGCGCAGGTATCATGAAAACAACTCAGAATGTCAAGTTATAATGAAATCATCATTTTGTGTTAGTTTGTCATGATTTCTTCACGAAAACACGTTTTCCTATAATGGTAGGTTGAACTCTTGTAGGGGAAGCGCAGGTTTCATGAAAACAACTCAGAATGTCAAGTTATAATGAAATCTTCATTTTGTGTTAGTTTGTCATGATTTCTTCACGAAAACACGTTTTCCTATAATGGTAGGTTGAACTCTTGTAGGGGAAGCGCAGGTTTCATGAAAACAACTCAGAATGTCAAGTTATAATGAAATCTTCATTTTGTGTTAGTTTGTCATGATTTCTTCACGAAAACACGTTTTCCTATAATGGTAGGTTGAACTCTTATAGGGGAAGCGCAGGTTTCATGAAAACAACTAAGAATGTCAAGTTATAATGAAATCTTCATTTTGTGTTAGTTTGTCATGATTTCTTCACGAAAATACGTTTTCCTATAATGGTAGGTTGAACTCTTATAGGGGAAGCGCAGGTTTCATGAAAACAACTCAGAATGTCAAGTTATAATGAAATCTTCATTTTGTGTTAGTTTGTCATGATTTCTTCACGAAAACACGTTTTCCTATAATGGTAGGTTGAACTCTTATAGGGGAAGCGCAGGATTCATGAAAACAACTCAGAATGTCAAGTTATAATGAAATCTTCATTTTGTGTTAGTTTGTCATGATTTCTTCATGAAAACACGTTTTCCTATAATGGTAGGTTGAACTCTTGTAGGGGAAGCGCAGGTTTCATGAAATAAACTCAGAATGTCAAGTTATAATGAAATCTTCATTTTGTGTTAGTTTGTCATGATTTCTTCACGAAAACACGTTTTCCTATAATGGTAGGTCGAACTCTTGTAGGGGAAGCGCAGGTATCATGAAAACAACTCAGAATGTCAAGTTATAATGAAATCTTCATTTTGTGTTAGTTTGTAATTATTTCTTCACGACAACACGTTTTCCTATAATGGTAGGTTGAACTCTTGTAGGGGAAGCGCAGGTTTCATGAAAACAACTCAGAATGTCAAGTTATAATGAAATCTTCATTTTGTGTTAGTTTGTCATGATTTCTTCAAGAAAACACGTTTTCCTCTAATGTTAGATCGAACTCTTGTAGGGGAAGCGCAGGTTTCATGAAATGAACTCAGAATGTCAAGTTATAATGAAATCTTCATTTGCTGTTAGTTTGTCATGATTTCTTCACGAAAACACGTTTTCCTATAATGGTAGGTTGAACTCTTATAGGGGAAGCGCAGGTTTCATGAAAACAACTCAGAATGTCAAGTTATAATGAAATCTTCATTTTGTGTTAGGTTGTCATGATTTCTTCACGAAAACACGTTTTCCTATAATGGTAGGTTGAACTCTTATAGGGGAAGCGCAGGTTTCATGAAAACAACTCAGAATGTCAAGTTATAATGAAATCTTCATTTTGTGTTAGTTTGTCATGATTTCTTCACGAAAACACGTTTTCCTATAATGGTAGGTTGAACTCTTGTAGGGGAAGCGCAGGTTTCATGAAAACAACTCAGAATGTCAAGTTATAATGAAATCTTCATTTTGTGTTAGTTTGTCATGATTTCTTCACGAAAACACGTTTTCCTATAATGGTAGGTTGAACTCTTGTAGGGGAAGCGCAGGTTTCATGAAAACAACTCAGAATGTCAAGTTATAATGAAATCTTCATTTTGTGTTAGTTTGTCATGATTTCTTCACGAAAACACGTTTTCCTATAATGGAAGGTTGAACTCTTGTAGGAGAAGCGCAGGTTTCATGAAATACACTCAGAATGTCAAGTTATAATGAAATCTTCATTTTGTGTTAGTTTGTCATGATTTCTTCACGAAAACACGTTTTCCTATAATGGTAGGTCGAACTCTTGTAGGGGAAGCGCAGGTATCATGAAAACAACTCAGAATGTCAAGTTATAATGAAATCTTCATTTTGTGTTAGTTTGTCATGATTTCTTCACAAAAACACGTTTTCCTATAATGGTAGGTCGAACTCTTATAGGGGAAGCGCAGGTTTCATGAAAACAACTCAGAATGTCAAGTTATAATGAAATCTTCATTTTGTGTTAGTTTGTCATGATTTCTTCACGAAAACACGTTTTCCTATAATGGTAGGTTTAACTCTTATAGGGGAAGCGCAGGTTTCATGAAAACAACTCAGAATGTCAAGTTATAATGAAATCTTCATTTTGTGTTAGTTTGTCATGATTTCTTCACGAAAACACGTTTTCCTATAATGGTAGGTCGAACTCTTGTAGGGGAAGCGCAGGTATCATGAAAACAACTCAGAATGTCAAGTTATAATGAAATCTTCATTTTGTGTTAGTTTGTCATGATTTCTTCACGAAAACACGTTTTCCTATAATGGTAGGTCGAACTCTTATAGGGGAAGCGCAGGTTTCATGAAAACAACTCAGAATGTCAAGTTATAATGAAATCTTCATTTTGTGTTAGTTTGTCATGATTTCTTCACGAAAACACGTTTTCCTATAATGGTAGGTCGAACTCTTGTAGGGGAAGCGCAGGTATCATGAAAACAACTCAGAATATCAAGTTATAATGAAATCTTCATTTTGTGTTAGTTTGTCATGATTTCTTCACGAAAACACGTTTTCCTATAATGGTAGGTCGAACTCTTGTAGGGGAAGCGCAGGTATCATGAAAACAACTCAGAATGTCAAGTTATAATGAAATCTTCATTTTGTGTTAGTTTGTCATGATTTCTTCACGAAAACACGTTTTCCTATAATGTTAGATCGAACTCTTGTAGGGGAAGCGCAGGTTTCATGAAATGAACTCAGAATGTCAAGTTATAATGAAATCTTCATTTTGTGTTAGTTTGTCATGATTTCTTCACGAAAACACGTTTTCCTATAATGGTAGGTTGAACTCTTATAGGGGAAGTGCAGGTTTCATGAAAAGAACTAAGAATGTCAAGTTATAATGAAATCTTCATCTTGTGTTAGTTTGTCATGATTTCTTCACGAAAACACGTTTTCCTATAATGGTAGGTCGAACTCTTATAGGGGAAGCGCAGGTTTCATGAAAACAACTCAGAATGTCAAGTTATAATGAAATCTTCATTTTGTGTTAGTTTGTCATGATTTCTTCACGAAAACACGTTTTCCTATAATGGTAGGTTTAACTCTTATAGGGGAAGCGCAGGTTTCATGAAAACAACTCAGAATGTCAAGTTATAATGAAATCTTCATTTTGTGTTAGTTTGTCATGATTTCTTCACGAAAACACGTTTTCCTATAATGGTAGGTTGAACTCTTATAGGGGAAGCGCAGGATTCATGAAAACAACTCAGAATGTCAAGTTATAATGAAATCTTCATTTTGTGTTAGTTTGTCATGATTTCTTCATGAAAACACGTTTTCCTATAATGGTAGGTTGAACTCTTGTAGGGGAAGCGCAGGTTTCATGAAATAAACTCAGAATGTCAAGTTATAATGAAATCTTCATTTTGTGTTAGTTTGTCATGATTTCTTCACGAAAACACGTTTTCCTATAATGGTAGGTCGAACTCTTGTAGGGGAAGCGCAGGTATCATGAAAACAACTCAGAATGTCAAGTTATAATGAAATCTTCATTTTGTGTTAGTTTGTAATTATTTCTTCACGACAACACGTTTTCCTATAATGGTAGGTTGAACTCTTGTAGGGGAAGCGCAGGTTTCATGAAAACAACTCAGAATGTCAAGTTATAATGAAATCTTCATTTTGTGTTAGTTTGTCATGATTTCTTCAAGAAAACACGTTTTCCTCTAATGTTAGATCGAACTCTTGTAGGGGAAGCGCAGGTTTCATGAAATGAACTCAGAATGTCAAGTTATAATGAAATCTTCATTTGCTGTTAGTTTGTCATGATTTCTTCACGAAAACACGTTTTCCTATAATGGTAGGTTGAACTCTTATAGGGGAAGCGCAGGTTTCATGAAAACAACTCAGAATGTCAAGTTATAATGAAATCTTCATTTTGTGTTAGGTTGTCATGATTTCTTCACGAAAACACGTTTTCCTATAATGGTAGGTTGAACTCTTATAGGGGAAGCGCAGGTTTCATGAAAACAACTCAGAATGTCAAGTTATAATGAAATCTTCATTTTGTGTTAGTTTGTCATGATTTCTTCACGAAAACACGTTTTCCTATAATGGTAGGTTGAACTCTTGTAGGGGAAGCGCAGGTTTCATGAAAACAACTCAGAATGTCAAGTTATAATGAAATCTTCATTTTGTGTTAGTTTGTCATGATTTCTTCACGAAAACACGTTTTCCTATAATGGTAGGTTGAACTCTTGTAGGGGAAGCGCAGGTTTCATGAAAACAACTCAGAATGTCAAGTTATAATGAAATCTTCATTTTGTGTTAGTTTGTCATGATTTCTTCACGAAAACACGTTTTCCTATAATGGAAGGTTGAACTCTTGTAGGAGAAGCGCAGGTTTCATGAAATACACTCAGAATGTCAAGTTATAATGAAATCTTCATTTTGTGTTAGTTTGTCATGATTTCTTCACGAAAACACGTTTTCCTATAATGGTAGGTCGAACTCTTGTAGGGGAAGCGCAGGTATCATGAAAACAACTCAGAATGTCAAGTTATAATGAAATCTTCATTTTGTGTTAGTTTGTCATGATTTCTTCACAAAAACACGTTTTCCTATAATGGTAGGTCGAACTCTTATAGGGGAAGCGCAGGTTTCATGAAAACAACTCAGAATGTCAAGTTATAATGAAATCTTCATTTTGTGTTAGTTTGTCATGATTTCTTCACGAAAACACGTTTTCCTATAATGGTAGGTTTAACTCTTATAGGGGAAGCGCAGGTTTCATGAAAACAACTCAGAATGTCAAGTTATAATGAAATCTTCATTTTGTGTTAGTTTGTCATGATTTCTTCACGAAAACACGTTTTCCTATAATGGTAGGTCGAACTCTTGTAGGGGAAGCGCAGGTATCATGAAAACAACTCAGAATGTCAAGTTATAATGAAATCTTCATTTTGTGTTAGTTTGTCATGATTTCTTCACGAAAACACGTTTTCCTATAATGGTAGGTCGAACTCTTATAGGGGAAGCGCAGGTTTCATGAAAACAACTCAGAATGTCAAGTTATAATGAAATCTTCATTTTGTGTTAGTTTGTCATGATTTCTTCACGAAAACACGTTTTCCTATAATGGTAGGTCGAACTCTTGTAGGGGAAGCGCAGGTATCATGAAAACAACTCAGAATGTCAAGTTATAATGAAATCTTCATTTTGTGTTAGTTTGTCATGATTTCTTCACGAAAACACGTTTTCCTATAATGGTAGGTCGAACTCTTGTAGGGGAAGCGCAGGTATCATGAAAACAACTCAGAATGTCAAGTTATAATGAAATCTTCATTTTGTGTTAGTTTGTCATGATTTCTTCACGAAAACACGTTTTCCTATAATGTTAGATCGAACTCTTGTAGGGGAAGCGCAGGTTTCATGAAATGAACTCAGAATGTCAAGTTATAATGAAATCTTCATTTTGTGTTAGTTTGTCATGATTTCTTCACGAAAACACGTTTTCCTATAATGGTAGGTTGAACTGTTATAGGGGAAGTGCAGGTTTCATGAAAAGAACTAAGAATGTCAAGTTATAATGAAATCTTCATCTTGTGTTAGTTTGTCATGATTTCTTCACGAAAACACGTTTTCCTATAATGGTAGGTCGAACTCTTATAGGGGAAGCGCAGGTTTCATGAAAACAACTCAGAATGTCAAGTTATAATGAAATCTTCATTTTGTGTTAGTTTGTCATGATTTCTTCACGAAAACACGTTTTCCTATAATGGTAGGTCGAACTCTTGTAGGGGAAGCGCAGGTATCATGAAAACAACTCAGAATGTCAAGTTATAATGAAATCATCATTTTGTGTTAGTTTGTCATGATTTCTTCACGAAAACACGTTTTCCTATAATGGTAGGTCGAACTCTTATAGGGGAAGCGCAGGTATCATGAAAACAACTCAGAATGTCAAGTTATAATGAAATCTTCATTTTGTGTTAGTTTGTCATGATTTCTTCACGAAAACACGTTTTCCTATAATGGAAGGTTGAACTCTTGTAGGAGAAGCGCAGGTTTCATGAAATAAACTCAGAATGTCAAGTTATAATGAAATCTTCATTTTGTGTTAGTTTGTCATGATTTCTTCACGAAAACACGTTTTCCTATAATGGTAGGTCGAACTCTTGTAGGGGAAGCGCAGGTATCATGAAAACAACTCAGAATGTCAAGTTATAATGAAATCTTCATTTTGTGTTAGTTTGTCATGATTTCTTCACAAAAACACGTTTTCCTATAATGGTAGGTCGAACTCTTATAGGGGAAGCGCAGGTTTCATGAAAACAACTCAGAATGTCAAGTTATAATGAAATCTTCATTTTGTGTTAGTTTGTCATGATTTCTTCACGAAAACACGTTTTCCTATAATGGTAGGTTTAACTCTTATAGGGGAAGCGCAGGTTTCATGAAAACAACTCAGAATGTCAAGTTATAATGAAATCTTCATTTTGTGTTAGTTTGTCATGATTTCTTCACGAAAACACGTTTTCCTATAATGGTAGGTCGAACTCTTGTAGGGGAAGCGCAGGTATCATGAAAACAACTCAGAATGTCAAGTTATAATGAAATCTTCATTTTGTGTTAGTTTGTCATGATTTCTTCACGAAAACACGTTTTCCTATAATGGTAGGTCGAACTCTTATAGGGGAAGCGCAGGTTTCATGAAAACAACTCAGAATGTCAAGTTATAATGAAATCTTCATTTTTTGTTAGTTTGTCATGATTTCTTCACGAAAACACGTTTTCCTATAATGGTAGGTTGAACTCTTGTAGGGGAAGCGCAGGTTTCATGAAAACAACTCAGAATGTCAAGTTATAATGAAATCTTCATCTTGTGTTAGTTTGTCATGATTTCTTCACGAAAACACGTTTTCCTATAATGGTAGGTCGAACTCTTATAGGGGAAGCGCAGGTTTCATGAAAACAACTCAGAATGTCAAGTTATAATGAAATCTTCATTTTGTGTTAGTTTGTCATGATTTCTTCACGAAAACACGTTTTCCTATAATGGTAGGTCGAACTCTTGTAGGGGAAGCGCAGGTATCATGAAAACAACTCAGAATGTCAAGTTATAATGAAATCATCATTTTGTGTTAGTTTGTCATGATTTCTTCACGAAAACACGTTTTCCTATAATGGTAGGTTGAACTCTTATAGGGGAAGCGCAGGTATCATGAAAACAACTCAGAATGTCAAGTTATAATGAAATCTTCATTTTGTGTTAGTTTGTCATGATTTCTTCACGAAAACACGTTTTCCTATAATGGTAGGTTGAACTCTTGTAGGGGAAGCGCAGGTATCATGAAAACAACTCAGAATGTCAAGTTATAATGAAATCTTCATTTTGTGTTAGTTTCTCATGATTTCTTCACGAAAACACGTTTTCCTATAATGGTAGGTTGAACTCTTGTAGGGGAAGCGCAGGTTTCATGAAAACAACTCAGAATGTGAAGTTATAATGAAATCTTCATTTTGTGTTAGTTTGTCATGATTTCTTCACGAAAACACGTTTTCCTATAATGGTAGGTTGAACTCTTGTAGGGGAACGCAGGTTTCATGAAAACAACTCAGAATGTCAAGTTATAATGAAATCTTCATTTTGTGTTAGTTTGTCATGATTTCTTCACGAAAACACGTTTTCCTATAATGGAAGGTTGAACTCTTGTAGGAGAAGCGCAGGTTTCATGAAATAAACTCAGAATGTCAAGTTATAATGAAATCTTCATTTTGTGTTAGTTTGTCATGATTTCTTCACGAAAACACGTTTTCCTATAATGGTAGGTCGAACTCTTGTAGGGGAAGCGCAGGTATCATGAAAACAACTCAGAATGTCAAGTTATAATGAAATCTTCATTTTGTGTTAGTTTGTCATGATTTCTTCACAAAAACACGTTTTCCTATAATGGTAGGTCGAACTCTTATAGGGGAAGCGCAGGTTTCATGAAAACAACTCAGAATGTCAAGTTATAATGAAATCTTCATTTTGTGTTAGTTTGTCATGATTTCTTCACGAAAACACGTTTTCCTATAATGGTAGGTTTAACTCTTATAGGGGAAGTGCAGGTTTCATGAAAACAACTCAGAATGTCAAGTTATAATGAAATCTTCATTTTGTGTTAGTTTGTCATGATTTCTTCACGAAAACACGTTTTCCTATAATGGTAGGTCGAACTCTTGTAGGGGAAGCGCAGGTATCATGAAAACAACTCAGAATGTCAAGTTATAATGAAATCTTCATTTTGTGTTAGTTTGTCATGATTTCTTCACGAAAACACGTTTTCCTATAATGGTAGGTCGAACTCTTATAGGGGAAGCGCAGGTTTCATGAAAACAACTCAGAATGTCAAGTTATAATGAAATCTTCATTTTGTGTTAGTTTGTCATGATTTCTTCACGAAAACACGTTTTCCTATAATGGTAGGTCGAACTCTTGTAGGGGAAGCGCAGGTATCATGAAAACAACTCAGAATGTCAAGTTATAATGAAATCTTCATTTTGTGTTAGTTTGTCATGATTTCTTCACGAAAACACGTTTTCCTATAATGGTAGGTCGAACTCTTGTAGGGGAAGCGCAGGTATCATGAAAACAACTCAGAATGTCAAGTTATAATGAAATCTTCATTTTGTATTAGTTTGTCATGATTTCTTCACGAAAACACGTTTTCCTATAATGGTAGGTCGAACTCTTGTAGGGGAAGCGCAGGTATCATGAAAACAACTCAGAATGTCAAGTTATAATGAAATCTTCATTTTGTGTTAGTTTGTCATGATTTCTTCACGAAAACACGTTTTCCTATAATGGTAGGTCGAACTCTTGTAGGGGAAGCGCAGGTATCATGAAAACAACTCAGAATGTCAAGTTATAATGAAATCTTCATTTTGTGTTAGTTTGTCATGATTTCTTCACGAAAACACGTTTTCCTATAATGGTAGGTCGAACTCTTGTAGGGGAAGCGCAGGTATCATGAAAACAACTCAGAATGTCAAGTTATAATGAAATCTTCATTTTGTGTTAGTTTGTCATGATTTCTTCACGAAAACACGTTTTCCTATAATGTTAGATCGAACTCTTGTAGGGGAAGCGCAGGTTTCATGAAATGAACTCAGAATGTCAAGTTATAATGAAATCTTCATTTTGTGTTAGTTTGTCATGATTTCTTCACGAAAACACGTTTTCCTATAATGGTAGGTTGAACTCTTATAGGGGAAGCGCAGGTTTCATGAAAACAACGCAGAATGTCGAGTTATAATGAAATCTTCATCTTGTGTTAGTTTGTCATGATTTCTTCACGAAAACACGTTTTCCTATAATGGTAGGTTGAACTCTTATAGGGGAAGCGCAGGTTTCATGAAAACAACTAAGAATGTCGAGTTATAATGAAATCTTCATCTTGTGTTAGTTTGTCATGATATCTTCACGAAAACACGTTTTCCTATAATGGTAGGTTGAACTCTTATAGGGGAAGCGCAGGTTTCATGAAAACAACTCAGAATGTCAAGTTATAATGAAATCTTCATTTTGTGTTAGTTTGTCATGATTTCTTCACGAAAACACGTTTTCCTATAATGGTAGGTCGAACTCTTGTAGGGGAAGCGCAGGTATCATGAAAACAACTCAGAATGTCAAGTTATAATGAAATCATCATTTTGTGTTAGTTTGTCATGATTTCTTCACGAAAACACGTTTTCCTATAATGGTAGGTTGAACTCTTATAGGGGAAGCGCAGGTTTCATGAAAACAACTCAGAATGTCAAGTTATAATGAAATCTTCATTTTGTGTTAGGTTGTCATGATATCTTCACGAAAACACGTTTTCCTATAATGGTAGGTTGAACTCTTATAGGGGAAGCGCAGGTTTCATGAAAACAACTCAGAATGTCAAGTTATAATGAAATCTTCATTTTTTGTTAGTTTGTCATGATTTCTTCACGAAAACACGTTTTCCTATAATGGTAGGTTGAACTCTTGTAGGGGAAGCGCAGGTTTCATGAAAACAACTCAGAATGTCAAGTTATAATGAAATCTTCATCTTGTGTTAGTTTGTCATGATTTCTTCACGAAAACACGTTTTCCTATAATGGTAGGTCGAACTCTTATAGGGGAAGCGCAGGTTTCATGAAAACAACTCAGAATGTCAAGTTATAATGAAATCTTCATTTTGTGTTAGTTTGTCATGATTTCTTCACGAAAACACGTTTTCCTATAATGGTAGGTCGAACTCTTATAGGGGAAGCGCAGGTTTCATGAAAACAACTCAGAATGTCAAGTTATAATGAAATCTTCATTTTTTGTTAGTTTGTCATGATTTCTTCACGAAAACACGTTTTCCTATAATGGTAGGTTGAACTCTTGTAGGGGAAGCGCAGGTTTCATGAAAACAACTCAGAATGTCAAGTTATAATGAAATCTTCATCTTGTGTTAGTTTGTCATGATTTCTTCACGAAAACACGTTTTCCTATAATGGTAGGTCGAACTCTTATAGGGGAAGCGCAGGTTTCATGAAAACAACTCAGAATGTCAAGTTATAATGAAATCTTCATTTTGTGTTAGTTTGTCATGATTTCTTCACGAAAACACGTTTTCCTATAATGGTAGGTCGAACTCTTGTAGGGGAAGCGCAGGTATCATGAAAACAACTCAGAATGTCAAGTTATAATGAAATCATCATTTTGTGTTAGTTTGTCATGATTTCTTCACGAAAACACGTTTTCCTATAATGGTAGGTTGAACTCTTATAGGGGAAGCGCAGGTATCATGAAAACAACTCAGAATGTCAAGTTATAATGAAATCTTCATTTTGTGTTAGTTTGTCATGATTTCTTCACGAAAACACGTTTTCCTATAATGGTAGGTTGAACTCTTGTAGGGGAAGCGCAGGTATCATGAAAACAACTCAGAATGTCAAGTTATAATGAAATCTTCATTTTGTGTTAGTTTCTCATGATTTCTTCACGAAAACACGTTTTCCTATAATGGTAGGTTGAACTCTTGTAGGGGAAGCGCAGGTTTCATGAAAACAACTCAGAATGTGAAGTTATAATGAAATCTTCATTTTGTGTTAGTTTGTCATGATTTCTTCACGAAAACACGTTTTCCTATAATGGTAGGTTGAACTCTTGTAGGGGAACGCAGGTTTCATGAAAACAACTCAGAATGTCAAGTTATAATGAAATCTTCATTTTGTGTTAGTTTGTCATGATTTCTTCACGAAAACACGTTTTCCTATAATGGAAGGTTGAACTCTTGTAGGAGAAGCGCAGGTTTCATGAAATAAACTCAGAATGTCAAGTTATAATGAAATCTTCATTTTGTGTTAGTTTGTCATGATTTCTTCACGAAAACACGTTTTCCTATAATGGTAGGTCGAACTCTTGTAGGGGAAGCGCAGGTATCATGAAAACAACTCAGAATGTCGTTATAATGAAATCTTCATTTTGTGTTAGTTTGTCATGATTTCTTCACAAAAACACGTTTTCCTATAATGGTAGGTCGAACTCTTATAGGGGAAGCGCAGGTTTCATGAAAACAACTCAGAATGTCAAGTTATAATGAAATCTTCATTTTGTGTTAGTTTGTCATGATTTCTTCACGAAAACACGTTTTCCTATAATGGTAGGTTTAACTCTTATAGGGGAAGCGCAGGTTTCATGAAAACAACTCAGAATGTCAAGTTATAATGAAATCTTCATTTTGTGTTAGTTTGTCATGATTTCTTCACGAAAACACGTTTTCCTATAATGGTAGGTCGAACTCTTGTAGGGGAAGCGCAGGTATCATGAAAACAACTCAGAATGTCAAGTTATAATGAAATCTTCATTTTGTGTTAGTTTGTCATGATTTCTTCACGAAAACACGTTTTCCTATAATGGTAGGTCGAACTCTTATAGGGGAAGCGCAGGTTTCATGAAAACAACTCAGAATGTCAAGTTATAATGAAATCTTCATTTTGTGTTAGTTTGTCATGATTTCTTCACGAAAACACGTTTTCCTATAATGGTAGGTCGAACTCTTGTAGGGGAAGCGCAGGTATCATGAAAACAACTCAGAATGTCAAGTTATAATGAAATCTTCATTTTGTGTTAGTTTGTCATGATTTCTTCACGAAAACACGTTTTCCTATAATGGTAGGTCGAACTCTTGTAGGGGAAGCGCAGGTATCATGAAAACAACTCAGAATGTCAAGTTATAATGAAATCTTCATTTTGTATTAGTTTGTCATGATTTCTTCACGAAAACACGTTTTCCTATAATGGTAGGTCGAACTCTTGTAGGGGAAGCGCAGGTATCATGAAAACAACTCAGAATGTCAAGTTATAATGAAATCTTCATTTTGTGTTAGTTTGTCATGATTTCTTCACGAAAACACGTTTTCCTATAATGGTAGGTCGAACTCTTGTAGGGGAAGCGCAGGTATCATGAAAACAACTCAGAATGTCAAGTTATAATGAAATCTTCATTTTGTGTTAGTTTGTCATGATTTCTTCACGAAAACACGTTTTCCTATAATGGTAGGTCGAACTCTTGTAGGGGAAGCGCAGGTATCATGAAAACAACTCAGAATGTCAAGTTATAATGAAATCTTCATTTTGTGTTAGTTTGTCATGATTTCTTCACGAAAACACGTTTTCCTATAATGTTAGATCGAACTCTTGTAGGGGAAGCGCAGGTTTCATGAAATGAACTCAGAATGTCAAGTTATAATGAAATCTTCATTTTGTGTTAGTTTGTCATGATTTCTTCACGAAAACACGTTTTCCTATAATGGTAGGTTGAACTCTTATAGGGGAAGCGCAGGTTTCATGAAAACAACGCAGAATGTCGAGTTATAATGAAATCTTCATCTTGTGTTAGTTTGTCATGATTTCTTCACGAAAACACGTTTTCCTATAATGGTAGGTTGAACTCTTATAGGGGAAGCGCAGGTTTCATGAAAACAACTAAGAATGTCGAGTTATAATGAAATCTTCATCTTGTGTTAGTTTGTCATGATATCTTCACGAAAACACGTTTTCCTATAATGGTAGGTTGAACTCTTATAGGGGAAGCGCAGGTTTCATGAAAACAACTCAGAATGTCAAGTTATAATGAAATCTTCATTTTGTGTTAGTTTGTCATGATTTCTTCACGAAAACACGTTTTCCTATAATGGTAGGTCGAACTCTTGTAGGGGAAGCGCAGGTATCATGAAAACAACTCAGAATGTCAAGTTATAATGAAATCATCATTTTGTGTTAGTTTGTCATGATTTCTTCACGAAAACACGTTTTCCTATAATGGTAGGTTGAACTCTTATAGGGGAAGCGCAGGTTTCATGAAAACAACTCAGAATGTCAAGTTATAATGAAATCTTCATTTTGTGTTAGGTTGTCATGATATCTTCACGAAAACACGTTTTCCTATAATGGTAGGTTGAACTCTTATAGGGGAAGCGCAGGTTTCATGAAAACAACTCAGAATGTCAAGTTATAATGAAATCTTCATTTTGTGTTAGTTTGTCATGATTTCTTCACGAAAACACGTTTTCCTATAATGGTAGGTCGAACTCTTGTAGGGGAAGCGCAGGTATCATGAAAACAACTCAGAATGTCAAGTTATAATGAAATCATCATTTTGTGTTAGTTTGTCATGATTTCTTCACGAAAACACGTTTTCCTATAATGGTAGGTTGAACTCTTATAGGGGAAGCGCAGGTTTCATGAAAACAACTAAGAATGTCGAGTTATAATGAAATCTTCATCTTGTGTTAGTTTGTCATGATATCTTCACGAAAACACGTTTTCCTATAATGGTAGGTTGAACTCTTATAGGGGAAGCGCAGGTTTCATGAAAACAACTCAGAATGTCAAGTTATAATGAAATCTTCATTTTGTGTTAGTTTGTCATGATTTCTTCACGAAAACACGTTTTCCTATAATGGTAGGTTGAACTCTTGTAGGGGAAGCGCAGGTTTCATGAAAACAACTCAGAATGTCAAGTTATAATGAAATCTTCATTTTGTGTTAGTTTGTCATGATTTCTTCACGAAAACATGTTTTCCCATAATGGAAGGTTGAACTCTTGTAGGAGAAGCGCAGGTTTCATGAAATAAACTCAGAATGTCAAGTTATAATGAAATCTTCATTTTGTGTTAGTTTGTCATGATTTCTTCACGAAAACACGTTTTCCTATAATGGTAGGTCGAACTCTTGTAGGGGAAGCGCAGGTATCATGAAAACAACTCAGAATGTCAAGTTATAATGAAATCTTCATTTTGTGTTAGTTTGTCATGATTTCTTCACGAAAACACGTTTTCCTATAATGGTAGGTTGAACTCTTGTAGGGGAAGCGCAGGTTTCATGAAAACAACTCAGAATGTCAAGTTATAATGAAATCTTCATTTTGTGTTAGTTTGTCATGATTTCTTCACGAAAACACGTTTTCCTATAATGGAAGGTTGAACTCTTGTAGGAGAAGCGCAGGTTTCATGAAATAAACTCAGAATGTCAAGTTATAATGAAATCTTCATTTTGTGTTAGTTTGTCATGATTTCTTCACGAAAACACGTTTTCCTATAATGGTAGGTCGAACTCTTGTAGGGGAAGCGCAGGTATCATGAAAACAACTCAGAATGTCAAGTTATAATGAAATCTTCATTTTGTGTTAGTTTGTCATGATTTCTTCACAAAAACACGTTTTCCTATAATGGTAGGTCGAACTCTTATAGGGGAAGCGCAGGTTTCATGAAAACAACTCAGAATGTCAAGTTATAATGAAATCTTCATTTTGTGTTAGTTTGTCATGATTTCTTCACGAAAACACGTTTTCCTATAATGGTAGGTTTAACTCTTATAGGGGAAGCGCAGGTTTCATGAAAACAACTCAGAATGTCAAGTTATAATGAAATCTTCATTTTGTGTTAGTTTGTCATGATTTCTTCACGAAAACACGTTTTCCTATAATGGTAGGTCGAACTCTTGTAGGGGAAGCGCAGGTATCATGAAAACAACTCAGAATGTCAAGTTACAATGAAATCTTCATTTTGTGTTAGTTTGTCATGATTTCTTCACGAAAACACGTTTTCCTATAATGGTAGGTCGAACTCTTATAGGGGAAGCGCAGGTTTCATGAAAACAACTCAGAATGTCAAGTTATAATGAAATCTTCATTTTGTGTTAGTTTGTCATGATTTCTTCACGAAAACACGTTTTCCTATAATGGTAGGTCGAACTCTTGTAGGGGAAGCGCAGGTATCATGAAAACAACTCAGAATGTCAAGTTATAATGAAATCTTCATTTTGTGTTAGTTTCTCATGATTTCTTCACGAAAACACGTTTTCCTATAATGGTAGGTTGAACTCTTGTAGGGGAAGCGCAGGTTTCATGAAAACAACTCAGAATGTGAAGTTATAATGAAATCTTCATTTTGTGTTAGTTTGTCATGATTTCTTCACGAAAACACGTTTTCCTATAATGGTAGGTTGAACTCTTGTAGGGGAAGCGCAGGTATCATGAAAACAACTCAGAATGTCAAGTTATAATGAAATCTTCATTTTGTGTTAGTTTCTCATGATTTCTTCACGAAAACACGTTTTCCTATAATGGTAGGTTGAACTCTTGTAGGGGAAGCGCAGGTTTCATGAAAACAACTCAGAATGTGAAGTTATAATGAAATCTTCATTTTGTGTTAGTTTGTCATGATTTCTTCACGAAAACACGTTTTCCTATAATGGTAGGTTGAACTCTTGTAGGGGAACGCAGGTTTCATGAAAACAACTCAGAATGTCAAGTTATAATGAAATCTTCATTTTGTGTTAGTTTGTCATGATTTCTTCACGAAAACACGTTTTCCTATAATGGAAGGTTGAACTCTTGTAGGAGAAGCGCAGGTTTCATGAAATAAACTCAGAATGTCAAGTTATAATGAAATCTTCATTTTGTGTTAGTTTGTCATGATTTCTTCACGAAAACACGTTTTCCTATAATGGTAGGTCGAACTCTTGTAGGGGAAGCGCAGGTATCATGAAAACAACTCAGAATGTCAAGTTATAATGAAATCTTCATTTTGTGTTAGTTTGTCATGATTTCTTCACAAAAACACGTTTTCCTATAATGGTAGGTCGAACTCTTATAGGGGAAGCGCAGGTTTCATGAAAACAACTCAGAATGTCAAGTTATAATGAAATCTTCATTTTGTGTTAGTTTGTCATGATTTCTTCACGAAAACACGTTTTCCTATAATGGTAGGTTTAACTCTTATAGGGGAAGCGCAGGTTTCATGAAAACAACTCAGAATGTCAAGTTATAATGAAATCTTCATTTTGTGTTAGTTTGTCATGATTTCTTCACGAAAACACGTTTTCCTATAATGGTAGGTCGAACTCTTGTAGGGGAAGCGCAGGTATCATGAAAACAACTCAGAATGTCAAGTTATAATGAAATCTTCATTTTGTGTTAGTTTGTCATGATTTCTTCACGAAAACACGTTTTCCTATAATGGTAGGTCGAACTCTTATAGGGGAAGCGCAGGTTTCATGAAAACAACTCAGAATGTCAAGTTATAATGAAATCTTCATTTTGTGTTAGTTTGTCATGATTTCTTCACGAAAACACGTTTTCCTATAATGGTAGGTCGAACTCTTGTAGGGGAAGCGCAGGTATCATGAAAACAACTCAGAATGTCAAGTTATAATGAAATCTTCATTTTGTGTTAGTTTGTCATGATTTCTTCACGAAAACACGTTTTCCTATAATGGTAGGTCGAACTCTTGTAGGGGAAGCGCAGGTATCATGAAAACAACTCAGAATGTCAAGTTATAATGAAATCTTCATTTTGTATTAGTTTGTCATGATTTCTTCACGAAAACACGTTTTCCTATAATGGTAGGTCGAACTCTTGTAGGGGAAGCGCAGGTATCATGAAAACAACTCAGAATGTCAAGTTATAATGAAATCTTCATTTTGTGTTAGTTTGTCATGATTTCTTCACGAAAACACGTTTTCCTATAATGGTAGGTCGAACTCTTGTAGGGGAAGCGCAGGTATCATGAAAACAACTCAGAATGTCAAGTTATAATGAAATCTTCATTTTGTGTTAGTTTGTCATGATTTCTTCACGAAAACACGTTTTCCTATAATGGTAGGTCGAACTCTTGTAGGGGAAGCGCAGGTATCATGAAAACAACTCAGAATGTCAAGTTATAATGAAATCTTCATTTTGTGTTAGTTTGTCATGATTTCTTCACGAAAACACGTTTTCCTATAATGTTAGATCGAACTCTTGTAGGGGAAGCGCAGGTTTCATGAAATGAACTCAGAATGTCAAGTTATAATGAAATCTTCATTTTGTGTTAGTTTGTCATGATTTCTTCACGAAAACACGTTTTCCTATAATGGTAGGTTGAACTCTTATAGGGGAAGCGCAGGTTTCATGAAAACAACGCAGAATGTCGAGTTATAATGAAATCTTCATCTTGTGTTAGTTTGTCATGATTTCTTCACGAAAACACGTTTTCCTATAATGGTAGGTTGAACTCTTATAGGGGAAGCGCAGGTTTCATGAAAACAACTAAGAATGTCGAGTTATAATGAAATCTTCATCTTGTGTTAGTTTGTCATGATATCTTCACGAAAACACGTTTTCCTATAATGGTAGGTTGAACTCTTATAGGGGAAGCGCAGGTTTCATGAAAACAACTCAGAATGTCAAGTTATAATGAAATCTTCATTTTGTGTTAGTTTGTCATGATTTCTTCACGAAAACACGTTTTCCTATAATGGTAGGTCGAACTCTTGTAGGGGAAGCGCAGGTATCATGAAAACAACTCAGAATGTCAAGTTATAATGAAATCATCATTTTGTGTTAGTTTGTCATGATTTCTTCACGAAAACACGTTTTCCTATAATGGTAGGTTGAACTCTTATAGGGGAAGCGCAGGTTTCATGAAAACAACTCAGAATGTCAAGTTATAATGAAATCTTCATTTTGTGTTAGGTTGTCATGATTTCTTCAAGAAAACACATTTTCCTCTAATGTTAGATCGAACTCTTGTAGGGGAAGCGCAGGTTTCATGAAATGAACTCAGAATGTCAAGTTATAATGAAATCTTCATTTTGTGTTAGTTTGTCATGATTTCTTCACGAAAACACGTTTTCCTATAATGGTAGGTTGAACTCTTGTAGGGGAAGCGCAGGTTTCATGAAAACAACTCAGAATGTCAAGTTATAATGAAATCTTCATTTTGTGTTAGTTTGTAATGATTTCTTCACGAAAACACGTTTTCCTATAATGGTAGGTTGAACTCTTGTAGGGGAAGCGCAGGTTTCATGAAAACAACTCAGAATGTCAAGTTATAATGAAATCTTCATTTTGTGTTAGTTTGTCATGATTTCTTCACGAAAACATGTTTTCCCATAATGGAAGGTTGAACTCTTGTAGGAGAAGCGCAGGTTTCATGAAATAAACTCAGAATGTCAAGTTATAATGAAATCTTCATTTTGTGTTAGTTTGTCATGATTTCTTCACGAAAACACGTTTTCCTATAATGGTAGGTCGAACTCTTGTAGGGGAAGCGCAGGTATCATGAAAACAACTCAGAATGTCAAGTTATAATGAAATCTTCATTTTGTGTTAGTTTGTCATGATTTCTTCACGAAAACACGTTTTCCTATAATGGTAGGTTGAACTCTTGTAGGGGAAGCGCAGGTTTCATGAAAACAACTCAGAATGTCAAGTTATAATGAAATCTTCATTTTGTGTTAGTTTGTCATGATTTCTTCACGAAAACACGTTTTCCTATAATGGAAGGTTGAACTCTTGTAGGAGAAGCGCAGGTTTCATGAAATAAACTCAGAATGTCAAGTTATAATGAAATCTTCATTTTGTGTTAGTTTGTCATGATTTCTTCACGAAAACACGTTTTCCTATAATGGTAGGTCGAACTCTTGTAGGGGAAGCGCAGGTATCATGAAAACAACTCAGAATGTCAAGTTATAATGAAATCTTCATTTTGTGTTAGTTTGTCATGATTTCTTCACAAAAACACGTTTTCCTATAATGGTAGGTCGAACTCTTATAGGGGAAGCGCAGGTTTCATGAAAACAACTCAGAATGTCAAGTTATAATGAAATCTTCATTTTGTGTTAGTTTGTCATGATTTCTTCACGAAAACACGTTTTCCTATAATGGTAGGTTTAACTCTTATAGGGGAAGCGCAGGTTTCATGAAAACAACTCAGAATGTCAAGTTATAATGAAATCTTCATTTTGTGTTAGTTTGTCATGATTTCTTCACGAAAACACGTTTTCCTATAATGGTAGGTCGAACTCTTGTAGGGGAAGCGCAGGTATCATGAAAACAACTCAGAATGTCAAGTTATAATGAAATCTTCATTTTGTGTTAGTTTGTCATGATTTCTTCACGAAAACACGTTTTCCTATAATGGTAGGTCGAACTCTTATAGGGGAAGCGCAGGTTTCATGAAAACAACTCAGAATGTCAAGTTATAATGAAATCTTCATTTTGTGTTAGTTTGTCATGATTTCTTCACGAAAACACGTTTTCCTATAATGGTAGGTCGAACTCTTGTAGGGGAAGCGCAGGTATCATGAAAACAACTCAGAATGTCAAGTTATAATGAAATCTTCATTTTGTGTTAGTTTGTCATGATTTCTTCACGAAAACACGTTTTCCTATAATGGTAGGTCGAACTCTTGTAGGGGAAGCGCAGGTATCATGAAAACAACTCAGAATGTCAAGTTATAATGAAATCTTCATTTTGTATTAGTTTGTCATGATTTCTTCACGAAAACACGTTTTCCTATAATGGTAGGTCGAACTCTTGTAGGGGAAGCGCAGGTATCATGAAAACAACTCAGAATGTCAAGTTATAATGAAATCTTCATTTTGTGTTAGTTTGTCATGATTTCTTCACGAAAACACGTTTTCCTATAATGTTAGATCGAACTCTTGTAGGGGAAGCGCAGGTTTCATGAAATGAACTCAGAATGTCAAGTTATAATGAAATCTTCATTTTGTGTTAGTTTGTCATGATTTCTTCACGAAAACACGTTTTCCTATAATGGTAGGTTGAACTCTTATAGGGGAAGCGCAGGTTTCATGAAAACAACTCAGAATGTCAAGTTATAATGAAATCTTCATTTTGTGTTAGTTTGTCATGATTTCTTCACGAAAACACGTTTTCCTATAATGGTAGGTTGAACTCTTATAGGGGAAGCGCAGGTTTCATGAAAACAACGCAGAATGTCGAGTTATAATGAAATCTTCATCTTGTGTTAGTTTGTCATGATTTCTTCACGAAAACACGTTTTCCTATAATGGTAGGTTGAACTCTTATAGGGGAAGCGCAGGTTTCATGAAAACAACGCAGAATGTCGAGTTATAATGAAATCTTCATCTTGTGTTAGTTTGTCATGATTTCTTCACGAAAACACGTTTTCCTATAATGGTAGGTTGAACTCTTATAGGGGAAGCGCAGGTTTCATGAAAACAACTAAGAATGTCGAGTTATAATGAAATCTTCATCTTGTGTTAGTTTGTCATGATATCTTCACGAAAACACGTTTTCCTATAATGGTAGGTTGAACTCTTATAGGGGAAGCGCAGGTATCATGAAAACAACTCAGAATGTCAAGTTATAATGAAATCTTCATTTTGTGTTAGTTTGTCATGATTTCTTCACGAAAACACGTTTTCCTATAATGGTAGGTCGAACTCTTATAGGGGAAGCGCAGGTTTCATGAAAACAACTCAGAATGTCAAGTTATAATGAAATCTTCATTTTGTGTTAGTTTGTCATGATTTCTTCACGAAAACACGTTTTCCTATAATGGTAGGTCGAACTCTTGTAGGGGAAGCGCAGGTATCATGAAAACAACTCAGAATGTCAAGTTATAATGAAATCTTCATTTTGTGTTAGGTTGTCATGATATCTTCACGAAAACACGTTTTCCTATAATGGTAGGTTGAACTCTTATAGGGGAAGCGCAGGTTTCATGAAAACAACTCAGAATGTCAAGTTATAATGAAATCTTCATTTTGTATTAGTTTGTCATGATTTCTTCACGAAAACACGTTTTCCTATAATGGTAGGTCGAACTCTTGTAGGGGAAGCGCAGGTATCATGAAAACAACTCAGAATGTCAAGTTATAATGAAATCATCATTTTGTGTTAGTTTGTCATGATTTCTTCACGAAAACACGTTTTCCTATAATGGTAGGTCGAACTCTTGTAGGGGAAGCGCAGGTATCATGAAAACAACTAAGAATGTCGAGTTATAATGAAATCTTCATTTTGTGTTAGTTTGTCATGATTTCTTCACGAAAACACGTTTTCCTATAATGGTAGGTCGAACTCTTGTAGGGGAAGCGCAGGTATCATGAAAACAACTCAGAATGTCAAGTTATAATGAAATCTTCATTTTGTGTTAGTTTGTCATGATTTCTTCACGAAAACACGTTTTCCTATAATGTTAGATCGAACTCTTGTAGGGGAAGCGCAGGTTTCATGAAATGAACTCAGAATGTCAAGTTATAATGAAATCTTCATTTTGTGTTAGTTTGTCATGATTTCTTCACGAAAACACGTTTTCCTATAATGGTAGGTTGAACTCTTATAGGGGAAGCGCAGGTTTCATGAAAACAACGCAGAATGTCGAGTTATAATGAAATCTTCATCTTGTGTTAGTTTGTCATGATTTCTTCACGAAAACACGTTTTCCTATAATGGTAGGTTGAACTCTTATAGGGGAAGCGCAGGTTTCATGAAAACAACTAAGAATGTCGAGTTATAATGAAATCTTCATCTTGTGTTAGTTTGTCATGATATCTTCACGAAAACACGTTTTCCTATAATGGTAGGTTGAACTCTTATAGGGGAAGCGCAGGTTTCATGAAAACAACTCAGAATGTCAAGTTATAATGAAATCTTCATTTTGTGTTAGTTTGTCATGATTTCTTCACGAAAACACGTTTTCCTATAATGGTAGGTCGAACTCTTGTAGGGGAAGCGCAGGTATCATGAAAACAACTCAGAATGTCAAGTTATAATGAAATCATCATTTTGTGTTAGTTTGTCATGATTTCTTCACGAAAACACGTTTTCCTATAATGGTAGGTTGAACTCTTATAGGGGAAGCGCAGGTTTCATGAAAACAACTCAGAATGTCAAGTTATAATGAAATCTTCATTTTGTGTTAGGTTGTCATGATTTCTTCAAGAAAACACATTTTCCTCTAATGTTAGATCGAACTCTTGTAGGGGAAGCGCAGGTTTCATGAAATGAACTCAGAATGTCAAGTTATAATGAAATCTTCATTTTGTGTTAGTTTGTCATGATTTCTTCACGAAAACACGTTTTCCTATAATGGTAGGTTGAACTCTTGTAGGGGAAGCGCAGGTTTCATGAAAACAACTCAGAATGTCAAGTTATAATGAAATCTTCATTTTGTGTTAGTTTGTAATGATTTCTTCACGAAAACACGTTTTCCTATAATGGTAGGTTGAACTCTTGTAGGGGAAGCGCAGGTTTCATGAAAACAACTCAGAATGTCAAGTTATAATGAAATCTTCATTTTGTGTTAGTTTGTCATGATTTCTTCACGAAAACATGTTTTCCCATAATGGAAGGTTGAACTCTTGTAGGAGAAGCGCAGGTTTCATGAAATAAACTCAGAATGTCAAGTTATAATGAAATCTTCATTTTGTGTTAGTTTGTCATGATTTCTTCACGAAAACACGTTTTCCTATAATGGTAGGTCGAACTCTTGTAGGGGAAGCGCAGGTATCATGAAAACAACTCAGAATGTCAAGTTATAATGAAATCTTCATTTTGTGTTAGTTTGTCATGATTTCTTCACGAAAACACGTTTTCCTATAATGGTAGGTTGAACTCTTGTAGGGGAAGCGCAGGTTTCATGAAAACAACTCAGAATGTCAAGTTATAATGAAATCTTCATTTTGTGTTAGTTTGTCATGATTTCTTCACGAAAACACGTTTTCCTATAATGGAAGGTTGAACTCTTGTAGGAGAAGCGCAGGTTTCATGAAATAAACTCAGAATGTCAAGTTATAATGAAATCTTCATTTTGTGTTAGTTTGTCATGATTTCTTCACGAAAACACGTTTTCCTATAATGGTAGGTCGAACTCTTGTAGGGGAAGCGCAGGTATCATGAAAACAACTCAGAATGTCAAGTTATAATGAAATCTTCATTTTGTGTTAGTTTGTCATGATTTCTTCACAAAAACACGTTTTCCTATAATGGTAGGTCGAACTCTTATAGGGGAAGCGCAGGTTTCATGAAAACAACTCAGAATGTCAAGTTATAATGAAATCTTCATTTTGTGTTAGTTTGTCATGATTTCTTCACGAAAACACGTTTTCCTATAATGGTAGGTTTAACTCTTATAGGGGAAGCGCAGGTTTCATGAAAACAACTCAGAATGTCAAGTTATAATGAAATCTTCATTTTGTGTTAGTTTGTCATGATTTCTTCACGAAAACACGTTTTCCTATAATGGTAGGTCGAACTCTTGTAGGGGAAGCGCAGGTATCATGAAAACAACTCAGAACGTCAAGTTACAATGAAATCTTCATTTTGTGTTAGTTTGTCATGATTTCTTCACGAAAACACGTTTTCCTATAATGGTAGGTCGAACTCTTATAGGGGAAGCGCAGGTTTCATGAAAACAACTCAGAATGTCAAGTTATAATGAAATCTTCATTTTGTGTTAGTTTGTCATGATTTCTTCACGAAAACACGTTTTCCTATAATGGTAGGTCGAACTCTTGTAGGGGAAGCGCAGGTATCATGAAAACAACTCAGAATGTCAAGTTATAATGAAATCTTCATTTTGTGTTAGTTTGTCATGATTTCTTCACGAAAACACGTTTTCCTATAATGGTAGGTCGAACTCTTGTAGGGGAAGCGCAGGTATCATGAAAACAACTCAGAATGTCAAGTTATAATGAAATCTTCATTTTGTGTTAGTTTGTCATGATTTCTTCACGAAAACACGTTTTCCTATAATGTTAGATCGAACTCTTGTAGGGGAAGCGCAGGTTTCATGAAATGAACTCAGAATGTCAAGTTATAATGAAATCTTCATTTTGTGTTAGTTTGTCATGATTTCTTCACGAAAACACGTTTTCCTATAATGGTAGGTTGAACTCTTATAGGGGAAGCGCAGGTTTCATGAAAACAACTCAGAATGTCAAGTTATAATGAAATCTTCATTTTGTGTTAGTATGTCATGATTTCTTCACGAAAACACGTTTTCCTATAATGGTAGGTCGAACTCTTGTAGGGGAAGCGCAGGTATCATGAAAACAACTCAGAATGTCAAGTTATAATGAAATCATCATTTTGTGTTAGTTTGTCATGATTTCTTCAAGAAAACACGTTTTCCTATAATGGTAGGTTGAACTCTTATAGGGGAAGCGCAGGTTTCATGAAAACAACTCAGAATGTCAAGTTATAATGAAATCTTCATTTTGTGTTAGGTTGTCATGATTTGTTCAAGAAAACACATTTTCCTCTAATGTTAGATCGAACTCTTGTAGGGGAAGTGCAGGTTTCATGAAATGAACTCAGAATGTCAAGTTATAATGAAATCTTCATTTTGTGTTAGTTTGTCATGATTTCTTCACGAAAACACGTTTTCCTATAATGGTAGGTTGAACTCTTGTAGGGGAAGCGCAGGTTTCATGAAAACAACTCAGAATGTCAAGTTATAATGAAATCTTCATTTTGTGTTAGTTTGTCATGATTTCTTCACGAAAACACGTTTTCCTATAATGGAAGGTTGAACTCTTGTAGGAGAAGCGCAGGTTTCATGAAATAAACTCAGAATGTCAAGTTATAATGAAATCTTCATTTTGTGTTAGTTTGTCATGATTTCTTCACGAAAACACGTTTTCCTATAATGGTAGGTCGAACTCTTGTAGGGGAAGCGCAGGTATCATGAAAACAACTCAGAATGTCAAGTTATAATGAAATCTTCATTTTGTGTTAGTTTGTCATGATTTCTTCACAAAAACACGTTTTCCTATAATGGTAGGTCGAACTCTTATAGGGGAAGCGCAGGTTTCATGAAAACAACTCAGAATGTCAAGTTATAATGAAATCTTCATTTTGTGTTAGTTTGTCATGATTTCTTCACGAAAACACGTTTTCCTATAATGGTAGGTTTAACTCTTATAGGGGAAGCGCAGGTTTCATGAAAACAACTCAGAATGTCAAGTTATAATGAAATCTTCATTTTGTGTTAGTTTGTCATGATTTCTTCACAAAACACGTTTTCCTATAATGGTAGGTCGAACTCTTGTAGGGGAAGCGCAGGTATCATGAAAACAACTCAGAATGTCAAGTTATAATGAAATCTTCATTTTGTGTTAGTTTGTCATGATTTCTTCACGAAAACACGTTTTCCTATAATGGTAGGTCGAACTCTTATAGGGGAAGCGCAGGTTTCATGAAAACAACTCAGAATGTCAAGTTATAATGAAATCTTCATTTTGTGTTAGTTTGTCATGATTTCTTCACGAAAACACGTTTTCCTATAATGGTAGGTCGAACTCTTGTAGGGGAAGCGCAGGTATCATGAAAACAACTCAGAATGTCAAGTTATAATGAAATCTTCATTTTGTGTTAGTTTGTCATGATTTCTTCACGAAAACACGTTTTCCTATAATGTTAGGTCGAACTCTTGTAGGGGAAGCGCAGGTTTCATGAAATGAACTCAGAATGTCAAGTTATAATGAAATCTTCATTTTGTGTTAGTTTGTCATGATTTCTTCACGAAAACACGTTTTCCTATAATGGTAGGTTGAACTCTTATAGGGGAAGCGCAGGTTTCATGAAAACAACGCAGAATGTCGAGTTATAATGAAATCTTCATTTTGTGTTAGTTTGTCATGATTTCTTCACGAAAACACGTTTTCCTATAATGGTAGGTTGAACTCTTATAGGGGAAGCGCAGGTTTCATGAAAACAACGCAGAATGTCGAGTTATAATGAAATCTTCATCTTGTGTTAGTTTGTCATGATTTCTTCACGAAAACACGTTTTCCTATAATGGTAGGTCGAACTCTTATAGGGGAAGCGCAGGTTTCATGAAAACAACTCAGAATGTCAAGTTATAATGAAATCTTCATTTTGTGTTAGTTTGTCATGATTTCTTCACGAAAACACGTTTTCCTATAATGGTAGGTCGAACTCTTGTAGGGGAAGCGCAGGTATCATGAAAACAACTCAGAATGTCAAGTTATAATGAAATCATCATTTTGTGTTAGTTTGTCATGATTTCTTCACGAAAACACGTTTTCCTATAATGGTAGGTTGAACTCTTATAGGGGAAGCGCAGGTATCATGAAAACAACTCAGAATGTCAAGTTATAATGAAATCTTCATTTTGTGTTAGTTTGTCATGATTTCTTCACGAAAACACGTTTTCCTATAATGGTAGGTTGAACTCTTGTAGGGGAAGCGCAGGTATCATGAAAACAACTCAGAATGTCAAGTTATAATGAAATCTTCATTTTGTGTTAGTTTCTCATGATTTCTTCACGAAAACACGTTTTCCTATAATGGTAGGTTGAACTCTTGTAGGGGAAGCGCAGGTTTCATGAAAACAACTCAGAATGTCAAGTTATAATGAAATCTTCATTTTGTGTTAGTTTGTCATGATTTCTTCACGAAAACACGTTTTCCTATAATGGTAGGTTGAACTCTTGTAGGGGAAGCGCAGGTTTCATGAAAACAACTCAGAATGTCAAGTTATAATGAAATCTTCATTTTGTGTTAGTTTGTCATGATTTCTTCACGAAAACACGTTTTCCTATAATGGAAGGTTGAACTCTTGTAGGAGAAGCGCAGGTTTCATGAAATAAACTCAGAATGTCAAGTTATAATGAAATCTTCATTTTGTGTTAGTTTGTCATGATTTCTTCACGAAAACACGTTTTCCTATAATGGTAGGTCGAACTCTTGTAGGGGAAGCGCAGGTATCATGAAAACAACTCAGAATGTCAAGTTATAATGAAATCTTCATTTTGTGTTAGTTTGTCATGATTTCTTCACAAAAACACGTTTTCCTATAATGGTAGGTTGAACTCTTATAGGGGAAGCGCAGGTTTCATGAAAACAACGCAGAATGTCGAGTTATAATGAAATCTTCATTTTGTGTTAGTTTGTCATGATTTCTTCACGAAAACACGTTTTCCTATAATGGTAGGTTGAACTCTTATAGGGGAAGCGCAGGTTTCATGAAAACAACGCAGAATGTCGAGTTATAATGAAATCTTCATCTTGTGTTAGTTTGTCATGATTTCTTCACGAAAACACGTTTTCCTATAATGGTAGGTCGAACTCTTATAGGGGAAGCGCAGGTTTCATGAAAACAACTCAGAATGTCAAGTTATAATGACATCTTCATTTTGTGTTAGTTTGTCATGATTTCTTCACGAAAACACGTTTTCCTATAATGGTAGGTCGAACTCTTGTAGGGGAAGCGCAGGTATCATGAAAACAACTCAGAATGTCAAGTTATAATGAAATCATCATTTTGTGTTAGTTTGTCATGATTTCTTCACGAAAACACGTTTTCCTATAATGGTAGGTTGAACTCTTATAGGGGAAGCGCAGGTATCATGAAAACAACTCAGAATGTCAAGTTATAATGAAATCTTCATTTTGTGTTAGTTTGTCATGATTTCTTCACGAAAACACGTTTTCCTATAATGGTAGGTTGAACTCTTGTAGGGGAAGCGCAGGTATCATGAAAACAACTCAGAATGTCAAGTTATAATGAAATCTTCATTTTGTGTTAGTTTCTCATGATTTCTTCACGAAAACACGTTTTCCTATAATGGTAGGTTGAACTCTTGTAGGGGAAGCGCAGGTTTCATGAAAACAACTCAGAATGTCAAGTTATAATGAAATCTTCATTTTGTGTTAGTTTGTCATGATTTCTTCACGAAAACACGTTTTCCTATAATGGTAGGTTGAACTCTTGTAGGGGAAGCGCAGGTTTCATGAAAACAACTCAGAATGTCAAGTTATAATGAAATCTTCATTTTGTGTTAGTTTGTCATGATTTCTTCACGAAAACACGTTTTCCTATAATGGAAGGTTGAACTCTTGTAGGAGAAGCGCAGGTTTCATGAAATAAACTCAGAATGTCAAGTTATAATGAAATCTTCATTTTGTGTTAGTTTGTCATGATTTCTTCACGAAAACACGTTTTCCTATAATGGTAGGTCGAACTCTTGTAGGGGAAGCGCAGGTATCATGAAAACAACTCAGAATGTCAAGTTATAATGAAATCTTCATTTTGTGTTAGTTTGTCATGATTTCTTCACAAAAACACGTTTTCCTATAATGGTAGGTCGAACTCTTATACGGGAAGCGCAGGTTTCATGAAAACAACGCAGAATGTCGAGTTATAATGAAATCTTCATTTTGTGTTAGTTTGTCATGATTTCTTCACGAAAACACGTTTTCCTATAATGGTAGGTTGAACTCTTATAGGGGAAGCGCAGGTTTCATGAAAACAACTAAGAATGTCGAGTTATAATGAAATCTTCATCTTGTGTTAGTTTGTCATGATTTCTTCACGAAAACACGTTTTCCTATAATGGTAGGTTGAACTCTTATAGGGGAAGCGCAGGTTTCATGAAAACAACTCAGAATGTCAAGTTATAATGAAATCTTCATTTTGTGTTAGTTTGTCATGATTTCTTCACGAAAACACGTTTTCCTATAATGGTAGGTCGAACTCTTGTAGGGGAAGCGCAGGTATCATGAAAACAACTCAGAATGTCAAGTTATAATGAAATCATCATTTTGTGTTAGTTTGTCATGATTTCTTCACGAAAACACGTTTTCCTATAATGGTAGGTTGAACTCTTATAGGGGAAGCGCAGGTTTCATGAAAACAACTCAGAATGTCAAGTTATAATGAAATCTTCATTTTGTGTTAGGTTGTCATGATTTCTTCAAGAAAACACATTTTCCTCTAATGTTAGATCGAACTCTTGTAGGGGAAGCGCAGGTTTCATGAAATGAACTCAGAATGTCAAGTTATAATGAAATCTTCATTTTGTGTTAGTTTGTCATGATTTCTTCACGAAAACACGTTTTCCTATAATGGTAGGTTGAACTCTTGTAGGGGAAGCGCAGGTTTCATGAAAACAACTCAGAATGTCAAGTTATAATGAAATCTTCATTTTGTGTTAGTTTGTAATGATTTCTTCACGAAAACACGTTTTCCTATAATGGTAGGTTGAACTCTTGTAGGGGAAGCGCAGGTTTCATGAAAACAACTCAGAATGTCAAGTTATAATGAAATCTTCATTTTGTGTTAGTTTGTCATGATTTCTTCACGAAAACATGTTTTCCTATAATGGAAGGTTGAACTCTTGTAGGAGAAGCGCAGGTTTCATGAAATAAACTCAGAATGTCAAGTTATAATGAAATCTTCATTTTGTGTTAGTTTGTCATGATTTCTTCACGAAAACACGTTTTCCTATAATGGTAGGTCGAACTCTTGTAGGGGAAGCGCAGGTATCATGAAAACAAGTCAGAATGTCAAGTTATAATGAAATCTTCATTTTGTGTTAGTTTCTCATGATTTCTTCACGAAAACACGTTTTCCTATAATGGTAGGTTGAACTCTTGTAGGGGAAGCGCAGGTTTCATGAAAACAACTCAGAATGTCAAGTTATAATGAAATCTTCATTTTGTGTTAGTTTGTCATGATTTCTTCACGAAAACACGTTTTCCTATAATGGTAGGTTGAACTCTTGTAGGGGAAGCGCAGGTTTCATGAAAACAACTCAGAATGTCAAGTTATAATGAAATCTTCATTTTGTGTTAGTTTGTCATGATTTCTTCACGAAAACACGTTTTCCTATAATGGAAGGTTGAACTCTTGTAGGAGAAGCGCAGGTTTCATGAAAACAACTCAGAATGTCAAGTTATAATGAAATCTTCATTTTGTGTTAGTTTGTCATGATTTCTTCACGAAAACACGTTTTCCTATAATGGTAGGTTGAACTCTTGTAGGGGAAGCGCAGGTATCATGAAAACAACTCAGAATGTCAAGTTATAATGAAATCTTCATTTTGTGTTAGTTTCTCATGATTTCTTCACGAAAACACGTTTTCCTATAATGGTAGGTTGAACTCTTGTAGGGGAAGCGCAGGTTTCATGAAAACAACTCAGAATGTCAAGTTATAATGAAATCTTCATTTTGTGTTAGTTTGTCATGATTTCTTCACGAAAACACGTTTTCCTATAATGGTAGGTTGAACTCTTGTAGGGGAAGCGCAGGTTTCATGAAAACAACTCAGAATGTAAAGTTATAATGAAATCTTCATTTTGTGTTAGTTTGTCATGATTTCTTCACGAAAACACGTTTTCCTATAATGGAAGGTTGAACTCTTGTAGGAGAAGCGCAGGTTTCATGAAATAAACTCAGAATGTCAAGTTATAATGAAATCTTCATTTTGTGTTAGTTTGTCATGATTTCTTCACGAAAACACGTTTTCCTATAATGGTAGGTCGAACTCTTGTAGGGGAAGCGCAGGTATCATGAAAACAACTCAGAATGTCAAGTTATAATGAAATCATCATTTTGTGTTAGTTTGTCATGATTTCTTCACGAAAACACGTTTTCCTATAATGGTAGGTTGAACTCTTATAGGGGAAGCGCAGGTATCATGAAAACAACTCAGAATGTCAAGTTATAATGAAATCTTCATTTTGTGTTAGTTTGTCATGATTTCTTCACGAAAACACGTTTTCCTATAATGGTAGGTTGAACTCTTGTAGGGGAAGCGCAGGTATCATGAAAACAACTCAGAATGTCAAGTTATAATGAAATCTTCATTTTGTGTTAGTTTCTCATGATTTCTTCACGAAAACACGTTTTCCTATAATGGTAGGTTGAACTCTTGTAGGGGAAGCGCAGGTTTCATGAAAACAACTCAGAATGTCAAGTTATAATGAAATCTTCATTTTGTGTTAGTTTGTCATGATTTCTTCACGAAAACACGTTTTCCTATAATGGAAGGTTGAACTCTTGTAGGAGAAGCGCAGGTTTCATGAAAACAACTCAGAATGTCAAGTTATAATGAAATCTTCATTTTGTGTTAGTTTGTCATGATTTCTTCACGAAAACACGTTTTCCTATAATGGTAGGTTGAACTCTTGTAGGGGAAGCGCAGGTATCATGAAAACAACTCAGAATGTCAAGTTATAATGAAATCTTCATTTTGTGTTAGTTTCTCATGATTTCTTCACGAAAACACGTTTTCCTATAATGGTAGGTTGAACTCTTGTAGGGGAAGCGCAGGTTTCATGAAAACAACTCAGAATGTCAAGTTATAATGAAATCTTCATTTTGTGTTAGTTTGTCATGATTTCTTCACGAAAACACGTTTTCCTATAATGGTAGGTTGAACTCTTGTAGGGGAAGCGCAGGTTTCATGAAAACAACTCAGAATGTAAAGTTATAATGAAATCTTCATTTTGTGTTAGTTTGTCATGATTTCTTCACGAAAACACGTTTTCCTATAATGGAAGGTTGAACTCTTGTAGGAGAAGCGCAGGTTTCATGAAATAAACTCAGAATGTCAAGTTATAATGAAATCTTCATTTTGTGTTAGTTTGTCATGATTTCTTCACGAAAACACGTTTTCCTATAATGGTAGGTCGAACTCTTGTAGGGGAAGCGCAGGTATCATGAAAACAACTCAGAATGTCAAGTTATAATGAAATCATCATTTTGTGTTAGTTTGTCATGATTTCTTCACGAAAACACGTTTTCCTATAATGGTAGGTTGAACTCTTATAGGGGAAGCGCAGGTATCATGAAAACAACTCAGAATGTCAAGTTATAATGAAATCTTCATTTTGTGTTAGTTTGTCATGATTTCTTCACGAAAACACGTTTTCCTATAATGGTAGGTTGAACTCTTGTAGGGGAAGCGCAGGTATCATGAAAACAACTCAGAATGTCAAGTTATAATGAAATCTTCATTTTGTGTTAGTTTCTCATGATTTCTTCACGAAAACACGTTTTCCTATAATGGTAGGTTGAACTCTTGTAGGGGAAGCGCAGGTTTCATGAAAACAACTCAGAATGTCAAGTTATAATGAAATCTTCATTTTGTGTTAGTTTGTCATGATTTCTTCACGAAAACACGTTTTCCTATAATGGTAGGTTGAACTCTTGTAGGGGAAGCGCAGGTTTCCTGAAAACAACTCAGAATGTCAAGTTATAATGAAATCTTCATTTTGTGTTAGTTTGTCATGATTTCTTCACGAAAACACGTTTTCCTATAATGGAAGGTTGAACTCTTGTAGGAGAAGCGTAGGTTTCATGAAATAAACTCAGAATGTCAAGTTATAATGAAATCTTCATTTTGTGTTAGTTTGTCATGATTTCTTCACGAAAACACGTTTTCCTATAATGGTAGGTCGAACTCTTGTAGGGGAAGCGCAGGTATCATGAAAACAACTCAGAATGTCAAGTTATAATGAAATCTTCATTTTGTGTTAGTTTGTCATGATTTCTTCACAAAAACACGTTTTCCTATAATGGTAGGTCGAACTCTTATAGGGGAAGCGCAGGTTTCATGAAAACAACGCAGAATGTCGAGTTATAATGAAATCTTCATTTTGTGTTAGTTTGTCATGATTTCTTCACGAAAACACGTTTTCCTATAATGGAAGGTTGAACTCTTATAGGGGAAGCGCAGGTTTCATGAAAACAACTAAGAATGTCGAGTTATAATGAAATCTTCATCTTGTGTTAGTTTGTCATGATTTCTTCACGAAAACACGTTTTCCTATAATGGTAGGTTGAACTCTTATAGGGGAAGCGCAGGTTTCATGAAAACAACTAAGAATGTCGAGTTATAATGAAATCTTCATCTTGTGTTAGTTTGTCATGATTTCTTCACGAAAACACGTTTTCCTATAATGGTAGGTTGAACTCTTATAGGGGAGGCGCAGGTTTCATGAAAACAACTCAGAATGTCAAGTTATAATGAAATCTTCATTTTGTGTTAGTTTGTCATGATTTCTTCACGAAAACACATTTTCCTATAATGGTAGGTCGAACTCTTGTAGGGGAAGCGCAGGTATCATGAAAACAACTCAGAATGTCAAGTTATAATGAAATCATCATTTTGTGTTAGTTTGTCATGATTTCTTCACGAAAACACGTTTTCCTATAATGGTAGGTTGAACTCTTATAGGGGAAGCGCAGGTTTCATGAAAACAACTCAGAATGTCAAGTTATAATGAAATCTTCATTTTGTGTTAGGTTGTCATGATTTCTTCAAGAAAACACATTTTCCTCTAATGTTAGATCGAACTCTTGTAGGGGAAGCGCAGGTTTCATGAAATGAACTCAGAATGTCAAGTTATAATGAAATCTTCATTTTGTGTTAGTTTGTCATGATTTCTTCACGAAAACACGTTTTCCTATAATGGTAGGTTGAACTCTTGTAGGGGAAGCGCAGGTTTCATGAAAACAACTCAGAATGTCAAGTTATAATGAAATCTTCATTTTGTGTTAGTTTGTCATGATTTCTTCACGAAAACACGTTTTCCTATAATGGAAGGTTGAACTCTTGTAGGAGAAGCGCAGGTTTCATGAAATAAACTCAGAATGTCAAGTTATAATGAAATCTTCATTTTGTGTTAGTTTGTCATGATTTCTTCACGAAAACACGTTTTCCTATAATGGTAGGTCGAACTCTTGTAGGGGAAGCGCAGGTATCATGAAAACAACTCAGAATGTCAAGTTATAATGAAATCTTCATTTTGTGTTAGTTTGTCATGATTTCTTCACGAAAACACGTTTTCCTATAATGGTAGGTCGAACTCTTATAGGGGAAGCGCAGGTTTCATGAAAACAACTCAGAATGTCAAGTTATAATGAAATCTTCATTTTGTGTTAGTTTGTCATGATTTCTTCACGAAAACACGTTTTCCTATAATGGTAGGTGTAACTCTTATAGGGGAAGCGCAGGTTTCATGAAAACAACTCAGAATGTCAAGTTATAATGAAATCTTCATTTTGTGTTAGTTTGTCATGATTTCTTCACGAAAACACGTTTTCCTATAATGGTAGGTCGAACTCTTGTAGGGGAAGCGCAGGTATCATGAAAACAACTCAGAATGTCAAGTTATAATGAAATCTTCATTTTGTGTTAGTTTGTCATGATTTCTACACGAAAACACGTTTTCCTATAATGGTAGGTCGAACTCTTATAGGGGAAGCGCAGGTTTCATGAAAACAACTCAGAATGTCAAGTTATAATGAAATCTTCATTTTGTGTTAGTTTGTCATGATTTCTTCACGAAAACACGTTTTCCTATAATGGTAGGTCGAACTCTTGTAGGGGAAGCGCAGGTATCATGAAAACAACTCAGAATGTCAAGTTATAATGAAATCTTCATTTTGTGTTAGTTTGTCATGATTTCTTCACGAAAACACGTTTTCCTATAATGGTAGGTCGAACTCTTGTAGGGGAAGCGCAGGTATCATGAAAACAACTCAGAATGTCAAGTTATAATGAAATCTTCATTTTGTGTTAGTTTGTCATGATTTCTTCACGAAAACACGTTTTCCTATAATGGTAGGTCGAACTCTTATAGGGGAAGCGCAGGTTTCATGAAATGAACTCAGAATGTCAAGTTATAATGAAATCTTCATTTTGTGTTAGTTTGTCATGATTTCTTCACGAAAACACGTTTTCCTATAATGGTAGGTTGAACTCTTGTAGGGGAAGCGCAGGTATCATGAAAACAACGCAGAATGTCGAGTTATAATGAAATCTTCATCTTGTGTTAGTTTGTCATGATTTCTTCACGAAAACACGTTTTCCTATAATGGTAGGTTGAACTCTTGTAGGGGAAGCGCAGGTTTCATGAAAACAACTCAGAATGTCAAGTTATAATGAAATCTTCATTTTGTGTTAGTTTGTCATGATTTCTTCACGAAAACACGTTTTCCTATAATGGTAGGTTGAACTCTTGTAGGGGAAGCGCAGGTTTCATGAAAACAACTCAGAATGTCAAGTTATAATGAAATCTTCATTTTGTGTTAGTTTGTCATGATTTCTTCACGAAAACACGTTTTCCTATAATGGAAGGTTGAACTCTTGTAGGAGAAGCGCAGGTTTCATGAAATAAACTCAGAATGTCAAGTTATAATGAAATCTTCATTTTGTGTTAGTTTGTCATGATTTCTTCACGAAAACACGTTTTCCTATAATGGTAGGTCGAACTCTTGTAGGGGAAGCGCAGGTATCATGAAAACAACTCAGAATGTCAAGTTATAATGAAATCTTCATTTTGTGTTAGTTTGTCATGATTTCTTCACAAAAACACGTTTTCCTATAATGGTAGGTCGAACTCTTATAGGGGAAGCGCAGGTTTCATGAAAACAACGCAGAATGTCGAGTTATAATGAAATCTTCATTTTGTGTTACTTTGTCATGATTTCTTCACGAAAACACGTTTTCCTATAATGGTAGGTTGAACTCTTATAGGGGAAGCGCAGGTTTCATGAAAACAACTAAGAATGTCGAGTTATAATGAAATCTTCATCTTGTGTTAGTTTGTCATGATTTCTTCACGAAAACACGTTTTCCTATAATGGTAGGTTGAACTCTTATAGGGGAAGCGCAGGTTTCATGAAAACAACTCAGAATGTCAAGTTATAATGAAATCTTCATTTTGTGTTAGTTTGTCATGATTTCTTCACGAAAACACGTTTTCCTATAATGGTAGGTCGAACTCTTGTAGGGGAAGCGCAGGTATCATGAAAACAACTCAGAATGTCAAGTTATAATGAAATCATCATTTTGTGTTAGTTTGTCATGATTTCTTCACGAAAACACGTTTTCCTATAATGGTAGGTTGAACTCTTATAGGGGAAGCGCAGGTTTCATGAAAACAACTCAGAATGTCAAGTTATAATGAAATCTTCATTTTGTGTTAGGTTGTCATGATTTCTTCAAGAAAACACATTTTCCTCTAATGTTAGATCGAACTCTTGTAGGGGAAGCGCAGGTTTCATGAAATGAACTCAGAATGTCAAGTTATAATGAAATCTTCATTTTGTGTTAGTTTGTCATGATTTCTTCACGAAAACACGTTTTCCTATAATGGTAGGTTGAACTCTTGTAGGGGAAGCGCAGGTTTCATGAAAACAACTCAGAATGTCAAGTTATAATGAAATCTTCATTTTGTGTTAGTTTGTAATGATTTCTTCACGAAAACACGTTTTCCTATAATGGTAGGTTGAACTCTTGTAGGGGAAGCGCAGGTTTCATGAAAACAACTCAGAATGTCAAGTTATAATGAAATCTTCATTTTGTGTTAGTTTGTCATGATTTCTTCACGAAAACATGTTTTCCTATAATGGAAGGTTGAACTCTTGTAGGAGAAGCGCAGGTTTCATGAAATAAACTCAGAATGTCAAGTTATAATGAAATCTTCATTTTGTGTTAGTTTGTCATGATTTCTTCACGAAAACACGTTTTCCTATAATGGTAGGTCGAACTCTTGTAGGGGAAGCGCAGGTATCATGAAAACAACTCAGAATGTCAAGTTATAATGAAATCTTCATTTTGTGTTAGTTTGTCATGATTTCTTCACAAAAACACGTTTTCCTATAATGGTAGGTCGAACTCTTATAGGGGAAGCGCAGGTTTCATGAAAACAACTCAGAATGTCAAGTTATAATGAAATCTTCATTTTGTGTTAGTTTGTCATGATTTCTTCACGAAAACACGTTTTCCTATAATGGTAGGTCGAACTCTTGTAGGGGAAGCGCAGGTATCATGAAAACAACTCAGAATGTCAAGTTATAATGAAATCATCATTTTGTGTTAGTTTGTCATGATTTCTTCACGAAAACACGTTTTCCTATAATGGTAGGTTGAACTCTTATAGGGGAAGCGCAGGTATCATGAAAACAACTCAGAATGTCAAGTTATAATGAAATCTTCATTTTGTGTTAGTTTGTCATGATTTCTTCACGAAAACACGTTTTCCTATAATGGTAGGTTGAACTCTTGTAGGGGAAGCGCAGGTTTCATGAAAACAACTCAGAATGTCAAGTTATAATGAAATCTTCATTTTGTGTTAGTTTCTCATGATTTCTTCACGAAAACACGTTTTCCTATAATGGTAGGTTGAACTCTTGTAGGGGAAGCGCAGGTTTCATGAAAACAACTCAGAATGTCAAGTTATAATGAAATCTTCATTTTGTGTTAGTTTGTCATGATTTCTTCACGAAAACACGTTTTCCTATAATGGTAGGTTGAACTCTTGTAGGGGAAGCGCAGGTTTCATGAAAACAACTCAGAATGTCAAGTTATAATGAAATCTTCATTTTGTGTTAGTTTGTCATGATTTCTTCACGAAAACACGTTTTCCTATAATGGAAGGTTGAACTCTTGTAGGAGAAGCGCAGGTTTCATGAAATAAACTCAGAATGTCAAGTTATAATGAAATCTTCATTTTGTGTTAGTTTGTCATGATTTCTTCACGAAAACACGTTTTCCTATAATGGTAGGTCGAACTCTTGTAGGGGAAGCGCAGGTATCATGAAAACAACTCAGAATGTCAAGTTATAATGAAATCTTCATTTTGTGTTAGTTTGTCATGATTTCTTCACAAAAACACGTTTTCCTATAATGGTAGGTCGAACTCTTATAGGGGAAGCGCAGGTTTCATGAAAACAACGCAGAATGTCGAGTTATAATGAAATCTTCATTTTGTGTTAGTTTGTCATGATTTCTTCACGAAAACACGTTTTCCTATAATGGTAGGTTGAACTCTTATAGGGGAAGCGCAGGTTTCATGAAAACAACTAAGAATGTCGAGTTATAATGAAATCTTCATCTTGTGTTAGTTTGTCATGATTTCTTCACGAAAACACGTTTTCCTATAATGGTAGGTTGAACTCTTATAGGGGAAGCGCAGGTTTCATGAAAACAACTCAGAATGTCAAGTTATAATGAAATCTTCATTTTGTGTTAGTTTGTCATGATTTCTTCACGAAAACACGTTTTCCTATAATGGTAGGTCGAACTCTTGTAGGGGAAGCGCAGGTATCATGAAAACAACTCAGAATGTCAAGTTATAATGAAATCATCATTTTGTGTTAGTTTGTCATGATTTCTTCACGAAAACACGTTTTCCTATAATGGTAGGTTGAACTCTTATAGGGGAAGCGCAGGTTTCATGAAAACAACTCAGAATGTCAAGTTATAATGAAATCTTCATTTTGTGTTAGGTTGTCATGATTTCTTCAAGAAAACACATTTTCCTCTAATGTTAGATCGAACTCTTGTAGGGGAAGCGCAGATTTCATGAAATGAACTCAGAATGTCAAGTTATAATGAAATCTTCATTTTGTGTTAGTTTGTCATGATTTCTTCACGAAAACACGTTTTCCTATAATGGTAGGTTGAACTCTTGTAGGGGAAGCGCAGGTTTCATGAAAACAACTCAGAATGTCAAGTTATAATGAAATCTTCATTTTGTGTTAGTTTGTAATGATTTCTTCACGAAAACACGTTTTCCTATAATGGTAGGTTGAACTCTTGTAGGGGAAGCGCAGGTTTCATGAAAACAACTCAGAATGTCAAGTTATAATGAAATCTTCATTTTGTGTTAGTTTGTCATGATTTCTTCACGAAAACATGTTTTCCTATAATGGAAGGTTGAACTCTTGTAGGAGAAGCGCAGGTTTCATGAAATAAACTCAGAATGTCAAGTTATAATGAAATCTTCATTTTGTGTTAGTTTGTCATGATTTCTTCACGAAAACACGTTTTCCTATAATGGTAGGTCGAACTCTTGTAGGGGAAGCGCAGGTATCATGAAAACAACTCAGAATGTAAAGTTATAATGAAATCTTCATTTTGTGTTAGTTTGTCATGATTTCTTCACAAAAACACGTTTTCCTATAATGGTAGGTCGAACTCTTATAGGGGAAGCGCAGGTTTCATGAAAACAACTCAGAATGTCAAGTTATAATGAAATCTTCATTTTGTGTTAGTTTGTCATGATTTCTTCACGAAAACACGTTTTCCTATAATGGTAGGTTGAACTCTTGTAGGGGAAGCGCAGGTTTCATGAAAACAACTCAGAATGTCAAGTTATAATGAAATCTTCATTTTGTGTTAGGTTGTCATGATTTCTTCAAGAAAACACGTTTTCCTCTAATGTTAGATCGAACTCTTGTAGGGGAAGCGCAGGTTTCATGAAATGAACTCAGAATGTCAAGTTATAATGAAATCTTCATTTTGTGTTAGTTTGTCATGATTTCTTCACGAAAACACGTTTTCCTATAATGGTAGGTTGAACTCTTGTAGGGGAAGCGCAGGTTTCATGAAAACAACTCAGAATGTCAAGTTATAATGAAATCTTCATTTTGTGTTAGTTTGTCATGATTTCTTCACGAAAACACGTTTTCCTATAATGGAAGGTTGAACTCTTGTAGGAGAAGCGCAGGTTTCATGAAAACAACTCAGAATGTCAAGTTATAATGAAATCTTCATTTTGTGTTAGTTTGTCATGATTTCTTCACGAAAACACGTTTTCCTATAATGGTAGGTTGAACTCTTGTAGGGGAAGCGCAGGTATCATGAAAACAACTCAGAATGTCAAGTTATAATGAAATCTTCATTTTGTGTTAGTTTCTCATGATTTCTTCACGAAAACACGTTTTCCTATAATGGTAGGTTGAACTCTTGTAGGGGAAGCGCAGGTTTCATGAAAACAACTCAGAATGTCAAGTTATAATGAAATCTTCATTTTGTGTTAGTTTGTCATGATTTCTTCACGAAAACACGTTTTCCTATAATGGTAGGTTGAACTCTTGTAGGGGAAGCGCAGGTTTCATGAAAACAACTCAGAATGTAAAGTTATAATGAAATCTTCATTTTGTGTTAGTTTGTCATGATTTCTTCACGAAAACACGTTTTCCTATAATGGAAGGTTGAACTCTTATAGGGGAAGCGCAGGTTTCATGAAAACAACTCAGAATGTCAAGTTATAATGAAATCTTCATTTTGTGTTAGTTTGTCATGATTTCTTCACGAAAACACGTTTTCCTATAATGGTAGGTCGAACTCTTGTAGGGGAAGCGCAGGTATCATGAAAACAACTCAGAATGTCAAGTTATAATGAAATCTTCATTTTGTGTTAGTTTGTCATGATTTCTTCACAAAAACACGTTTTCCTATAATGGTAGGTCGAACTCTTATAGGGGAAGCGCAGGTTTCATGAAAACAACGCAGAATGTCGAGTTATAATGAAATCTTCATTTTGTGTTAGTTTGTCATGATTTCTTCACGAAAACACGTTTTCCTATAATGGTAGGTTGAACTCTTATAGGGGAAGCGCAGGTTTCATGAAAACAACTAAGAATGTCGAGTTATAATGAAATCTTCATCTTGTGTTAGTTTGTCATGATTTCTTCACGAAAACACGTTTTCCTATAATGGTAGGTTGAACTCTTATAGGGGAAGCGCAGGTTTCATGAAAACAACTCAGAATGTCAAGTTATAATGAAATCTTCATTTTGTGTTAGTTTGTCATGATTTCTTCACGAAAACACGTTTTCCTATAATGGTAGGTCGAACTCTTGTAGGGGAAGCGCAGGTATCATGAAAACAACTCAGAATGTCAAGTTATAATGAAATCATCATTTTGTGTTAGTTTGTCATGATTTCTTCACGAAAACACGTTTTCCTATAATGGTAGGTTGAACTCTTGTAGGGGAAGCGCAGGTTTCATGAAAACAACTCAGAATGTCAAGTTATAATGAAATCTTCATTTTGTGTTAGTTTGTCATGATTTCTTCACGAAAACACGTTTTCCTATAATGGAAGGTTGAACTCTTGTAGGAGAAGCGCAGGTTTCATGAAATAAACTCAGAATGTCAAGTTATAATGAAATCTTCATTTTGTGTTATTTTGTCATGATTTCTTCACGAAAACACGTTTTCCTATAATGGTAGGTCGAACTCTTATAGGGGAAGCGCAGGTTTCATGAAAACAACTCAGAATGTCAAGTTATAATGAAATCTTCATTTTGTGTTAGTTTGTCATGATTTCTTCACGAAAACACGTTTTCCTATAATGGTAGGTTGAACTCTTATAGGGGAAGCGCAGGTTTCATGAAAACAACGCAGAATGTCGAGTTATAATGAAATCTTCATCTTGTGTTAGTTTGTCATGATTTCTTCACGAAAACACGTTTTCCTATAATGGTAGGTCGAACTCTTATAGGGGAAGCGCAGGTTTCATGAAAACAACTCAGAATGTCAAGTTATAATGAAATCTTCATTTTGTGTTAGTTTGTCATGATTTCTTCACGAAAACACGTTTTCCTATAATGGTAGGTCGAACTCTTGTAGGGGAAGCGCAGGTATCATGAAAACAACTCAGAATGTCAAGTTATAATGAAATCATCATTTTGTGTTAGTTTGTCATGATTTCTTCACGAAAACACGTTTTCCTATAATGGTAGGTTGAACTCTTATAGGGGAAGCGCAGGTATCATGAAAACAACTCAGAATGTCAAGTTATAATGAAATCTTCATTTTGTGTTAGTTTGTCATGATTTCTTCACGAAAACACGTTTTCCTATAATGGTAGGTTGAACTCTTGTAGGGGAAGCGCAGGTATCATGAAAACAACTCAGAATGTCAAGTTATAATGAAATCTTCATTTTGTGTTAGTTTCTCATGATTTCTTCACGAAAACACGTTTTCCTATAATGGTAGGTTGAACTCTTGTAGGGGAAGCGCAGGTTTCATGAAATCAACTCAGAATGTCAAGTTATAATGAAATCTTCATTTTGTGTTAGTTTGTCATGATTTCTTCACGAAAACACGTTTTCCTATAATGGTAGGTTGAACTCTTGTAGGGGAAGCGCAGGTTTCATGAAAACAACTCAGAATGTCAAGTTATAATGAAATCTTCATTTTGTGTTAGTTTGTCATGATTTCTTCACGAAAACACGTTTTCCTATAATGGAAGGTTGAACTCTTGTAGGAGAAGCGCAGGTTTCATGAAATAAACTCAGAATGTCAAGTTATAATGAAATCTTCATTTTGTGTTAGTTTGTCATGATTTCTTCACGAAAACACGTTTTCCTATAATGGTAGGTCGAACTCTTGTAGGGGAAGCGCAGGTATCATGAAAACAACTCAGAATGTCAAGTTATAATGAAATCTTCATTTTGTGTTAGTTTGTCATGATTTCTTCACGAAAACACGTTTTCCTATAATGGTAGGTCGAACTCTTGTAGGGGAAGCGCAGGTATCATGTGTAGGATTACAAATTTATAAATGGTTCAGTCTGGCTTCCAACATAACAGTGTATGAACTGAAAGAGATAGGCACATTGGATTTGCAGTTGGAGGTAAAGATGGGGGACATTCTAATAAGATCAAGTCTGGGGGCCCAGGTGTCTGAGACATTAACATTTCATCTTTATGAACTTCCTGATCACTGGGTAGGGGCCCAAAGTAAAGGTGAATGCTAATCTCAAGGCCAGGCTATGCCTTTGTCGCTATGATAATGTGAAGGTCTGAGTGATACTATCAGGCTAATTAGATTAGCACCTGGAGAGGCATTTGAAAGGCACTGTTATGCTGATGAAATCAGGGCTGGGAAACTTCCAGGCTGATTCCTGGAAGTTACTATGCTTTGTTTAGTTGGTCTCCACCTCTGTGTATCCCTCCCCCCTTGAAACGTACAAACTCTGCCGAGCTGAGTTTTAGTCAGACTTGGATGACTACAGCGACGCATGGCGAGTTCTCAATAAAGAGGAACTTCGGCCGGAAAGATATCCCAACGTCTCCTGGTCTCTGCTTCGACAAAGGAAAAAGTTTCCAACAGTTTTGGTGCCGTGACCCGGATAGAGCTCCTCACCTGAATCCAGATTGAAACTTTAAGCTTCAAGAACTGACTTCATTCCAGACAGAATTTTTTTTGTACAACCAAGGATTGGTGAGTGCCACTCTACTCAAAAGAACCTTTAAGACCAGTACAAATTCGTCATCCTCTGCGCTGTCAGGGAAGAGTTAACAGGCTGCTGTAGGGTTTGGTTAACTAAGTTATCCTCTAAAAAGTTTCTTTTTAGAGATGAAGGTTATCCTCTGTTCAGGCAGGGAAGATTAGAATTACGTTCTAATATTTGTGTGTTATCCTCTGTTCAGGCAGGGAAGATTAGAATTACGTTCTAATATTTGTGTGGTATCCTCTGTTCAGGCAGGGAAGATTAGAATTACGTTCTAATATTTGTGTGTTATCCTCTGTTCAGGCAGGGAAGATTAGAATTACGTTCTAATATTTGTGTGTTATCCTCTGTTCAGGCAGGGAAGATTAGAATTACGTTCTAATATTTGTGTGGTATCCTCTGTTCAGGCAGGGAAGAGTAGCATTATGTGCTAATATGTGTGTTATCCTCTGCTTTGCCAGGGAAGATTAACAATAGTTGATTTGTGTTAACAAGCGTAACAGGCCTCTGTTGATCAGAGAGGTTTTAGTGTTTTGATGGTGTGGTAGCGAACAAATTCACAAAATGTTCAAGAAGAATGCTAGACTGATCCCCACCACTAAAAAGGGTGGTCTTGCGACTCCTTCATGGTCTGATAGTGAATTCAAATCACTGTTAGGAGTGCAAATGAACCTAATAGTTACTGAGAAAGTGAGACAAGAACTAACTCAGAAGTATGAGATCCATCCAGACAAGACTTGGTCTGTAGATGAGTGTAAAAAGGTATTAGGAGCATGTATTCGCAAGAAAAATATAAAAGGCATTATCTGTTGCCATAGAGAATTTAGTTTAGCACTAGGTACACAACAGTCCCAGCGTATCTCAGAGCTAGAGGAACAGATCCAGGAGCTCCGTGCGGGAGTATCCTCTTTGACTAAAAAATTGAACCGCAACAAAGCTTCAGTCAGAACTGATGTGGAGGAAGTTAGTCAGCCTGATAACAACTATCCTGACCTACAAGCTTTCTTTGAAACCAATGTAGCCATCCAATCAGTAACTGATGTGCCTGTAAATTCAGTGGAGGTATGTGGTGCTAAAAGGAGATCTCAGGGGATTGAGAGAATTGAAAGCGTTACTCCCAACGCTTCTGTTGTACAAGTACAAACTGTTACTAAATCACTAGGACCTAAGGATATAGAGAGACTATCCCAGAGCTTACCCTCAGCACACACTAATTTTTCTGAATTTAGAAGAGCTTTGATCAGCAAAATGCGTCTCTACAACATGTCATTAGAAGAAGTCACACAGCTGATGTCACAAATTCTAACTGAATCTGAATTCAACCGTTTTGAGTCTGCTGTGACTTCTGAACTACAACATGCCAGTAAAGGTGTTTTGAAAATTCTAAAGGACATCATGGGACCCAAGGTAGACTGGTCCAGAATTATTAACTGTGTGCAAAAGAGAGAAGAATCTGTAAATGAATATACTGAAAGGTTTTGTCAGTCAGCTGTAACTTACAGTGGAATAATTGAGGATTCTGAAAGTGTGCTTGATGATAAGGGACCCCTAGTCCGCATCTGGTCAGATGGCCTTATAGCCGAGTACAGAAAAGCATTGCCATTCCTAGATCTAACCTGGTCTAGCATGACTCTCAGAGCTAACCTCGACAGGTTAGCGGCATGGGAAAGGGATGCTGATGTTAAGGCAAAGGTGAGAGTAGCAGCAGCTACGTTTAGCACAACAAACCTCACAAAGGCAGTACAAAGTGCCAGAGAGAGAGTTGAATCGTGTTGGCAGACTGCACCAAAAGGTGGACACACAATCATCCCAGGTCAGTGGGTCATGATAAAATCATTTAGAAACAAGCCATTAGAGCCTAAGTGGCACGGACCACATCAAGTGATGTTGATTACAGCAGCTGCAGTGTTGTGTCAGGGAAGGAAAACCTGGACTCATGTGTCACACTGTAAAGTTGTTCCCCCACCGGCAGGGATAGGATAAGACACACGGACCAGTGAGGAGCCCAGGGAAGAACCGACTGCAACAGGCATCGGGGGCCAAACCCTGCGGTGAAGACTCCCACATAGGCCTTCCCCATCTACTAGGCCATCCTGACCTCACTGCTCTTTAGGTGTCTCGTGAATTAAGAGATAGGGAAAGAAGGAACAACAGTAGACACAGATCGAACAGAGGATACAACCCTAGTGTTGGCAAGTTTTGTACAACAGATACTGCTCTGTCGTCTTTTGTTTTCTTTCTTACTCTGTGCAGATACCACTTGATGGCTGTCCCGGGACCCATACACACTGACCTCCTCACCGGCAAAGGAAGCCACAACTTCTGACCGACTACTAGACCCACTACCGAGCCAACTGTCACAGAAGAGAAAATAAATAAAAAATTTAAAAAATACACAACGCAGAGAATCACATACGAGAACGTCAGTCATCCATCAACATGATCAAGATTGCCGTACACCAGATGACTGAAGATAATTCTTCATGGTTCGGAAACATGTTAGGGAAACCCTGGCTGTGGATCAAGGAAATAGCAATTCTGCTGTTGTTTTTCCTACTGGTGTATTATCTATGTGTCCACAGTATCAAGTGTTTCATTCAACGAATAACCCGCACCCATCAAGAAGAAATGACAGCTCCAACCAGAAAAGACTATTATCCATAAGAACTTCACAGACTCTATCTAAATGTTTTTGTTTTTCTTTTCCTTTATGTCATTATGGCATTCATCACTGCCATCAACAACAGAACAAGTGCTATGTGCCTGTAACGATCACAAGTTACAAGAATTAAATGTCTAAATTTGTAAGTTGTGAGAGTTATTAGAACTCTCAAAGGGGGAATTGTAGGATTACAAATTTATAAATGGTTCAGTCTGGCTTCCAACATAACAGTGTATGAACTGAAAGAGATAGGCACATTGGATTTGCAGTTGGAGGTAAGGATGGGGGACATTCTAATAAGATCAAGTCTGGGGGCCCAGGTGTCTGAGACATTAACATTTCATCTTTATGAACTTCCTGATCACTGGGTAGGGGCCCAAAGTAAAGGTGAATGCTAATCTCAAGGCCAGGCTATGCCTTTGTCGCTATGATAATGTGAAGGTCTGAGTGATACTATCAGGCTAATTAGATTAGCACCTGGAGAGGCATTTGAAAGGCACTGTTATGCTGATGAAATCAGGGCTGGGAAACTTCCAGGCTGATTCCTGGAAGTTACTATGCTTTGTTTAGTTGGTCTCCACCTCTGTGTATCCCTCCCCCCTTGAAACGTATAAACTCTGCCGAGCTGAGTTTTAGTCAGACTTGGATGACTACAGCGACGCATGGCGAGTTCTCAATAAAGAGGAACTTCGGCCGGAAAGATATCCCAACGTCTCCTGGTCTCTGCTTCGACAAAGGAAAAAGTTTCCAACACATGAAAACAACTCAGAATGTCAAGTTATAATGAAATCTTCATTTTGTGTTAGTTTGTCATGATTTCTTCACAAAAACACGTTTTCCTATAATGGTAGGTCGAACTCTTATAGGGGAAGCGCAGGTTTCATGAAAACAACTCAGAATGTCAAGTTATAATGAAATCTTCATTTTGTGTTAGTTTGTCATGATTTCTTCACGAAAACACGTTTTCCTATAATGGTAGGTTGAACTCTTGTAGGGGAAGCGCAGGTTTCATGAAAACAACTCAGAATGTCAAGTTATAATGAAATCTTCATTTTGTGTTAGGTTGTCATGATTTCTTCAAGAAAACACGTTTTCCTCTAATGTTAGATCGAACTCTTGTAGGGGAAGCGCAGGTTTCATGAAATGAACTCAGAATGTCAAGTTATAATGAAATCTTCATTTTGTGTTAGTTTGTCATGATTTCTTCACGAAAACACGTTTTCCTATAATGGTAGGTTGAACTCTTGTAGGGGAAGCGCAGGTTTCATGAAAACAACTCAGAATGTCAAGTTATAATGAAATCTTCATTTTGTGTTAGTTTGTCATGATTTCTTCACGAAAACACGTTTTCCTATAATGGTAGGTTGAACTCTTGTAGGGGAAGCGCAGGTTTCATGAAAACAACTCAGAATGTCAAGTTATAATGAAATCTTCATTTTGTGTTAGTTTGTCATGATTTCTTCACGAAAACACGTTTTCCTATAATGGAAGGTTGAACTCTTGTAGGAGAAGCGCAGGTTTCATGAAATAAACTCAGAATGTCAAGTTATAATGAAATCTTCATTTTGTGTTAGTTTGTCATGATTTCTTCACGAAAACACGTTTTCCTATAATGGTAGGTCGAACTCTTGTAGGGGAAGCGCAGGTATCATGAAAACAACTCAGAATGTCAAGTTATAATGAAATCTTCATTTTGTGTTAGTTTGTCATGATTTCTTCACAAAAACACGTTTTCCTATAATGGTAGGTCGAACTCTTATAGGGGAAGCGCAGGTTTCATGAAAACAACTCAGAATGTCAAGTTATAATGAAATCTTCATTTTGTGTTAGTTTGTCATGATTTCTTCACGAAAACACGTTTTCCTATAATGGTAGGTTTAACTCTTATAGGGGAAGCGCAGGTTTCATGAAAACAACTCAGAATGTCAAGTTATAATGAAATCTTCATTTTGTGTTAGTTTGTCATGATTTCTTCACGAAAACACGTTTTCCTATAATGGTAGGTCGAACTCTTGTAGGGGAAGCGCAGGTATCATGAAAACAACTCAGAATGTCAAGTTATAATGAAATCTTCATTTTGTGTTAGTTTGTCATGATTTCTTCACGAAAACACGTTTTCCTATAATGGTAGGTCGAACTCTTATATGGGAAGCGCAGGTTTCATGAAAACAACTCAGAATGTCAAGTTATAATGAAATCTTCATTTTGTGTTAGTTTGTCATGATTTCTTCACGAAAACACGTTTTCCTATAATGGTAGGTTGAACTCTTATAGGGGAAGCGCAGGTTTCATGAAAACAACGCAGAATGTCGAGTTATAATGAAATCTTCATTTTGTGTTAGTTTGTCATGATTTCTTCACGAAAACACGTTTTCCTATAATGGTAGGTTGAACTCTTATAGGGGAAGCGCAGGTTTCATGAAAACAACTAAGAATGTCAAGTTATAATGAAATCTTCATCTTGTGTTAGTTTGTCATGATTTCTTCACGAAAACACGTTTTCCTATAATGGTAGGTTGAACTCTTATAGGGGAAGCGCAGGTTTCATGAAAACAACTCAGAATGTCAAGTTATAATGAAATCTTCATTTTGTGTTAGTTTGTCATGATTTCTTCACGAAAACACGTTTTCCTATAATGGTAGGTCGAACTCTTGTAGGGGAAGCGCAGGTTTCATGAAAACAACTCAGAATGTCAAGTTATAATGAAATCTTCATTTTGTGTTAGTTTGTCATGATTTCTTCACGAAAACACGTTTTCCTATAATGGAAGGTTGAACTCTTGTAGGAGAAGCGCAGGTTTCATGAAATAAACTCAGAATGTCAAGTTATAATGAAATCTTCATTTTGTGTTAGTTTGTCATGATTTCTTCACGAAAACACGTTTTCCTATAATGGTAGGTCGAACTTTTGTAGGGGAAGCGCAGGTATCATGAAAACAACTCAGAACGTCAAGTTATAATGAAATCTTCATTTTGTGTTAGTTTGTCATGATTTCTTCACAAAAACACGTTTTCCTATAATGGTAGGTCGAACTCTTATAGGGGAAGCGCAGGTTTCATGAAAACAACTCAGAATGTCAAGTTATAATGAAATCTTCATTTTGTGTTAGTTTGTCATGATTTCTTCACGAAAACACGTTTTCCTATAATGGTATGTTTAACTCTTATAGGGGAAGCGCAGGTTTCATGAAAACAACTCAGAATGTCAAGTTATAATGAAATCTTCATTTTGTGTTAGTTTGTCATGATTTCTTCACGAAAACACGTTTTCCTATAATGGTAGGTCGAACTCTTGTAGGGGAAGCGCAGGTTTCATGAAAACAACTAAGAATGTCAAGTTATAATGAAATCTTCATTTTGTGTTAGTTTGTCATGATTTCTTCACGAAAACACGTTTTCCTATAATGGTAGGTTGAACTCTTATAGGGGAAGCGCAGGTTTCATGAAAACAACGCAGAATGTCGAGTTATAATGAAATCTTCATTTTGTGTTAGTTTGTCATGATTTCTTCACGAAAACACGTTTTCCTATAATGGTAGGTTGAACTCTTATAGGGGAAGCGCAGGTTTCATGAAAACAACTAAGAATGTCAAGTTATAATGAAATCTTCATCTTGTGTTAGTTTGTCATGATTTCTTCACGAAAACACGTTTTCCTATAATGGTAGGTTGAACTCTTATAGGGGAAGCGCAGGTTTCATGAAAACAACTCAGAATGTCAAGTTATAATGAAATCTTCATTTTGTGTTAGTTTGTCATGATTTCTTCACGAAAACACGTTTTCCTATAATGGTAGGTCGAACTCTTGTAGGGGAAGCGCAGGTATCATGAAAACAACTCAGAATGTCAAGTTATAATGAAATCTTCATTTTGTGTTAGTTTGTCATGATTTCTTCACGAAAACACGTTTTCCTATAATGGTAGGTCGAACTCTTGTAGGGGAAGCGCAGGTATCATGAAAACAACTCAGAATGTCAAGTTATAATGAAATCTTCATTTTGTGTTAGTTTGTCATGATTTCTTCACGAAAACACGTTTTCCTATAATGGTAGGTCGAACTTTTGTAGGGGAAGCGCAGGTATCATGAAAACAACTCAGAACGTCAAGTTATAATGAAATCTTCATTTTGTGTTAGTTTGTCATGATTTCTTCACAAAAACACGTTTTCCTATAATGGTAGGTCGAACTCTTATAGGGGAAGCGCAGGTTTCATGAAAACAACTCAGAATGTCAAGTTATAATGAAATCTTCATTTTGTGTTAGTTTGTCATGATTTCTTCACGAAAACACGTTTTCCTATAATGGTAGGTTTAACTCTTATAGGGGAAGCGCAGGTTTCATGAAAACAACTCAGAATGTCAAGTTATAATGAAATCTTCATTTTGTGTTAGTTTGTCATGATTTCTTCACGAAAACACGTTTTCCTATAATGGTAGGTCGAACTCTTGTAGGGGAAGCGCAGGTTTCATGAAAACAACTAAGAATGTCAAGTTATAATGAAATCTTCATTTTGTGTTAGTTTGTCATGATTTCTTCACGAAAACACGTTTTCCTATAATGGTAGGTTGAACTCTTATAGGGGAAGCGCAGGTTTCATGAAAACAACGCAGAATGTCGAGTTATAATGAAATCTTCATTTTGTGTTAGTTTGTCATGATTTCTTCACGAAAACACGTTTTCCTATAATGGTAGGTTGAACTCTTATAGGGGAAGCGCAGGTTTCATGAAAACAACTAAGAATGTCAAGTTATAATGAAATCTTCATCTTGTGTTAGTTTGTCATGATTTCTTCACGAAAACACGTTTTCCTATAATGGTAGGTTGAACTCTTATAGGGGAAGCGCAGGTTTCATGAAAACAACTCAGAATGTCAAGTTATAATGAAATCTTCATTTTGTGTTAGTTTGTCATGATTTCTTCACGAAAACACGTTTTCCTATAATGGTAGGTCGAACTCTTGTAGGGGAAGCGCAGGTATCATGAAAACAACTCAGAATGTCAAGTTATAATGAAATCTTCATTTTGTGTTAGTTTGTCATGATTTCTTCACGAAAACACGTTTTCCTATAATGGTAGGTCGAACTCTTGTAGGGGAAGCGCAGGTATCATGAAAACAACTCAGAATGTCAAGTTATAATGAAATCTTCATTTTGTGTTAGTTTGTCATGATTTCTTCACAAAAACACGTTTTCCTATAATGGTAGGTCGAACTCTTATAGGGGAAGCGCAGGTTTCATGAAAACAACTCAGAATGTCAAGTTATAATGAAATCTTCATTTTGTGTTAGTTTGTCATGATTTCTTCACGAAAACACGTTTTCCTATAATGGTAGGTTGAACTCTTGTAGGGGAAGCGCAGGTTTCATGAAAACAACTCAGAATGTCAAGTTATAATGAAATCTTCATTTTGTGTTAGGTTGTCATGATTTCTTCAAGAAAACACGTTTTCCTCTAATGTTAGATCGAACTCTTGTAGGGGAAGCGCAGGTTTCATGAAATGAACTCAGAATGTCAAGTTATAATGAAATCTTCATTTTGTGTTAGTTTGTCATGATTTCTTCACGAAAACACGTTTTCCTATAATGGTAGGTTGAACTCTTATAGGGGAAGCGCAGGTTTCATGAAAACAACTAAGAATGTCAAGTTATAATGAAATCTTCATCTTGTGTTAGTTTGTCATGATTTCTTCACGAAAACACGTTTTCCTATAATGGTAGGTTGAACTCTTATAGGGGAAGCGCAGGTTTCATGAAAACAACTCAGAATGTCAAGTTATAATGAAATCTTCATTTTGTGTTAGTTTGTCATGATTTCTTCACGAAAACACGTTTTCCTATAATGGTAGGTCGAACTCTTGTAGGGGAAGCGCAGGTTTCATGAAAACAACTCAGAATGTCAAGTTATAATGAAATCTTCATTTTGTGTTAGTTTGTCATGATTTCTTCACGAAAACACGTTTTCCTATAATGGAAGGTTGAACTCTTGTAGGAGAAGCGCAGGTTTCATGAAATAAACTCAGAATGTCAAGTTATAATGAAATCTTCATTTTGTGTTAGTTTGTCATGATTTCTTCACGAAAACACGTTTTCCTATAATGGTAGGTCGAACTCTTGTAGGGGAAGCGCAGGTATCATGAAAACAACTCAGAATGTCAAGTTATAATGAAATCTTCATTTTGTGTTAGTTTGTCATGATTTCTTCACAAAAACACGTTTTCCTATAATGGTAGGTCGAACTCTTATAGGGGAAGCGCAGGTTTCATGAAAACAACTCAGAATGTCAAGTTATAATGAAATCTTCATTTTGTGTTAGTTTGTCATGATTTCTTCACGAAAACACGTTTTCCTATAATGGTAGGTTGAACTCTTGTAGGGGAAGCGCAGGTTTCATGAAAACAACTCAGAATGTCAAGTTATAATGAAATCTTCATTTTGTGTTAGGTTGTCATGATTTCTTCAAGAAAACACGTTTTCCTCTAATGTTAGATCGAACTCTTGTAGGGGAAGCGCAGGTTTCATGAAATGAACTCAGAATGTCAAGTTATAATGAAATCTTCATTTTGTGTTAGTTTGTCATGATTTCTTCACGAAAACACGTTTTCCTATAATGGTAGGTTGAACTCTTGTAGGGGAAGCGCAGGTTTCATGAAAACAACTCAGAATGTCAAGTTATAATGAAATCTTCATTTTGTGTTAGTTTGTCATGATTTCTTCACGAAAACACGTTTTCCTATAATGGTAGGTTGAACTCTTATAGGGGAAGCACAGGTTTCATGAAAACAACTAAGAATGTCGAGTTATAATGAAATCTTCATCTTGTGTTAGTTTGTCATGATTTCTTCACGAAAACACGTTTTCCTATAATGGTAGGTTGAACTCTTATAGGGGAGGCGCAGGTTTCATGAAAACAACTCAGAATGTCAAGTTATAATGAAATCTTCATTTTGTGTTAGTTTGTCATGATTTCTTCACGAAAACACATTTTCCTATAATGGTAGGTCGAACTCTTGTAGGGGAAGCGCAGGTATCATGAAAACAACTCAGAATGTCAAGTTATAATGAAATCATCATTTTGTGTTAGTTTGTCATGATTTCTTCACGAAAACACGTTTTCCTATAATGGTAGGTTGAACTCTTATAGGGGAAGCGCAGGTTTCATGAAAACAACTCAGAATGTCAAGTTATAATGAAATCTTCATTTTGTGTTAGGTTGTCATGATTTCTTCAAGAAAACACATTTTCCTCTAATGTTAGATCGAACTCTTGTAGGGGAAGCGCAGGTTTCATGAAATGAACTCAGAATGTCAAGTTATAATGAAATCTTCATTTTGTGTTAGTTTGTCATGATTTCTTCACGAAAACACGTTTTCCTATAATGGTAGGTTGAACTCTTGTAGGGGAAGCGCAGGTTTCATGAAAACAACTCAGAATGTCAAGTTATAATGAAATCTTCATTTTGTGTTAGTTTGTCATGATTTCTTCACGAAAACACGTTTTCCTATAATGGAAGGTTGAACTCTTGTAGGAGAAGCGCAGGTTTCATGAAATAAACTCAGAATGTCAAGTTATAATGAAATCTTCATTTTGTGTTAGTTTGTCATGATTTCTTCACGAAAACACGTTTTCCTATAATGGTAGGTCGAACTCTTGTAGGGGAAGCGCAGGTATCATGAAAACAACTCAGAATGTCAAGTTATAATGAAATCTTCATTTTGTGTTAGTTTGTCATGATTTCTTCACAAAAACACGTTTTCCTATAATGGTAGGTCGAACTCTTATAGGGGAAGCGCAGGTTTCATGAAAACAACTCAGAATGTCAAGTTATAATGAAATCTTCATTTTGTGTTAGTTTGTCATGATTTCTTCACGAAAACACGTTTTCCTATAATGGTAGGTGTAACTCTTATAGGGGAAGCGCAGGTTTCATGAAAACAACTCAGAATGTCAAGTTATAATGAAATCTTCATTTTGTGTTAGTTTGTCATGATTTCTTCACGAAAACACGTTTTCCTATAATGGTAGGTCGAACTCTTGTAGGGGAAGCGCAGGTATCATGAAAACAACTCAGAATGTCAAGTTATAATGAAATCTTCATTTTGTGTTAGTTTGTCATGATTTCTTCACGAAAACACGTTTTCCTATAATGGTAGGTCGAACTCTTATAGGGGAAGCGCAGGTTTCATGAAAACAACTCAGAATGTCAAGTTATAATGAAATCTTCATTTTGTGTTAGTTTGTCATGATTTCTTCACGAAAACACGTTTTCCTATAATGGTAGGTCGAACTCTTGTAGGGGAAGCGCAGGTATCATGAAAACAACTCAGAATGTCAAGTTATAATGAAATCTTCATTTTGTGTTAGTTTGTCATGATTTCTTCACGAAAACACGTTTTCCTATAATGGTAGGTCGAACTCTTGTAGGGGAAGCGCAGGTATCATGAAAACAACTCAGAATGTCAAGTTATAATGAAATCTTCATTTTGTGTTAGTTTGTCATGATTTCTTCACGAAAACACGTTTTCCTATAATGTTAGATCGAACTCTTGTAGGGGAAGCGCAGGTTTCATGAAATGAACTCAGAATGTCAAGTTATAATGAAATCTTCATTTTGTGTTAGTTTGTCATGATTTCTTCACGAAAACACGTTTTCCTATAATGGTAGGTTGAACTCTTGTAGGGGAAGCGCAGGTTTCATGAAAACAACGCAGAATGTCGAGTTATAATGAAATCTTCATCTTGTGTTAGTTTGTCATGATTTCTTCACGAAAACACGTTTTCCTATAATGGTAGGTCGAACTCTTATAGGGGAAGCGCAGGTTTCATGAAAACAACTCAGAATGTCAAGTTATAATGAAATCTTCATTTTGTGTTAGTTTGTCATGATTTCTTCACGAAAACACGTTTTCCTATAATGGTAGGTCGAACTCTTGTAGGGGAAGCGCAGGTATCATGAAAACAACTCAGAATGTCAAGTTATAATGAAATCATCATTTTGTGTTAGTTTGTCATGATTTCTTCACGAAAACACGTTTTCCTATAATGGTAGGTTGAACTCTTATAGGGGAAGCGCAGGTATCATGAAAACAACTCAGAATGTCAAGTTATAATGAAATCTTCATTTTGTGTTAGTTTGTCATGATTTCTTCACGAAAACACGTTTTCCTATAATGGTAGGTTGAACTCTTGTAGGGGAAGCGCAGGTATCATGAAAACAACTCAGAATGTCAAGTTATAATGAAATCTTCATTTTGTGTTAGTTTCTCATGATTTCTTCACGAAAACACGTTTTCCTATAATGGTAGGTTGAACTCTTGTAGGGGAAGCGCAGGTTTCATGAAAACAACTCAGAATGTCAAGTTATAATGAAATCTTCATTTTGTGTTAGTTTGTCATGATTTCTTCACGAAAACACGTTTTCCTATAATGGTAGGTTGAACTCTTGTAGGGGAAGCGCAGGTTTCATGAAAACAACTCAGAATGTCAAGTTATAATGAAATCTTCATTTTGTGTTAGTTTGTCATGATTTCTTCACGAAAACACGTTTTCCTATAATGGAAGGTTGAACTCTTGTAGGAGAAGCGCAGGTTTCATGAAATAAACTCAGAATGTCAAGTTATAATGAAATCTTCATTTTGTGTTAGTTTGTCATGATTTCTTCACGAAAACACGTTTTCCTATAATGGTAGGTCGAACTCTTGTAGGGGAAGCGCAGGTATCATGAAAACAACTCAGAATGTCAAGTTATAATGAAATCTTCATTTTGTGTTAGTTTGTCATGATTTCTTCACAAAAACACGTTTTCCTATAATGGTAGGTTGAACTCTTATAGGGGAAGCGCAGGTTTCATGAAAACAACGCAGAATGTCGAGTTATAATGAAATCTTCATTTTGTGTTAGTTTGTCATGATTTCTTCACGAAAACACGTTTTCCTATAATGGTAGGTTGAACTCTTATAGGGGAAGCACAGGTTTCATGAAAACAACGCAGAATGTCGAGTTATAATGAAATCTTCATCTTGTGTTAGTTTGTCATGATTTCTTCACGAAAACACGTTTTCCTATAATGGTAGGTCGAACTCTTATAGGGGAAGCGCAGGTTTCATGAAAACAACTCAGAATGTCAAGTTATAATGAAATCTTCATTTTGTGTTAGTTTGTCATGATTTCTTCACGAAAACACGTTTTCCTATAATGGTAGGTCGAACTCTTGTAGGGGAAGCGCAGGTATCATGAAAACAACTCAGAATGTCAAGTTATAATGAAATCATCATTTTGTGTTAGTTTGTCATGATTTCTTCACGAAAACACGTTTTCCTATAATGGTAGGTTGAACTCTTATAGGGGAAGCGCAGGTATCATGAAAACAACTCAGAATGTCAAGTTATAATGAAATCTTCATTTTGTGTTAGTTTGTCATGATTTCTTCACGAAAACACGTTTTCCTATAATGGTAGGTTGAACTCTTGTAGGGGAAGCGCAGGTATCATGAAAACAACTCAGAATGTCAAGTTATAATGAAATCTTCATTTTGTGTTAGTTTCTCATGATTTCTTCACGAAAACACGTTTTCCTATAATGGTAGGTTGAACTCTTGTAGGGGAAGCGCAGGTTTCATGAAAACAACTCAGAATGTCAAGTTATAATGAAATCTTCATTTTGTGTTAGTTTGTCATGATTTCTTCACGAAAACACGTTTTCCTATAATGGTAGGTTGAACTCTTGTAGGGGAAGCGCAGGTTTCATGAAAACAACTCAGAATGTCAAGTTATAATGAAATCTTCATTTTGTGTTAGTTTGTCATGATTTCTTCACGAAAACACGTTTTCCTATAATGGAAGGTTGAACTCTTGTAGGAGAAGCGCAGGTTTCATGAAATAAACTCAGAATGTCAAGTTATAATGAAATCTTCATTTTGTGTTAGTTTGTCATGATTTCTTCACGAAAACACGTTTTCCTATAATGGTAGGTCGAACTCTTGTAGGGGAAGCGCAGGTATCATGAAAACAACTCAGAATGTCAAGTTATAATGAAATCTTCATTTTGTGTTAGTTTGTCATGATTTCTTCACAAAAACACGTTTTCCTATAATGGTAGGTCGAACTCTTATACGGGAAGCGCAGGTTTCATGAAAACAACGCAGAATGTCGAGTTATAATGAAATCTTCATTTTGTGTTAGTTTGTCATGATTTCTTCACGAAAACACGTTTTCCTATAATGGTAGGTTGAACTCTTATAGGGGAAGCGCAGGTTTCATGAAAACAACTAAGAATGTCGAGTTATAATGAAATCTTCATCTTGTGTTAGTTTGTCATGATTTCTTCACGAAAACACGTTTTCCTATAATGGTAGGTTGAACTCTTATAGGGGAAGCGCAGGTTTCATGAAAACAACTCAGAATGTCAAGTTATAATGAAATCTTCATTTTGTGTTAGTTTGTCATGATTTCTTCACGAAAACACGTTTTCCTATAATGGTAGGTCGAACTCTTGTAGGGGAAGCGCAGGTATCATGAAAACAACTCAGAATGTCAAGTTATAATGAAATCATCATTTTGTGTTAGTTTGTCATGATTTCTTCACGAAAACACGTTTTCCTATAATGGTAGGTTGAACTCTTATAGGGGAAGCGCAGGTTTCATGAAAACAACTCAGAATGTCAAGTTATAATGAAATCTTCATTTTGTGTTAGGTTGTCATGATTTCTTCAAGAAAACACATTTTCCTCTAATGTTAGATCGAACTCTTGTAGGGGAAGCGCAGGTTTCATGAAATGAACTCAGAATGTCAAGTTATAATGAAATCTTCATTTTGTGTTAGTTTGTCATGATTTCTTCACGAAAACACGTTTTCCTATAATGGTAGGTTGAACTCTTGTAGGGGAAGCGCAGGTTTCATGAAAACAACTCAGAATGTCAAGTTATAATGAAATCTTCATTTTGTGTTAGTTTGTAATGATTTCTTCACGAAAACACGTTTTCCTATAATGGTAGGTTGAACTCTTGTAGGGGAAGCGCAGGTTTCATGAAAACAACTCAGAATGTCAAGTTATAATGAAATCTTCATTTTGTGTTAGTTTGTCATGATTTCTTCACGAAAACATGTTTTCCTATAATGGAAGGTTGAACTCTTGTAGGAGAAGCGCAGGTTTCATGAAATAAACTCAGAATGTCAAGTTATAATGAAATCTTCATTTTGTGTTAGTTTGTCATGATTTCTTCACGAAAACACGTTTTCCTATAATGGTAGGTCGAACTCTTGTAGGGGAAGCGCAGGTATCATGAAAACAAGTCAGAATGTCAAGTTATAATGAAATCTTCATTTTGTGTTAGTTTCTCATGATTTCTTCACGAAAACACGTTTTCCTATAATGGTAGGTTGAACTCTTGTAGGGGAAGCGCAGGTTTCATGAAAACAACTCAGAATGTCAAGTTATAATGAAATCTTCATTTTGTGTTAGTTTGTCATGATTTCTTCACGAAAACACGTTTTCCTATAATGGTAGGTTGAACTCTTGTAGGGGAAGCGCAGGTTTCATGAAAACAACTCAGAATGTCAAGTTATAATGAAATCTTCATTTTGTGTTAGTTTGTCATGATTTCTTCACGAAAACACGTTTTCCTATAATGGAAGGTTGAACTCTTGTAGGAGAAGCGCAGGTTTCATGAAAACAACTCAGAATGTCAAGTTATAATGAAATCTTCATTTTGTGTTAGTTTGTCATGATTTCTTCACGAAAACACGTTTTCCTATAATGGTAGGTTGAACTCTTGTAGGGGAAGCGCAGGTATCATGAAAACAACTCAGAATGTCAAGTTATAATGAAATCTTCATTTTGTGTTAGTTTCTCATGATTTCTTCACGAAAACACGTTTTCCTATAATGGTAGGTTGAACTCTTGTAGGGGAAGCGCAGGTTTCATGAAAACAACTCAGAATGTCAAGTTATAATGAAATCTTCATTTTGTGTTAGTTTGTCATGATTTCTTCACGAAAACACGTTTTCCTATAATGGTAGGTTGAACTCTTGTAGGGGAAGCGCAGGTTTCATGAAAACAACTCAGAATGTAAAGTTATAATGAAATCTTCATTTTGTGTTAGTTTGTCATGATTTCTTCACGAAAACACGTTTTCCTATAATGGAAGGTTGAACTCTTGTAGGAGAAGCGCAGGTTTCATGAAATAAACTCAGAATGTCAAGTTATAATGAAATATTCATTTTGTGTTAGTTTGTCATGATTTCTTCACGAAAACACGTTTTCCTATAATGGTAGGTCGAACTCTTGTAGGGGAAGCGCAGGTATCATGAAAACAACTCAGAATGTCAAGTTATAATGAAATCATCATTTTGTGTTAGTTTGTCATGATTTCTTCACGAAAACACGTTTTCCTATAATGGTAGGTTGAACTCTTATAGGGGAAGCGCAGGTATCATGAAAACAACTCAGAATGTCAAGTTATAATGAAATCTTCATTTTGTGTTAGTTTGTCATGATTTCTTCACGAAAACACGTTTTCCTATAATGGTAGGTTGAACTCTTGTAGGGGAAGCGCAGGTATCATGAAAACAACTCAGAATGTCAAGTTATAATGAAATCTTCATTTTGTGTTAGTTTCTCATGATTTCTTCACGAAAACACGTTTTCCTATAATGGTAGGTTAAACTCTTGTAGGGGAAGCGCAGGTTTCATGAAAACAACTCAGAATGTCAAGTTATAATGAAATCTTCATTTTGTGTTAGTTTGTCATGATTTCTTCACGAAAACACGTTTTCCTATAATGGTAGGTTGAACTCTTGTAGGGGAAGCGCAGGTTTCCTGAAAACAACTCAGAATGTCAAGTTATAATGAAATCTTCATTTTGTGTTAGTTTGTCATGATTTCTTCACGAAAACACGTTTTCCTATAATGGTAGGTTGAACTCTTGTAGGGGAAGCGCAGGTTTCATGAAAACAACGCAGAATGTCGAGTTATAATGAAATCTTCATCTTGTGTTAGTTTGTCATGATTTCTTCACGAAAACACGTTTTCCTATAATGGTAGGTCGAACTCTTATAGGGGAAGCGCAGGTTTCATGAAAACAACTCAGAATGTCAAGTTATAATGAAATCTTCATTTTGTGTTAGTTTGTCATGATTTCTTCACGAAAACACGTTTTCCTATAATGGTAGGTCGAACTCTTGTAGGGGAAGCGCAGGTATCATGAAAACAACTCAGAATGTCAAGTTATAATGAAATCTTCATTTTGTGTTAGTTTGTCATGATTTCTTCACGAAAACACGTTTTCCTATAATGGTAGGTCGAACTCTTGTAGGGGAAGCGCAGGTATCATGAAAACAACTCAGAATGTCAAGTTATAATGAAATCTTCATTTTGTGTTAGTTTGTCATGATTTCTTCACGAAAACACGTTTTCCTATAATGGTAGGTCGAACTCTTGTAGGGGAAGCGCAGGTATCATGAAAACAACTCAGAATGTCAAGTTATAATGAAATCTTCATTTTGTGTTAGTTTGTCATGATTTCTTCACGAAAACACGTTTTCCTATAATGTTAGATCGAACTCTTGTAGGGGAAGCGCAGGTTTCATGAAATGAACTCAGAATGTCAAGTTATAATGAAATCTTCATTTTGTGTTAGTTTGTCATGATTTCTTCACGAAAACACGTTTTCCTATAATGGTAGGTTGAACTCTTGTAGGGGAAGCGCAGGTTTCATGAAAACAACGCAGAATGTCGAGTTATAATGAAATCTTCATCTTGTGTTAGTTTGTCATGATTTCTTCACGAAAACACGTTTTCCTATAATGGTAGGTCGAACTCTTATAGGGGAAGCGCAGGTTTCATGAAAACAACTCAGAATGTCAAGTTATAATGAAATCTTCATTTTGTGTTAGTTTGTCATGATTTCTTCACGAAAACACGTTTTCCTATAATGGTAGGTCGAACTCTTGTAGGGGAAGCGCAGGTATCATGAAAACAACTCAGAATGTCAAGTTATAATGAAATCATCATTTTGTGTTAGTTTGTCATGATTTCTTCACGAAAACACGTTTTCCTATAATGGTAGGTTGAACTCTTGTAGGGGAAGCGCAGGTTTCATGAAAACAACTCAGAATGTCAAGTTATAATGAAATCTTCATTTTGTGTTAGTTTGTCATGATTTCTTCACGAAAACACGTTTTCCTATAATGGTAGGTTGAACTCTTCTAGGGGAAGCGCAGGTTTCATGAAAACAACTCAGAATGTCAAGTTATAATGAAATCTTCATTTTGTGTTAGTTTGTCATGATTTCTTCACGAAAACACGTTTTCCTATAATGGAAGGTTGAACTCTTGTAGGAGAAGCGCAGGTTTCATGAAATAAACTCAGAATGTCAAGTTATAATGAAATCTTCATTTTGTGTTAGTTTGTCATGATTTCTTCACGAAAACACGTTTTCCTATAATGGTAGGTCGAACTCTTGTAGGGGAAGCGCAGGTATCATGAAAACAACTCAGAATGTCAAGTTATAATGAAATCTTCATTTTGTGTTAGTTTGTCATGATTTCTTCACGAAAACACGTTTTCCTATAATGGTAGGTTGAACTCTTGTAGGGGAAGCGCAGGTTTCATGAAAACAACGCAGAATGTCGAGTTATAATGAAATCTTCATTTTGTGTTAGTTTGTCATGATTTCTTCACGAAAACACGTTTTCCTATAATGGTAGGTTGAACTCTTATAGGGGAAGCGCAGGTTTCATGAAAACAACTAAGAATGTCGAGTTATAATGAAATCTTCATCTTGTGTTAGTTTGTCATGATTTCTTCACGAAAACACGTTTTCCTATAATGGTAGGTTGAACTCTTATAGGGGAAGCGCAGGTTTCATGAAAACAACTCAGAATGTCAAGTTATAATGAAATCTTCATTTTGTGTTAGTTTGTCATGATTTCTTCACGAAAACACGTTTTCCTATAATGGTAGGTCGAACTCTTGTAGGGGAAGCGCAGGTATCATGAAAACAACTCAGAATGTCAAGTTATAATGAAATCATCATTTTGTGTTAGTTTGTCATGATTTCTTCACGAAAACACGTTTTCCTATAATGGTAGGTTGAACTCTTATAGGGGAAGCGCAGGTTTCATGAAAACAACTCAGAATGTCAAGTTATAATGAAATCTTCATTTTGTGTTAGGTTGTCATGATTTCTTCAAGAAAACACATTTTCCTCTAATGTTAGATCGAACTCTTGTAGGGGAAGCGCAGGTTTCATGAAATGAACTCAGAATGTCAAGTTATAATGAAATCTTCATTTTGTGTTAGTTTGTCATGATTTCTTCACGAAAACACGTTTTCCTATAATGGTAGGTTGAACTCTTGTAGGGGAAGCGCAGGTTTCATGAAAACAACTCAGAATGTCAAGTTATAATGAAATCTTCATTTTGTGTTAGTTTGTAATGATTTCTTCACGAAAACACGTTTTCCTATAATGGTAGGTTGAACTCTTGTAGGGGAAGCGCAGGTTTCATGAAAACAACTCAGAATGTCAAGTTATAATGAAATCTTCATTTTGTGTTAGTTTGTCATGATTTCTTCACGAAAACATGTTTTCCTATAATGGAAGGTTGAACTCTTGTAGGAGAAGCGCAGGTTTCATGAAATAAACTCAGAATGTCAAGTTATAATGAAATCTTCATTTTGTGTTAGTTTGTCATGATTTCTTCACGAAAACACGTTTTCCTATAATGGTAGGTCGAACTCTTGTAGGGGAAGCGCAGGTATCATGAAAACAACTCAGAATGTCAAGTTATAATGAAATCTTCATTTTGTGTTAGTTTGTCATGATTTCTTCACAAAAACACGTTTTCCTATAATGGTAGGTCGAACTCTTATAGGGGAAGCGCAGGTTTCATGAAAACAACTCAGAATGTCAAGTTATAATGAAATCTTCATTTTGTGTTAGTTTGTCATGATTTCTTCACGAAAACACGTTTTCCTATAATGGTAGGTCGAACTCTTGTAGGGGAAGCGCAGGTATCATGAAAACAACTCAGAATGTCAAGTTATAATGAAATCATCATTTTGTGTTAGTTTGTCATGATTTCTTCACGAAAACACGTTTTCCTATAATGGTAGGTTGAACTCTTATAGGGGAAGCGCAGGTATCATGAAAACAACTCAGAATGTCAAGTTATAATGAAATCTTCATTTTGTGTTAGTTTGTCATGATTTCTTCACGAAAACACGTTTTCCTATAATGGTAGGTTGAACTCTTGTAGGGGAAGCGCAGGTATCATGAAAACAACTCAGAATGTCAAGTTATAATGAAATCTTCATTTTGTGTTAGTTTCTCATGATTTCTTCACGAAAACACGTTTTCCTATAATGGTAGGTTGAACTCTTGTAGGGGAAGCGCAGGTTTCATGAAAACAACTCAGAATGTCAAGTTATAATGAAATCTTCATTTTGTGTTAGTTTCTCATGATTTCTTCACGAAAACACGTTTTCCTATAATGGTAGGTTGAACTCTTGTAGGGGAAGCGCAGGTTTCATGAAAACAACTCAGAATGTCAAGTTATAATGAAATCTTCATTTTGTGTTAGTTTGTCATGATTTCTTCACGAAAACACGTTTTCCTATAATGGAAGGTTGAACTCTTGTAGGAGAAGCGCAGGTTTCATGAAATAAACTCAGAATGTCAAGTTATAATGAAATCTTCATTTTGTGTTAGTTTGTCATGATTTCTTCACGAAAACACGTTTTCCTATAATGGTAGGTCGAACTCTTGTAGGGGAAGCGCAGGTATCATGAAAACAACTCAGAATGTCAAGTTATAATGAAATCTTCATTTTGTGTTAGTTTGTCATGATTTCTTCACAAAAACACGTTTTCCTATAATGGTAGGTCGAACTCTTATAGGGGAAGCGCAGGTTTCATGAAAACAACGCAGAATGTCGAGTTATAATGAAATCTTCATTTTGTGTTAGTTTGTCATGATTTCTTCACGAAAACACGTTTTCCTATAATGGTAGGTTGAACTCTTATAGGGGAAGCGCAGGTTTCATGAAAACAACTAAGAATGTCGAGTTATAATGAAATCTTCATCTTGTGTTAGTTTGTCATGATTTCTTCACGAAAACACGTTTTCCTATAATGGTAGGTTGAACTCTTATAGGGGAAGCGCAGGTTTCATGAAAACAACTAAGAATGTCGAGTTATAATGAAATCTTCATCTTGTGTTAGTTTGTCATGATTTCTTCACGAAAACACGTTTTCCTATAATGGTAGGTTGAACTCTTATAGGGGAAGCGCAGGTTTCATGAAAACAACTCAGAATGTCAAGTTATAATGAAATCTTCATTTTGTGTTAGTTTGTCATGATTTCTTCACGAAAACACGTTTTCCTATAATGGTAGGTCGAACTCTTGTAGGGGAAGCGCAGGTATCATGAAAACAACTCAGAATGTCAAGTTATAATGAAATCATCATTTTGTGTTAGTTTGTCATGATTTCTTCACGAAAACACGTTTTCCTATAATGGTAGGTTGAACTCTTATAGGGGAAGCGCAGGTTTCATGAAAACAACTCAGAATGTCAAGTTATAATGAAATCTTCATTTTGTGTTAGGTTGTCATGATTTCTTCAAGAAAACACATTTTCCTCTAATGTTAGATCGAACTCTTGTAGGGGAAGCGCAGATTTCATGAAATGAACTCAGAATGTCAAGTTATAATGAAATCTTCATTTTGTGTTAGTTTGTCATGATTTCTTCACGAAAACACGTTTTCCTATAATGGTAGGTTGAACTCTTGTAGGGGAAGCGCAGGTTTCATGAAAACAACTCAGAATGTCAAGTTATAATGAAATCTTCATTTTGTGTTAGTTTGTAATGATTTCTTCACGAAAACACGTTTTCCTATAATGGTAGGTTGAACTCTTGTAGGGGAAGCGCAGGTTTCATGAAAACAACTCAGAATGTCAAGTTATAATGAAATCTTCATTTTGTGTTAGTTTGTCATGATTTCTTCACGAAAACATGTTTTCCTATAATGGAAGGTTGAACTCTTGTAGGAGAAGCGCAGGTTTCATGAAATAAACTCAGAATGTCAAGTTATAATGAAATCTTCATTTTGTGTTAGTTTGTCATGATTTCTTCACGAAAACACGTTTTCCTATAATGGTAGGTCGAACTCTTGTAGGGGAAGCGCAGGTATCATGAAAACAACTCAGAATGTAAAGTTATAATGAAATCTTCATTTTGTGTTAGTTTGTCATGATTTCTTCACAAAAACACGTTTTCCTATAATGGTAGGTCGAACTCTTATAGGGGAAGCGCAGGTTTCATGAAAACAACTCAGAATGTCAAGTTATAATGAAATCTTCATTTTGTGTTAGTTTGTCATGATTTCTTCACGAAAACACGTTTTCCTATAATGGTAGGTTGAACTCTTGTAGGGGAAGCGCAGGTTTCATGAAAACAACTCAGAATGTCAAGTTATAATGAAATCTTCATTTTGTGTTAGGTTGTCATGATTTCTTCAAGAAAACACGTTTTCCTCTAATGTTAGATCGAACTCTTGTAGGGGAAGCGCAGGTTTCATGAAATGAACTCAGAATGTCAAGTTATAATGAAATCTTCATTTTGTGTTAGTTTGTCATGATTTCTTCACGAAAACACGTTTTCCTATAATGGTAGGTTGAACTCTTGTAGGGGAAGCGCAGGTTTCATGAAAACAACTCAGAATGTCAAGTTATAATGAAATCTTCATTTTGTGTTACTTTGTCATGATTTCTTCACGAAAACACGTTTTCCTATAATGGAAGGTTGAACTCTTGTAGGAGAAGCGCAGGTTTCATGAAAACAACTCAGAATGTCAAGTTATAATGAAATCTTCATTTTGTGTTAGTTTGTCATGATTTCTTCACGAAAACACGTTTTCCTATAATGGTAGGTTGAACTCTTGTAGGGGAAGCGCAGGTATCATGAAAACAACTCAGAATGTCAAGTTATAATGAAATCTTCATTTTGTGTTAGTTTCTCATGATTTCTTCACGAAAACACGTTTTCCTATAATGGTAGGTTGAACTCTTGTAGGGGAAGCGCAGGTTTCATGAAAACAACTCAGAATGTCAAGTTATAATGAAATCTTCATTTTGTGTTAGTTTGTCATGATTTCTTCACGAAAACACGTTTTCCTATAATGGTAGGTTGAACTCTTGTAGGGGAAGCGCAGGTTTCATGAAAACAACTCAGAATGTAAAGTTATAATGAAATCTTCATTTTGTGTTAGTTTGTCATGATTTCTTCACGAAAACACGTTTTCCTATAATGGAAGGTTGAACTCTTGTAGGAGAAGCGCAGGTTTCATGAAATAAACTCAGAATGTCAAGTTATAATGAAATCTTCATTTTGTGTTAGTTTGTCATGATTTCTTCACGAAAACACGTTTTCCTATAATGGTAGGTCGAACTCATGTAGGGGAAGCGCAGGTATCATGAAAACAACTCAGAATGTCAAGTTATAATGAAATCTTCATTTTGTGTTAGTTTGTCATGATTTCTTCACAAAAACACGTTTTCCTATAATGGTAGGTCGAACTCTTATAGGGGAAGCGCAGGTTTCATGAAAACAACGCAGAATGTCGAGTTATAATGAAATCTTCATTTTGTGTTAGTTTGTCATGATTTCTTCACGAAAACACGTTTTCCTATAATGGTAGGTTGAACTCTTATAGGGGAAGCGCAGGTTTCATGAAAACAACTAAGAATGTCGAGTTATAATGAAATCTTCATCTTGTGTTAGTTTGTCATGATTTCTTCACGAAAACACGTTTTCCTATAATGGTAGGTTGAACTCTTATAGGGGAAGCGCAGGTTTCATGAAAACAACTCAGAATGTCAAGTTATAATGAAATCTTCATTTTGTGTTAGTTTGTCATGATTTCTTCACGAAAACACGTTTTCCTATAATGGTAGGTCGAACTCTTGTAGGGGAAGCGCAGGTATCATGAAAACAACTCAGAATGTCAAGTTATAATGAAATCATCATTTTGTGTTAGTTTGTCATGATTTCTTCACGAAAACACGTTTTCCTATAATGGTAGGTTGAACTCTTGTAGGGGAAGCGCAGGTTTCATGAAAACAACTCAGAATGTCAAGTTATAATGAAATCTTCATTTTGTGTTAGTTTGTCATGATTTCTTCACGAAAACACGTTTTCCTATAATGGAAGGTTGAACTCTTGTAGGAGAAGCGCAGGTTTCATGAAATAAACTCAGAATGTCAAGTTATAATGAAATCTTCATTTTGTGTTAGTTTGTCATGATTTCTTCACGAAAACACGTTTTCCTATAATGGTAGGTCGAACTCTTATAGGGGAAGCGCAGGTTTCATGAAAACAACTCAGAATGTCAAGTTATAATGAAATCTTCATTTTGTGTTAGTTTGTCATGATTTCTTCACGAAAACACGTTTTCCTATAATGGTAGGTCGAACTCTTGTAGGGGAAGCGCAGGTATCATGAAAACAACTCAGAATGTCAAGTTATAATGAAATCTTCATTTTGTGTTAGTTTGTCATGATTTCTTCACAAAAACACGTTTTCCTATAATGGTAGGTCGAACTCTTATAGGGGAAGCGCAGGTTTCATGAAAACAACGCAGAATGTCGAGTTATAATGAAATCTTCATTTTGTGTTAGTTTGTCATGATTTCTTCACGAAAACACGTTTTCCTATAATGGTAGGTTGAACTCTTATAGGGGAAGCGCAGGTTTCATGAAAACAACTAAGAATGTCGAGTTATAATGAAATCTTCATCTTGTGTTAGTTTGTCATGATTTCTTCACGAAAACACGTTTTCCTATAATGGTAGGTTGAACTCTTATAGGGGAAGCGCAGGTTTCATGAAAACAACTCAGAATGTCAAGTTATAATGAAATCTTCATTTTGTGTTAGTTTGTCATGATTTCTTCACGAAAACACGTTTTCCTATAATGGTAGGTCGAACTCTTGTAGGGGAAGCGCAGGTATCATGAAAACAACTCAGAATGTCAAGTTATAATGAAATCATCATTTTGTGTTAGTTTGTCATGATTTCTTCACGAAAACACGTTTTCCTATAATGGTAGGTCGAACTCTTGTAGGAGAAGCGCAGGTTTCATGAAATAAACTCAGAATGTCAAGTTATAATGAAATCTTCATTTTGTGTTATTTTGTCATGATTTCTTCACGAAAACACGTTTTCCTATAATGGTAGGTCGAACTCTTATAGGGGAAGCGCAGGTTTCATGAAAACAACTCAGAATGTCAAGTTATAATGAAATCTTCATTTTGTGTTAGTTTCTCATGATTTCTTCACGAAAACACGTTTTCCTATAATGGTAGGTTGAACTCTTGTAGGGGAAGCGCAGGTTTCATGAAAACAACTCAGAATGTCAAGTTATAATGAAATCTTCATTTTGTGTTAGTTTGTCATGATTTCTTCACGAAAACACGTTTTCCTATAATGGTAGGTTGAACTCTTGTAGGGGAAGCGCAGGTTTCATGAAAACAACTCAGAATGTAAAGTTATAATGAAATCTTCATTTTGTGTTAGTTTGTCATGATTTCTTCACGAAAACACGTTTTCCTATAATGGAAGGTTGAACTCTTGTAGGAGAAGCGCAGGTTTCATGAAATAAACTCAGAATGTCAAGTTATAATGAAATCTTCATTTTGTGTTAGTTTGTCATGATTTCTTCACGAAAACACGTTTTCCTATAATGGTAGGTCGAACTCATGTAGGGGAAGCGCAGGTATCATGAAAACAACTCAGAATGTCAAGTTATAATGAAATCTTCATTTTGTGTTAGTTTGTCATGATTTCTTCACAAAAACACGTTTTCCTATAATGGTAGGTCGAACTCTTATAGGGGAAGCGCAGGTTTCATGAAAACAACGCAGAATGTCGAGTTATAATGAAATCTTCATTTTGTGTTAGTTTGTCATGATTTCTTCACGAAAACACGTTTTCCTATAATGGTAGGTTGAACTCTTATAGGGGAAGCGCAGGTTTCATGAAAACAACTAAGAATGTCGAGTTATAATGAAATCTTCATCTTGTGTTAGTTTGTCATGATTTCTTCACGAAAACACGTTTTCCTATAATGGTAGGTTGAACTCTTATAGGGGAAGCGCAGGTTTCATGAAAACAACTCAGAATGTCAAGTTATAATGAAATCTTCATTTTGTGTTAGTTTGTCATGATTTCTTCACGAAAACACGTTTTCCTATAATGGTAGGTCGAACTCTTGTAGGGGAAGCGCAGGTATCATGAAAACAACTCAGAATGTCAAGTTATAATGAAATCATCATTTTGTGTTAGTTTGTCATGATTTCTTCACGAAAACACGTTTTCCTATAATGGTAGGTTGAACTCTTGTAGGGGAAGCGCAGGTTTCATGAAAACAACTCAGAATGTCAAGTTATAATGAAATCTTCATTTTGTGTTAGTTTGTCATGATTTCTTCACGAAAACACGTTTTCCTATAATGGAAGGTTGAACTCTTGTAGGAGAAGCGCAGGTTTCATGAAATGAACTCAGAATGTCAAGTTATAATGAAATCTTCATTTTGTGTTAGTTTGTCATGATTTCTTCACGAAAACACGTTTTCCTATAATGGTAGGTTGAACTCTTGTAGGGGAAGCGCAAGTTTCATGAAAACAACTCAGAATGTCAAGTTATAATGAAATCTTCATTTTGTGTTACTTTGTCATGATTTCTTCACGAAAACACGTTTTCCTATAATGGAAGGTTGAACTCTTGTAGGAGAAGCGCAGGTTTCATGAAAACAACTCAGAATGTCAAGTTATAATGAAATCTTCATTTTGTGTTAGTTTGTCATGATTTCTTCACGAAAACACGTTTTCCTATAATGGTAGGTTGAACTCTTGTAGGGGAAGCGCAGGTATCATGAAAACAACTCAGAATGTCAAGTTATAATGAAATCTTCATTTTGTGTTAGTTTCTCATGATTTCTTCACGAAAACACGTTTTCCTATAATGGTAGGTTGAACTCTTGTAGGGGAAGCGCAGGTTTCATGAAAACAACTCAGAATGTCAAGTTATAATGAAATCTTCATTTTGTGTTAGTTTGTCATGATTTCTTCACGAAAACACGTTTTCCTATAATGGTAGGTTGAACTCTTGTAGGGGAAGCGCAGGTTTCATGAAAACAACTCAGAATGTAAAGTTATAATGAAATCTTCATTTTGTGTTAGTTTGTCATGATTTCTTCACGAAAACACGTTTTCCTATAATGGAAGGTTGAACTCTTGTAGGAGAAGCGCAGGTTTCATGAAATAAACTCAGAATGTCAAGTTATAATGAAATCTTCATTTTGTGTTAGTTTGTCATGATTTCTTCACGAAAACACGTTTTCCTATAATGGTAGGTTGAACTCTTATAGGGGAAGCGCAGGTATCATGAAAACAACTCAGAATGTCAAGTTATAATGAAATCTTCATTTTGTGTTAGTTTGTCATGATTTCTTCACGAAAACACGTTTTCCTATAATGGTAGGTTGAACTCTTGTAGGGGAAGCGCAGGTATCATGAAAACAACTCAGAATGTCAAGTTATAATGAAATCTTCATTTTGTGTTAGTTTCTCATGTTTTCTTCACGAAAACACGTTTTCCTATAATGGTAGGTTGAACTCTTGTAGGGGAAGCGCAGGTTTCATGAAATCAACTCAGAATGTCAAGTTATAATGAAATCTTCATTTTGTGTTAGTTTGTCATGATTTCTTCACGAAAACACGTTTTCCTATAATGGAAGGTTGAACTCTTGTAGGAGAAGCGCAGGTTTCATGAAATAAACTCAGAATGTCAAGTTATAATGAAATCTTCATTTTGTGTTAGTTTGTCATGATTTCTTCACGAAAACACGTTTTCCTATAATGGTAGGTCGAACTCTTGTAGGGGAAGCGCAGGTATCATGAAAACAACTCAGAATGTCAAGTTATAATGAAATCTTCATTTTGTGTTAGTTTGTCATGATTTCTTCACGAAAACACGTTTTCCTATAATGGTAGGTCGAACTCTTGTAGGGGAAGCGCAGGTATCATGTGTAGGATTACAAATTTATAAATGGTTCAGTCTGGCTTCCAACATAACAGTGTATGAACTGAAAGAGATAGGCACATTGGATTTGCAGTTGGAGGTAAGGATGGGGGACATTCTAATAAGATCAAGTCTGGGGGCCCAGGTGTCTGAGACATTAACATTTCATCTTTATGAACTTCCTGATCACTGGGTAGGGGCCCAAAGTAAAGGTGAATGCTAATCTCAAGGCCAGGCTATGCCTTTGTCGCTATGATAATGTGAAGGTCTGAGTGATACTATCAGGCTAATTAGATTAGCACCTGGAGAGGCATTTGAAAGGCACTGTTATGCTGATGAAATCAGGGCTGGGAAACTTCCAGGCTGATTCCTGGAAGTTACTATGCTTTGTTTAGTTGGTCTCCACCTCTGTGTATCCCTCCCCCCTTGAAACGTATAAACTCTGCCGAGCTGAGTTTTAGTCAGACTTGGATGACTACAGCGACGCATGGCGAGTTCTCAATAAAGAGGAACTTCGGCCGGAAAGATATCCCAACGTCTCCTGGTCTCTGCTTCGACAAAGGAAAAAGTTTCCAACAGTTTTGGTGCCGTGACCCGGATAGAGCTCCTCACCTGAATCCAGATTGAAACTTTAAGCTTCAAGAACTGACTTCATTCCAGACAGAATTTTTTTTGTACAACCAAGGATTGGTGAGTGCCACTCTACTCAAAAGAACCTTTAAGACCAGTACAAATTCGTCATCCTCTGCGCTGTCAGGGAAGAGTTAACAGGCTGCTGTAGGGTTTGGTTAACTAAGTTATCCTCTAAAAAGTTTCTTTTTAGAGATGAAGGTTATCCTCTGTTCAGGCAGGGAAGATTAGAATTACGTTCTAATATTTGTGTGTTATCCTCTGTTCAGGCAGGGAAGATTAGAATTACGTTCTAATATTTGTGTGGTATCCTCTGTTCAGGCAGGGAAGATTAGAATTACGTTCTAATATTTGTGTGTTATCCTCTGTTCAGGCAGGGAAGATTAGAATTACGTTCTAATATTTGTGTGTTATCCTCTGTTCAGGCAGGGAAGATTAGAATTACGTTCTAATATTTGTGTGGTATCCTCTGTTCAGGCAGGGAAGAGTAGCATTATGTGCTAATATGTGTGTTATCCTCTGCTTTGCCAGGGAAGATTAACAATAGTTGATTTGTGTTAACAAGCGTAACAGGCCTCTGTTGATCAGAGAGGTTTTAGTGTTTTGATGGTGTGGTAGCGAACAAATTCACAAAATGTTCAAGAAGAATGCTAGACTGATCCCCACCACTAAAAAGGGTGGTCTTGCGACTCCTTCATGGTCTGATAGTGAATTCAAATCACTGTTAGGAGTGCAAATGAACCTAATAGTTACTGAGAAAGTGAGACAAGAACTAACTCAGAAGTATGAGATCCATCCAGACAAGACTTGGTCTGTAGATGAGTGTAAAAAGGTATTAGGAGCATGTATTCGCAAGAAAAATATAAAAGGCATTATCTGTTGCCATAGAGAATTTAGTTTAGCACTAGGTACACAACAGTCCCAGCGTATCTCAGAGCTAGAGGAACAGATCCAGGAGCTCCGTGCGGGAGTATCCTCTTTGACTAAAAAATTGAACCGCAACAAAGCTTCAGTCAGAACTGATGTGGAGGAAGTTAGTCAGCCTGATAACAACTATCCTGACCTACAAGCTTTCTTTGAAACCAATGTAGCCATCCAATCAGTAACTGATGTGCCTGTAAATTCAGTGGAGGTATGTGGTGCTAAAAGGAGATCTCAGGGGATTGAGAGAATTGAAAGCGTTACTCCCAACGCTTCTGTTGTACAAGTACAAACTGTTACTAAATCACTAGGACCTAAGGATATAGAGAGACTATCCCAGAGCTTACCCTCAGCACACACTAATTTTTCTGAATTTAGAAGAGCTTTGATCAGCAAAATGCGTCTCTACAACATGTCATTAGAAGAAGTCACACAGCTGATGTCACAAATTCTAACTGAATCTGAATTCAACCGTTTTGAGTCTGCTGTGACTTCTGAACTACAACATGCCAGTAAAGGTGTTTTGAAAATTCTAAAGGACATCATGGGACCCAAGGTAGACTGGTCCAGAATTATTAACTGTGTGCAAAAGAGAGAAGAATCTGTAAATGAATATACTGAAAGGTTTTGTCAGTCAGCTGTAACTTACAGTGGAATAATTGAGGATTCTGAAAGTGTGCTTGATGATAAGGGACCCCTAGTCCGCATCTGGTCAGATGGCCTTATAGCCGAGTACAGAAAAGCATTGCCATTCCTAGATCTAACCTGGTCTAGCATGACTCTCAGAGCTAACCTCGACAGGTTAGCGGCATGGGAAAGGGATGCTGATGTTAAGGCAAAGGTGAGAGTAGCAGCAGCTACGTTTAGCACAACAAACCTCACAAAGGCAGTACAAAGTGCCAGAGAGAGAGTTGAATCGTGTTGGCAGACTGCACCAAAAGGTGGACACACAATCATCCCAGGTCAGTGGGTCATGATAAAATCATTTAGAAACAAGCCATTAGAGCCTAAGTGGCACGGACCACATCAAGTGATGTTGATTACAGCAGCTGCAGTGTTGTGTCAGGGAAGGAAAACCTGGACTCATGTGTCACACTGTAAAGTTGTTCCCCCACCGGCAGGGATAGGATAAGACACACGGACCAGTGAGGAGCCCAGGGAAGAACCGACTGCAACAGGCATCGGGGGCCAAACCCTGCGGTGAAGACTCCCACATAGGCCTTCCCCATCTACTAGGCCATCCTGACCTCACTGCTCTTTAGGTGTCTCGTGAATTAAGAGATAGGGAAAGAAGGAACAACAGTAGACACAGATCGAACAGAGGATACAACCCTAGTGTTGGCAAGTTTTGTACAACAGATACTGCTCTGTCGTCTTTTGTTTTCTTTCTTACTCTGTGCAGATACCACTTGATGGCTGTCCCGGGACCCATACACACTGACCTCCTCACCGGCAAAGGAAGCCACAACTTCTGACCGACTACTAGACCCACTACCGAGCCAACTGTCACAGAAGAGAAAATAAATAAAAAATTTAAAAAATACACAACGCAGAGAATCACATACGAGAACGTCAGTCATCCATCAACATGATCAAGATTGCCGTACACCAGATGACTGAAGATAATTCTTCATGGTTCGGAAACATGTTAGGGAAACCCTGGCTGTGGATCAAGGAAATAGCAATTCTGCTGTTGTTTTTCCTACTGGTGTATTATCTATGTGTCCACAGTATCAAGTGTTTCATTCAACGAATAACCCGCACCCATCAAGAAGAAATGACAGCTCCAACCAGAAAAGACTATTATCCATAAGAACTTCACAGACTCTATCTAAATGTTTTTGTTTTTCTTTTCCTTTATGTCATTATGGCATTCATCACTGCCATCAACAACAGAACAAGTGCTATGTGCCTGTAACGATCACAAGTTACAAGAATTAAATGTCTAAATTTGTAAGTTGTGAGAGTTATTAGAACTCTCAAAGGGGGAATTGTAGGATTACAAATTTATAAATGGTTCAGTCTGGCTTCCAACATAACAGTGTATGAACTGAAAGAGATAGGCACATTGGATTTGCAGTTGGAGGTAAGGATGGGGGACATTCTAATAAGATCAAGTCTGGGGGCCCAGGTGTCTGAGACATTAACATTTCATCTTTATGAACTTCCTGATCACTGGGTAGGGGCCCAAAGTAAAGGTGAATGCTAATCTCAAGGCCAGGCTATGCCTTTGTCGCTATGATAATGTGAAGGTCTGAGTGATACTATCAGGCTAATTAGATTAGCACCTGGAGAGGCATTTGAAAGGCACTGTTATGCTGATGAAATCAGGGCTGGGAAACTTCCAGGCTGATTCCTGGAAGTTACTATGCTTTGTTTAGTTGGTCTCCACCTCTGTGTATCCCTCCCCCCTTGAAACGTATAAACTCTGCCGAGCTGAGTTTTAGTCAGACTTGGATGACTACAGCGACGCATGGCGAGTTCTCAATAAAGAGGAACTTCGGCCGGAAAGATATCCCAACGTCTCCTGGTCTCTGCTTCGACAAAGGAAAAAGTTTCCAACACATGAAAACAACTCAGAATGTCAAGTTATAATGAAATCTTCATTTTGTGTTAGTTTGTCATGATTTCTTCACAAAAACACGTTTTCCTATAATGGTAGGTCGAACTCTTATAGGGGAAGCGCAGGTTTCATGAAAACAACTCAGAATGTCAAGTTATAATGAAATCTTCATTTTGTGTTAGTTTTTCATGATTTCTTCACGAAAACACGTTTTCCTATAATGGTAGGTTGAACTCTTGTAGGGGAAGCGCAGGTTTCATGAAAACAACTCAGAATGTCAAGTTATAATGAAATCTTCATTTTGTGTTAGGTTGTCATGATTTCTTCAAGAAAACACGTTTTCCTCTAATGTTAGATCGAACTCTTGTAGGGGAAGCGCAGGTTTCATGAAATGAACTCAGAATGTCAAGTTATAATGAAATCTTCATTTTGTGTTAGTTTGTCATGATTTCTTCACGAAAACACGTTTTCCTATAATGGTAGGTTGAACTCTTGTAGGGGAAGCGCAGGTTTCATGAAAACAACTCAGAATGTCAAGTTATAATGAAATCTTCATTTTGTGTTAGTTTGTCATGATTTCTTCACGAAAACACGTTTTCCTATAATGGTAGGTCGAACTCTTGTAGGGGAAGCGCAGGTTTCATGAAAACAACTCAGAATGTCAAGTTATAATGAAATCTTCATTTTGTGTTAGTTTGTCATGATTTCTTCACGAAAACACGTTTTCCTATAATGGAAGGTTGAACTCTTGTAGGAGAAGCGCAGGTTTCATGAAATAAACTCAGAATGTCAAGTTATAATGAAATCTTCATTTTGTGTTAGTTTGTCATGATTTCTTCACGAAAACACGTTTTCCTATAATGGTAGGTCGAACTCTTGTAGGGGAAGCGCAGGTATCATGAAAACAACTCAGAATGTCAAGTTATAATGAAATCTTCATTTTGTGTTAGTTTGTCATGATTTCTTCACAAAAACACGTTTTCCTATAATGGTAGGTCGAACTCTTATAGGGGAAGCGCAGGTTTCATGAAAACAACTCAGAATGTCAAGTTATAATGAAATCTTCATTTTGTGTTAGTTTGTCATGATTTCTTCACGAAAACACGTTTTCCTATAATGGTAGGTTTAACTCTTATAGGGGAAGCGCAGGTTTCATGAAAACAACTCAGAATGTCAAGTTATAATGAAATCTTCATTTTGTGTTAGTTTGTCATGATTTCTTCACGAAAACACGTTTTCCTATAATGGTAGGTCGAACTCTTGTAGGGGAAGCGCAGGTATCATGAAAACAACTCAGAATGTCAAGTTATAATGAAATCTTCATTTTGTGTTAGTTTGTCATGATTTCTTCACGAAAACACGTTTTCCTATAATGGTAGGTCGAACTCTTATATGGGAAGCGCAGGTTTCATGAAAACAACTCAGAATGTCAAGTTATAATGAAATCTTCATTTTGTGTTAGTTTGTCATGATTTCTTCACGAAAACACGTTTTCCTATAATGGTAGGTTGAACTCTTATAGGGGAAGCGCAGGTTTCATGAAAACAACGCAGAATGTCGAGTTATAATGAAATCTTCATTTTGTGTTAGTTTGTCATGATTTCTTCACGAAAACACGTTTTCCTATAATGGTAGGTTGAACTCTTATAGGGGAAGCGCAGGTTTCATGAAAACAACTAAGAATGTCAAGTTATAATGAAATCTTCATCTTGTGTTAGTTTGTCATGATTTCTTCACGAAAACACGTTTTCCTATAATGGTAGGTTGAACTCTTATAGGGGAAGCGCAGGTTTCATGAAAACAACTCAGAATGTCAAGTTATAATGAAATCTTCATTTTGTGTTAGTTTGTCATGATTTCTTCACGAAAACACGTTTTCCTATAATGGTAGGTCGAACTCTTGTAGGGGAAGCGCAGGTTTCATGAAAACAACTCAGAATGTCAAGTTGTAATGAAATCTTCATTTTGTGTTAGTTTGTCATGATTTCTTCACGAAAACACGTTTTCCTATAATGGAAGGTTGAACTCTTGTAGGAGAAGCGCAGGTTTCATGAAATAAACTCAGAATGTCAAGTTATAATGAAATCTTCATTTTGTGTTAGTTTGTCATGATTTCTTCACGAAAACACGTTTTCCTATAATGGTAGGTCGAACTTTTGTAGGGGAAGCGCAGGTATCATGAAAACAACTCAGAACGTCAAGTTATAATGAAATCTTCATTTTGTGTTAGTTTGTCATGATTTCTTCACAAAAACACGTTTTCCTATAATGGTAGGTCGAACTCTTATAGGGGAAGCGCAGGTTTCATGAAAACAACTCAGAATGTCAAGTTATAATGAAATCTTCATTTTGTGTTAGTTTGTCATGATTTCTTCACGAAAACACGTTTTCCTATAATGGTAGGTTTAACTCTTATAGGGGAAGCGCAGGTTTCATGAAAACAACTCAGAATGTCAAGTTATAATGAAATCTTCATTTTGTGTTAGTTTGTCATGATTTCTTCACGAAAACACGTTTTCCTATAATGGTAGGTCGAACTCTTGTAGGGGAAGCGCAGGTTTCATGAAAACAACTAAGAATGTCAAGTTATAATGAAATCTTCATTTTGTGTTAGTTTGTCATGATTTCTTCACGAAAACACGTTTTCCTATAATGGTAGGTTGAACTCTTATAGGGGAAGCGCAGGTTTCATGAAAACAACGCAGAATGTCGAGTTATAATGAAATCTTCATTTTGTGTTAGTTTGTCATGATTTCTTCACGAAAACACGTTTTCCTATAATGGTAGGTTGAACTCTTGTAGGGGAAGCGCAGGTTTCATGAAAACAACTCAGAATGTCAAGTTATAATGAAATCTTCATTTTGTGTTAGTTTGTCATGATTTCTTCACGAAAACACGTTTTCCTATAATGGAAGGTTGAACTCTTGTAGGAGAAGCGCAGGTTTCATGAAATAAACTCAGAATGTCAAGTTATAATGAAATCTTCATTTTGTGTTAGTTTGTCATGATTTCTTCACGAAAACACGTTTTCCTATAATGGTAGGTCGAACTCTTGTAGGGGAAGCGCAGGTATCATGAAAACAACTCAGAATGTCAAGTTATAATGAAATCTTCATTTTGTGTTAGTTTGTCATGATTTCTTCACAAAAACACGTTTTCCTATAATGGTAGGTCGAACTCTTATAGGGGAAGCGCAGGTTTCATGAAAACAACTCAGAATGTCAAGTTATAATGAAATCTTCATTTTGTGTTAGTTTGTCATGATTTCTTCACGAAAACACGTTTTCCTATAATGGTAGGTTTAACTCTTATAGGGGAAGCGCAGGTTTCATGAAAACAACTCAGAATGTCAAGTTATAATGAAATCTTCATTTTGTGTTAGTTTGTCATGATTTCTTCACGAAAACACGTTTTCCTATAATGGTAGGTCGAACTCTTGTAGGGGAAGCGCAGGTATCATGAAAACAACTCAGAATGTCAAGTTATAATGAAATCTTCATTTTGTGTTAGTTTGTCATGATTTCTTCACGAAAACACGTTTTCCTATAATGGTAGGTCGAACTCTTATATGGGAAGCGCAGGTTTCATGAAAACAACTCAGAATGTCAAGTTATAATGAAATCTTCATTTTGTGTTAGTTTGTCATGATTTCTTCACGAAAACACGTTTTCCTATAATGGTAGGTTGAACTCTTATAGGGGAAGCGCAGGTTTCATGAAAACAACGCAGAATGTCGAGTTATAATGAAATCTTCATTTTGTGTTAGTTTGTCATGATTTCTTCACGAAAACACGTTTTCCTATAATGGTAGGTTGAACTCTTATAGGGGAAGCGCAGGTTTCATGAAAACAACTAAGAATGTCAAGTTATAATGAAATCTTCATCTTGTGTTAGTTTGTCATGATTTCTTCACGAAAACACGTTTTCCTATAATGGTAGGTTGAACTCTTATAGGGGAAGCGCAGGTTTCATGAAAACAACTCAGAATGTCAAGTTATAATGAAATCTTCATTTTGTGTTAGTTTGTCATGATTTCTTCACGAAAACACGTTTTCCTATAATGGTAGGTCGAACTCTTGTAGGGGAAGCGCAGGTTTCATGAAAACAACTCAGAATGTCAAGTTATAATGAAATCTTCATTTTGTGTTAGTTTGTCATGATTTCTTCACGAAAACACGTTTTCCTATAATGGAAGGTTGAACTCTTGTAGGAGAAGCGCAGGTTTCATGAAATAAACTCAGAATGTCAAGTTATAATGAAATCTTCATTTTGTGTTAGTTTGTCATGATTTCTTCACGAAAACACGTTTTCCTATAATGGTAGGTCGAACTTTTGTAGGGGAAGCGCAGGTATCATGAAAACAACTCAGAACGTCAAGTTATAATGAAATCTTCATTTTGTGTTAGTTTGTCATGATTTCTTCACAAAAACACGTTTTCCTATAATGGTAGGTCGAACTCTTATAGGGGAAGCGCAGGTTTCATGAAAACAACTCAGAATGTCAAGTTATAATGAAATCTTCATTTTGTGTTAGTTTGTCATGATTTCTTCACGAAAACACGTTTTCCTATAATGGTAGGTTTAACTCTTATAGGGGAAGCGCAGGTTTCATGAAAACAACTCAGAATGTCAAGTTATAATGAAATCTTCATTTTGTGTTAGTTTGTCATGATTTCTTCACGAAAACACGTTTTCCTATAATGGTAGGTCGAACTCTTGTAGGGGAAGCGCAGGTTTCATGAAAACAACTAAGAATGTCAAGTTATAATGAAATCTTCATTTTGTGTTAGTTTGTCATGATTTCTTCACGAAAACACGTTTTCCTATAATGGTAGGTTGAACTCTTATAGGGGAAGCGCAGGTTTCATGAAAACAACGCAGAATGTCGAGTTATAATGAAATCTTCATTTTGTGTTAGTTTGTCATGATTTCTTCACGAAAACACGTTTTCCTATAATGGTAGGTTGAACTCTTATAGGGGAAGCGCAGGTTTCATGAAAACAACTAAGAATGTCAAGTTATAATGAAATCTTCATCTTGTGTTAGTTTGTCATGATTTCTTCACGAAAACACGTTTTCCTATAATGGTAGGTTGAACTCTTATAGGGGAAGCGCAGGTTTCATGAAAACAACTCAGAATGTCAAGTTATAATGAAATCTTCATTTTGTGTTAGTTTGTCATGATTTCTTCACGAAAACACGTTTTCCTATAATGGTAGGTCGAACTCTTGTAGGGGAAGCGCAGGTATCATGAAAACAACTCAGAATGTCAAGTTATAATGAAATCTTCATTTTGTGTTAGTTTGTCATGATTTCTTCACGAAAACACGTTTTCCTATAATGGTAGGTCGAACTCTTGTAGGGGAAGCGCAGGTATCATGAAAACAACTCAGAATGTCAAGTTATAATGAAATCTTCATTTTGTGTTAGTTTGTCATGATTTCTTCACAAAAACACGTTTTCCTATAATGGTAGGTCGAACTCTTATAGGGGAAGCGCAGGTTTCATGAAAACAACTCAGAATGTCAAGTTATAATGAAATCTTCATTTTGTGTTAGTTTGTCATGATTTCTTCACGAAAACACGTTTTCCTATAATGGTAGGTTTAACTCTTATAGGGGAAGCGCAGGTTTCATGAAAACAACTCAGAATGTCAAGTTATAATGAAATCTTCATTTTGTGTTAGTTTGTCATGATTTCTTCACGAAAACACGTTTTCCTATAATGGTAGGTCGAACTCTTGTAGGGGAAGCGCAGGTATCATGAAAACAACTCAGAATGTCAAGTTATAATGAAATCTTCATTTTGTGTTAGTTTGTCATGATTTCTTCACGAAAACACGTTTTCCTATAATGGTAGGTCGAACTCTTATATGGGAAGCGCAGGTTTCATGAAAACAACTCAGAATGTCAAGTTATAATGAAATCTTCATTTTGTGTTAGTTTGTCATGATTTCTTCACGAAAACACGTTTTCCTATAATGGTAGGTTGAACTCTTGTAGGGGAAGCGCAGGTTTCATGAAAACAACTCAGAATGTCAAGTTATAATGAAATCTTCATTTTGTGTTAGTTTGTCATGATTTCTTCACGAAAACACGTTTTCCTATAATGGAAGGTTGAACTCTTGTAGGAGAAGCGCAGGTTTCATGAAATAAACTCAGAATGTCAAGTTATAATGAAATCTTCATTTTGTGTTAGTTTGTCATGATTTCTTCACGAAAACACGTTTTCCTATAATGGTAGGTTGAACTCTTATAGGGGAAGCGCAGGTTTCATGAAAACAACTAAGAATGTCAAGTTATAATGAAATCTTCATCTTGTGTTAGTTTGTCATGATTTCTTCACGAAAACACGTTTTCCTAAAATGGTAGGTTGAACTCTTATAGGGGAAGCGCAGGTTTCATGAAAACAACTCAGAATGTCAAGTTATAATGAAATCTTCATTTTGTGTTAGTTTGTCATGATTTCTTCACGAAAACACGTTTTCCTATAATGGTAGGTCGAACTCTTGTAGGGGAAGCGCAGGTTTCATGAAAACAACTCAGAATGTCAAGTTATAATGAAATCTTCATTTTGTGTTAGTTTGTCATGATTTCTTCACGAAAACACGTTTTCCTATAATGGAAGGTTGAACTCTTGTAGGAGAAGCGCAGGTTTCATGAAATAAACTCAGAATGTCAAGTTATAATGAAATCTTCATTTTGTGTTAGTTTGTCATGATTTCTTCACGAAAACACGTTTTCCTATAATGGTAGGTCGAACTCTTGTAGGGGAAGCGCAGGTATCATGAAAACAACTCAGAATGTCAAGTTATAATGAAATCTTCATTTTGTGTTAGTTTGTCATGATTTCTTCACAAAAACACGTTTTCCTATAATGGTAGGTCGAACTCTTGTAGGGGAAGCGCAGGTTTCATGAAAACAACTCAGAATGTCAAGTTATAATGAAATCTTCATTTTGTGTTAGTTTGTCATGATTTCTTCACGAAAACACGTTTTCCTATAATGGTAGGTCGAACTCTTGTAGGGGAAGCGCAGGTTTCATGAAATGAACTCAGAATGTCAAGTTATAATGAAATCTTCATTTTGTGTTAGTTTGTCATGATTTCTTCACGAAAACACGTTTTCCTATAATGGTAGGTTGAACTCTTATAGGGGAAGCGCAGGTTTCATGAAAACAACGCAGAATGTCGAGTTATAATGAAATCTTCATCTTGTGTTAGTTTGTCATGATTTCTTCACGAAAACACGTTTTCCTATAATGGTAGGTCGAACTCTTATAGGGGAAGCGCAGGTTTCATGAAAACAACTCAGAATGTCAAGTTATAATGAAATCTTCATTTTGTGTTAGTTTGTCATGATTTCTTCACGAAAACACGTTTTCCTATAATGGTAGGTCGAACTCTTGTAGGGGAAGCGCAGGTATCATGAAAACAACTCAGAATGTCAAGTTATAATGAAATCATCATTTTGTGTTAGTTTGTCATGATTTCTTCACGAAAACACGTTTTCCTATAATGGTAGGTTGAACTCTTATAGGGGAAGCGCAGGTATCATGAAAACAACTCAGAATGTCAAGTTATAATGAAATCTTCATTTTGTGTTAGTTTCTCATGATTTCTTCACGAAAACACGTTTTCCTATAATGGTAGGTTGAACTCTTGTAGGGGAAGCGCAGGTTTCATGAAAACAACTCAGAATGTCAAGTTATAATGAAATCTTCATTTTGTGTTAGTTTGTCATGATTTCTTCACGAAAACACGTTTTCCTATAATGGAAGGTTGAACTCTTGTAGGAGAAGCGCAGGTTTCATGAAATAAACTCAGAATGTCAAGTTATAATGAAATCTTCATTTTGTGTTAGTTTGTCATGATTTCTTCACGAAAACACGTTTTCCTATAATGGTAGGTCGAACTCTTGTAGGGGAAGCGCAGGTATCATGAAAACAACTCAGAATGTCAAGTTATAATGAAATCTTCATTTTGTGTTAGTTTGTCATGATTTCTTCACAAAAACACGTTTTCCTATAATGGTAGGTCGAACTCTTATAGGGGAAGCGCAGGTTTCATGAAAACAACTCAGAATGTCAAGTTATAATGAAATCTTCATTTTGTGTTAGTTTGTCATGATTTCTTCACGAAAACACGTTTTCCTATAATGGTAGGTCGAACTCTTGTAGGGGAAGCGCAGGTTTCATGAAATGAACTCAGAATGTCAAGTTATAATGAAATCTTCATTTTGTGTTAGTTTGTCATGATTTCTTCACGAAAACACGTTTTCCTATAATGGTAGGTCGAACTCTTATAGGGGAAGCGCAGGTTTCATGAAAACAACGCAGAATGTCGAGTTATAATGAAATCTTCATCTTGTGTTAGTTTGTCATGATTTCTTCACGAAAACACGTTTTCCTATAATGGTAGGTCGAACTCTTATAGGGGAAGCGCAGGTATCATGAAAACAACTCAGAATGTCAAGTTATAATGAAATCTTCATTTTGTGTTAGTTTGTCATGATTTCTTCACGAAAACACGTTTTCCTATAATGGTAGGTCGAACTCTTGTAGGGGAAGCGCAGGTATCATGAAAACAACTCAGAATGTCAAGTTATAATGAAATCATCATTTTGTGTTAGTTTGTCATGATTTCTTCACGAAAACACGTTTTCCTATAATGGTAGGTTGAACTCTTATAGGGGAAGCGCAGGTATCATGAAAACAACTCAGAATGTCAAGTTATAATGAAATCTTCATTTTGTGTTAGTTTGTCATGATTTCTTCACGAAAACACGTTTTCCTATAATGGTAGGTTGAACTCTTGTAGGGGAAGCGCAGGTATCATGAAAACAACTCAGAATGTCAAGTTATAATGAAATCTTCATTTTGTGTTAGTTTCTCATGATTTCTTCACGAAAACACGTTTTCCTATAATGGTAGGTTGAACTCTTATAGGGGAAGCGCAGGTATCATGAAAACAACTCAGAATGTCAAGTTATAATGAAATCTTCATTTTGTGTTAGTTTGTCATGATTTCTTCACGAAAACACGTTTTCCTATAATGGTAGGTTGAACTCTTGTAGGGGAAGCGCAGGTATCATGAAAACAACTCAGAATGTCAAGTTATAATGAAATCTTCATTTTGTGTTAGTTTCTCATGATTTCTTCACGAAAACACGTTTTCCTATAATGGTAGGTTGAACTCTTGTAGGAGAAGCGCAGGTTTCATGAAAACAACTCAGAATGTCAAGTTATAATGAAATCTTCATTTTGTGTTAGTTTGTCATGATTTCTTCACGAAAACACGTTTTCCTATAATGGTAGGTTGAACTCTTGTAGGGGAAGCGCAGGTTTCATGAAAACAACTCAGAATGTCAAGTTATAATGAAATCTTCATTTTGTGTTAGTTTGTCATGATTTCTTCACGAAAACACGTTTTCCTATAATGGTAGGTCGAACTCTTGTAGGGGAAGCGCAGGTTTCATGAAATGAACTCAGAATGTCAAGTTATAATGAAATCTTCATTTTGTGTTAGTTTGTCATGATTTCTTCACGAAAACACGTTTTCCTATAATGGTAGGTCGAACTCTTGTAGGGGAAGCGCAGGTATCATGAAAACAACTCAGAATGTCAAGTTATAATGAAATCATCATTTTGTGTTAGTTTGTCATGATTTCTTCACGAAAACACGTTTTCCTATAATGGTAGGTTGAACTCTTATAGGGGAAGCGCAGGTATCATGAAAACAACTCAGAATGTCAAGTTATAATGAAATCTTCATTTTGTGTTAGTTTGTCATGATTTCTTCACGAAAACACGTTTTCCTATAATGGTAGGTTGAACTCTTGTAGGGGAAGCGCAGGTATCATGAAAACAACTCAGAATGTCAAGTTATAATGAAATCTTCATTTTGTGTTAGTTTCTCATGATTTCTTCACGAAAACACGTTTTCCTATAATGGTAGGTTGAACTCTTGTAGGAGAAGCGCAGGTTTCATGAAAACAACTCAGAATGTCAAGTTATAATGAAATCTTCATTTTGTGTTAGTTTGTCATGATTTCTTCACGAAAACACGTTTTCCTATAATGGTAGGTTGAACTCTTGTAGGGGAAGCGCAGGTTTCATGAAAACAACTCAGAATGTCAAGTTATAATGAAATCTTCATTTTGTGTTAGTTTGTCATGATTTCTTCACGAAAACACGTTTTCCTATAATGGTAGGTCGAACTCTTGTAGGGGAAGCGCAGGTTTCATGAAATGAACTCAGAATGTCAAGTTATAATGAAATCTTCATTTTGTGTTAGTTTGTCATGATTTCTTCACGAAAACACGTTTTCCTATAATGGTAGGTTGAACTCTTATAGGGGAAGCGCAGGTTTCATGAAAACAACGCAGAATGTCGAGTTATAATGAAATCTTCATCTTGTGAGAGTTTGTCATGATTTCTTCACGAAAACACGTTTTCCTATAATGGTAGGTTGAACTCTTATAGGGGAAGCGCAGGTTTCATGAAAACAACGCAGAATGTCGAGTTATAATTAAATCTTCATTTTGTGTTAGTTTGTCATGATTTCTTCACGAAAACACGTTTTCCTATAATGGTAGGTTGAACTCTTATAGGGGAAGCGCAGGTTTCATGAAAACAACTAAGAATGTCAAGTTATAATGAAATCTTCATCTTGTGTTAGTTTGTCATGATTTCTTCACGAAAACACGTTTTCCTATAATGGTAGGTTGAACTCTTATAGGGGAAGCGCAGGTTTCATGAAAACAACTCAGAATGTCAAGTTATAATGAAATCTTCATTTTGTGTTAGTTTGTCATGATTTCTTCACGAAAACACGTTTTCCTATAATGGTAGGTCGAACTCTTGTAGGGGAAGCGCAGGTTTCATGAAAACAACTCAGAATGTCAAGTTATAATGAAATCTTCATTTTGTGTTAGTTTGTCATGATTTCTTCACGAAAACACGTTTTCCTATAATGGAAGGTTGAACTCTTGTAGGAGAAGCGCAGGTTTCATGAAATAAACTCAGAATGTCAAGTTATAATGAAATCTTCATTTTGTGTTAGTTTGTCATGATTTCTTCACGAAAACACGTTTTCCTATAATGGTAGGTCGAACTCTTGTAGGGGAAGCGCAGGTATCATGAAAACAACTCAGAACGTCAAGTTATAATGAAATCTTCATTTTGTGTTAGTTTGTCATGATTTCTTCACAAAAACACGTTTTCCTATAATGGTAGGTCGAACTCTTATAGGGGAAGCGCAGGTTTCATGAAAACAACTCAGAATGTCAAGTTATAATGAAATCTTCATTTTGTGTTAGTTTGTCATGATTTCTTCACGAAAACACGTTTTCCTATAATGGTAGGTTTAACTCTTATAGGGGAAGCGCAGGTTTCATGAAAACAACTCAGAATGTCAAGTTATAATGAAATCTTCATTTTGTGTTAGTTTGTCATGATTTCTTCACGAAAACACGTTTTCCTATAATGGTAGGTCGAACTCTTGTAGGGGAAGCGCAGGTTTCATGAAAACAACTAAGAATGTCAAGTTATAATGAAATCTTCATTTTGTGTTAGTTTGTCATGATTTCTTCACGAAAACACGTTTTCCTATAATGGTAGGTTGAACTCTTATAGGGGAAGCGCAGGTTTCATGAAAACAACGCAGAATGTCGAGTTATAATGAAATCTTCATTTTGTGTTAGTTTGTCATGATTTCTTCACGAAAACACGTTTTCCTATAATGGTAGGTTGAACTCTTATAGGGGAAGCGCAGGTTTCATGAAAACAACTAAGAATGTCAAGTTATAATGAAATCTTCATCTTGTGTTAGTTTGTCATGATTTCTTCACGAAAACACGTTTTCCTATAATGGTAGGTTGAACTCTTATAGGGGAAGCGCAGGTTTCATGAAAACAACTCAGAATGTCAAGTTATAATGAAATCTTCATTTTGTGTTAGTTTGTCATGATTTCTTCACGAAAACACGTTTTCCTATAATGGTAGGTCGAACTCTTGTAGGGGAAGCGCAGGTATCATGAAAACAACTCAGAATGTCAAGTTATAATGAAATCTTCATTTTGTGTTAGTTTGTCATGATTTCTTCACGAAAACACGTTTTCCTATAATGGTAGGTCGAACTCTTGTAGGGGAAGCGCAGGTATCATGAAAACAACTCAGAATGTCAAGTTATAATGAAATCTTCATTTTGTGTTAGTTTGTCATGATTTCTTCACAAAAACACGTTTTCCTATAATGGTAGGTCGAACTCTTATAGGGGAAGCGCAGGTTTCATGAAAACAACTCAGAATGTCAAGTTATAATGAAATCTTCATTTTGTGTTAGTTTGTCATGATTTCTTCACGAAAACACGTTTTCCTATAATGGTAGGTTGAACTCTTGTAGGGGAAGCGCAGGTTTCATGAAAACAACTCAGAATGTCAAGTTATAATGAAATCTTCATTTTGTGTTAGGTTGTCATGATTTCTTCAAGAAAACACGTTTTCCTCTAATGTTAGATCGAACTCTTGTAGGGGAAGCGCAGGTTTCATGAAATGAACTCAGAATGTCAAGTTATAATGAAATCTTCATTTTGTGTTAGTTTGTCATGATTTCTTCACGAAAACACGTTTTCCTATAATGGTAGGTTGAACTCTTGTAGGGGAAGCGCAGGTTTCATGAAAACAACTCAGAATGTCAAGTTATAATGAAATCTTCATTTTGTGTTAGTTTGTCATGATTTCTTCACGAAAACACGTTTTCCTATAATGGTAGGTTGAACTCTTGTAGGGGAAGCGCAGGTTTCATGAAAACAACTCAGAATGTCAAGTTATAATGAAATCTTCATTTTGTGTTAGTTTGTCATGATTTCTTCACGAAAACACGTTTTCCTATAATGGAAGGTTGAACTCTTGTAGGAGAAGCGCAGGTTTCATGAAATAAACTCAGAATGTCAAGTTATAATGAAATCTTCATTTTGTGTTAGTTTGTCATGATTTCTTCACGAAAACACGTTTTCCTATAATGGTAGGTTGAACTCTTATAGGGGAAGCGCAGGTTTCATGAAAACAACTAAGAATGTCAAGTTATAATGAAATCTTCATCTTGTGTTAGTTTGTCATGATTTCTTCACGAAAACACGTTTTCCTATAATGGTAGGTTGAACTCTTATAGGGGAAGCGCAGGTTTCATGAAAACAACTCAGAATGTCAAGTTATAATGAAATCTTCATTTTGTGTTAGTTTGTCATGATTTCTTCACGAAAACACGTTTTCCTATAATGGTAGGTCGAACTCTTGTAGGGGAAGCGCAGGTTTCATGAAAACAACTCAGAATGTCAAGTTATAATGAAATCTTCATTTTGTGTTAGTTTGTCATGATTTCTTCACGAAAACACGTTTTCCTATAATGGAAGGTTGAACTCTTGTAGGAGAAGCGCAGGTTTCATGAAATAAACTCAGAATGTCAAGTTATAATGAAATCTTCATTTTGTGTTAGTTTGTCATGATTTCTTCACGAAAACACGTTTTCCTATAATGGTAGGTCGAACTCTTGTAGGGGAAGCGCAGGTATCATGAAAACAACTCAGAATGTCAAGTTATAATGAAATCTTCATTTTGTGTTAGTTTGTCATGATTTCTTCACAAAAACACGTTTTCCTATAATGGTAGGTCGAACTCTTATAGGGGAAGCGCAGGTTTCATGAAAACAACTCAGAATGTCAAGTTATAATGAAATCTTCATTTTGTGTTAGTTTGTCATGATTTCTTCACGAAAACACGTTTTCCTATAATGGTAGGTCGAACTCTTGTAGGGGAAGCGCAGGTTTCATGAAATGAACTCAGAATGTCAAGTTATAATGAAATCTTCATTTTGTGTTAGTTTGTCATGATTTCTTCACGAAAACACGTTTTCCTATAATGGTAGGTTGAACTCTTATAGGGGAAGCGCAGGTTTCATGAAAACAACGCAGAATGTCGAGTTATAATGAAATCTTCATCTTGTGTTAGTTTGTCATGATTTCTTCACGAAAACACGTTTTCCTATAATGGTAGGTCGAACTCTTATAGGGGAAGCGCAGGTTTCATGAAAACAACTCAGAATGTCAAGTTATAATGAAATCTTCATTTTGTGTTAGTTTGTCATGATTTCTTCACGAAAACACGTTTTCCTATAATGGTAGGTCGAACTCTTGTAGGGGAAGCGCAGGTATCATGAAAACAACTCAGAATGTCAAGTTATAATGAAATCATCATTTTGTGTTAGTTTGTCATGATTTCTTCACGAAAACACGTTTTCCTATAATGGTAGGTTGAACTCTTATAGGGGAAGCGCAGGTATCATGAAAACAACTCAGAATGTCAAGTTATAATGAAATCTTCATTTTGTGTTAGTTTCTCATGATTTCTTCACGAAAACACGTTTTCCTATAATGGTAGGTTGAACTCTTGTAGGGGAAGCGCAGGTTTCATGAAAACAACTCAGAATGTCAAGTTATAATGAAATCTTCATTTTGTGTTAGTTTGTCATGATTTCTTCACGAAAACACGTTTTCCTATAATGGAAGGTTGAACTCTTGTAGGAGAAGCGCAGGTTTCATGAAATAAACTCAGAATGTCAAGTTATAATGAAATCTTCATTTTGTGTTAGTTTGTCATGATTTCTTCACGAAAACACGTTTTCCTATAATGGTAGGTCGAACTCTTGTAGGGGAAGCGCAGGTATCATGAAAACAACTCAGAATGTCAAGTTATAATGAAATCTTCATTTTGTGTTAGTTTGTCATGATTTCTTCACAAAAACACGTTTTCCTATAATGGTAGGTCGAACTCTTATAGGGGAAGCGCAGGTTTCATGAAAACAACTCAGAATGTCAAGTTATAATGAAATCTTCATTTTGTGTTAGTTTGTCATGATTTCTTCACGAAAACACGTTTTCCTATAATGGTAGGTCGAACTCTTGTAGGGGAAGCGCAGGTTTCATGAAATGAACTCAGAATGTCAAGTTATAATGAAATCTTCATTTTGTGTTAGTTTGTCATGATTTCTTCACGAAAACACGTTTTCCTATAATGGTAGGTCGAACTCTTATAGGGGAAGCGCAGGTTTCATGAAAACAACGCAGAATGTCGAGTTATAATGAAATCTTCATCTTGTGTTAGTTTGTCATGATTTCTTCACGAAAACACGTTTTCCTATAATGGTAGGTCGAACTCTTATAGGGGAAGCGCAGGTATCATGAAAACAACTCAGAATGTCAAGTTATAATGAAATCTTCATTTTGTGTTAGTTTGTCATGATTTCTTCACGAAAACACGTTTTCCTATAATGGTAGGTCGAACTCTTGTAGGGGAAGCGCAGGTATCATGAAAACAACTCAGAATGTCAAGTTATAATGAAATCATCATTTTGTGTTAGTTTGTCATGATTTCTTCACGAAAACACGTTTTCCTATAATGGTAGGTTGAACTCTTATAGGGGAAGCGCAGGTATCATGAAAACAACTCAGAATGTCAAGTTATAATGAAATCTTCATTTTGTGTTAGTTTGTCATGATTTCTTCACGAAAACACGTTTTCCTATAATGGTAGGTTGAACTCTTGTAGGGGAAGCGCAGGTATCATGAAAACAACTCAGAATGTCAAGTTATAATGAAATCTTCATTTTGTGTTAGTTTCTCATGATTTCTTCACGAAAACACGTTTTCCTATAATGGTAGGTTGAACTCTTGTAGGGGAAGCGCAGGTTTCATGAAAACAACTCAGAATGTCAAGTTATAATGAAATCTTCATTTTGTGTTAGTTTGTCATGATTTCTTCACGAAAACACGTTTTCCTATAATGGTAGGTTGAACTCTTGTAGGGGAAGCGCAGGTTTCATGAAAACAACTCAGAATGTCAAGTTATAATGAAATCTTCATTTTGTGTTAGTTTGTCATGATTTCTTCACGAAAACACGTTTTCCTATAATGGTAGGTCGAACTCTTGTAGGGGAAGCGCAGGTTTCATGAAATGAACTCAGAATGTCAAGTTATAATGAAATCTTCATTTTGTGTTAGTTTGTCATGATTTCTTCACGAAAACACGTTTTCCTATAATGGTAGGTTGAACTCTTATAGGGGAAGCGCAGGTTTCATGAAAACAACGCAGAATGTCGAGTTATAATGAAATCTTCATCTTGTGAGAGTTTGTCATGATTTCTTCACGAAAACACGTTTTCCTATAATGGTAGGTCGAACTCTTATAGGGGAAGCGCAGGTTTCATGAAAACAACTCAGAATGTCAAGTTATAATGAAATCTTCATTTTGTGTTAGTTTGTCATGATTTCTTCACGAAAACACGTTTTCCTATAATGGTAGGTCGAACTCTTGTAGGGGAAGCGCAGGTATCATGAAAACAACTCAGAATGTCAAGTTATAATGAAATCATCATTTTGTGTTAGTTTGTCATGATTTCTTCACGAAAACACGTTTTCCTATAATGGTAGGTTGAACTCTTATAGGGGAAGCGCAGGTATCATGAAAACAACTCAGAATGTCAAGTTATAATGAAATCTTCATTTTGTGTTAGTTTGTCATGATTTCTTCACGAAAACACGTTTTCCTATAATGGTAGGTTGAACTCTTGTAGGGGAAGCGCAGGTATCATGAAAACAACTCAGAATGTCAAGTTATAATGAAATCTTCATTTTGTGTTAGTTTCTCATGATTTCTTCACGAAAACACGTTTTCCTATAATGGTAGGTTGAACTCTTGTAGGGGAAGCGCAGGTTTCATGAAAACAACTCAGAATGTCAAGTTATAATGAAATCTTCATTTTGTGTTAGTTTGTCATGATTTCTTCACGAAAACACGTTTTCCTATAATGGTAGGTTGAACTCTTGTAGGGGAAGCGCAGGTTTCATGAAAACAACTCAGAATGTCAAGTTATAATGAAATCTTCATTTTGTGTTAGTTTGTCATGATTTCTTCACGAAAACACGTTTTCCTATAATGGAAGGTTGCACTCTTGTAGGGGAAGCGCAGGTTTCATGAAAACAACTCAGAATGTCAAGTTATAATGAAATCTTCATTTTGTGTTAGTTTGTCATGATTTCTTCACGAAAACACGTTTTCCTATAATGGAAGGTTGCACACTTGTAGGAGAAGCGCAGGTTTCATGAAATAAACTCAGAATGTCAAGTTATAATGAAATCTTCATTTTGTGTTAGTTTGTCATGATTTCTTCACGAAAACACGTTTTCCTATAATGGTAGGTCGAACTCTTGTAGGGGAAGCGCAGGTATCATGAAAACAACTCAGAATGTCAAGTTATAATGAAATCTTCATTTTGTGTTAGTTTGTCATGATTTCTTCACAAAAACACGTTTTCCTATAATGGTAGGTCGAACTCTTATAGGGGAAGCGCAGGTTTCATGAAAACAACTCAGAATGTCAAGTTATAATGAAATCTTCATTTTGTGTTAGTTTGTCATGATTTCTTCACGAAAACACGTTTTCCTATAATGGTAGGTCGAACTCTTATAGGGGAAGCGCAGGTTTCATGAAAACAACTCAGAATGTCAAGTTATAATGAAATCTTCATTTTGTGTTAGTTTGTCATGATTTCTTCACGAAAACACGTTTTCCTATAATGGTAGGTTGAACTCTTGTAGGGGAAGCGCAGGTATCATGAAAACAACTCAGAATGTCAAGTTATAATGAAATCTTCATTTTGTGTTAGTTTGTCATGATTTCTTCACGAAAACACGTTTTCCTATAATGGTAGGTCGAACTCTTGTAGGGGAAGCGCAGGTATCATGAAAACAACTCAGAATGTCAAGTTATAATGAAATCTTCATTTTGTGTTAGTTTCTCATGATTTCTTCACGAAAACACGTTTTCCTATAATGGTAGGTTGAACTCTTGTAGGGGAAGCGCAGGTTTCATGAAAACAACTCAGAATGTCAAGTTATAATGAAATCTTCATTTTGTGTTAGTTTGTCATGATTTCTTCACGAAAACACGTTTTCCTATAATGGAAGGTTGAACTCTTGTAGGAGAAGCGCAGGTTTCATGAAATAAACTCAGAATGTCAAGTTATAATGAAATCTTCATTTTGTGTTAGTTTGTCATGATTTCTTCACGAAAACACGTTTTCCTATAATGGTAGGTCGAACTCTTGTAGGGGAAGCGCAGGTATCATGAAAACAACTCAGAATGTCAAGTTATAATGAAATCTTCATTTTGTGTTAGTTTGTCATGATTTCTTCACAAAAACACGTTTTCCTATAATGGTAGGTCGAACTCTTATAGGGGAAGCGCAGGTTTCATGAAAACAACTCAGAATGTCAAGTTATAATGAAATCTTCATTTTGTGTTAGTTTGTCATGATTTCTTCACAAAAACACGTTTTCCTATAATGGTAGGTCGAACTCTTGTAGGGGAAGCGCAGGTTTCATGAAATGAACTCAGAATGTCAAGTTATAATGAAATCTTCATTTTGTGTTAGTTTGTCATGATTTCTTCACGAAAACACGTTTTCCTATAATGGTAGGTCGAACTCTTATAGGGGAAGCGCAGGTTTCATGAAAACAACGCAGAATGTCGAGTTATAATGAAATCTTCATCTTGTGTTAGTTTGTCATGATTTCTTCACGAAAACACGTTTTCCTATAATGGTAGGTCGAACTCTTATAGGGGAAGCGCAGGTTTCATGAAAACAACTCAGAATGTCAAGTTATAATGAAATCTTCATTTTGTGTTAGTTTGTCATGATTTCTTCACGAAAACACGTTTTCCTATAATGGTAGGTCGAACTCTTGTAGGGGAAGCGCAGGTATCATGAAAACAACTCAGAATGTCAAGTTATAATGAAATCATCATTTTGTGTTAGTTTGTCATGATTTCTTCACGAAAACACGTTTTCCTATAATGGTAGGTTGAACTCTTATAGGGGAAACGCAGGTATCATGAAAACAACTCAGAATGTCAAGTTATAATGAAATCTTCATTTTGTGTTAGTTTGTCATGATTTCTTCACGAAAACACGTTTTCCTATAATGGTAGGTTGAACTCTTGTAGGGGAAGCGCAGGTATCATGAAAACAACTCAGAATGTCAAGTTATAATGAAATCTTCATTTTGTGTTAGTTTGTCATGATTTCTTCACGAAAACACGTTTTCCTATAATGGTAGGTTGAACTCTTGTAGGGGAAGCGCAGGTTTCATGAAAACAACTCAGAATGTCAAGTTATAATGAAATCTTCATTTTGTGTTAGTTTGTCATGATTTCTTCACGAAAACACGTTTTCCTATAATGGTAGGTTGAACTCTTGTAGGGGAAGCGCAGGTTTCATGAAAACAACTCAGAATGTCAAGTTATAATGAAATCTTCATTTTGTGTTAGTTTGTCATGATTTCTTCACGAAAACACGTTTTCCTATAATGGAAGGTTGCACTCTTGTAGGAGAAGCGCAGGTTTCATGAAATAAACTCAGAATGTCAAGTTATAATGAAATCTTCATTTTGTGTTAGTTTGTCATGATTTCTTCACGAAAACACGTTTTCCTATAATGGTAGGTCGAACTCTTGTAGGGGAAGCGCAGGTTTCATGAAAACAACTCAGAATGTCAAGTTATAATGAAATCTTCATTTTGTGTTAGTTTGTCATGATTTCTTCACAAAAACACGTTTTCCTATAATGGTAGGTCGAACTCTTATAGGGGAAGCGCAGGTTTCATGAAAACAACTCAGAATGTCAAGTTATAATGAAATCTTCATTTTGTGTTAGTTTGTCATGATTTCTTCACAAAGACACGTTTTCCTATAATGGTAGGTTTAACTCTTATAGGGGAAGCGCAGGTTTCATGAAAACAACTCAGAATGTCAAGTTATAATGAAATCTTCATTTTGTGTTAGTTTGTCATGATTTCTTCACGAAAACACGTTTTCCTATAATGGTAGGTCGAACTCTTGTAGGGGAAGCGCAGGTATCATGAAAACAACTCAGAATGTCAAGTTATAATGAAATCTTCATTTTGTGTTAGTTTGTCATGATTTCTTCACGAAAACACGTTTTCCTATAATGGTAGGTCGAACTCTTATAGGGGAAGCGCAGGTTTCATGAAAACAACTCAGAATGTCAAGTTATAATGAAATCTTCATTTTGTGTTTGTTTGTCATGATTTCTTCACGAAAACACGTTTTCCTATAATGGTAGGTCGAACTCTTGTAGGGGAAGCGCAGGTATCATGAAAACAACTCAGAATGTCAAGTTATAATGAAATCTTCATTTTGTGTTAGTTTGTCATGATTTCTTCACGAAAACACGTTTTCCTATAATGGTAGGTCGAACTCTTGTAGGGGAAGCGCAGGTATCATGAAAACAACTCAGAATGTCAAGTTATAATGAAATCTTCATTTTGTGTTAGTTTGTCATGATTTCTTCACGAAAACACGTTTTCCTATAATGGTAGGTTGAACTCTTATAGGGGAAGCGCAGGTTTCATGAAAACAACGCAGAATGTCGAGTTATAATGAAATCTTCATTTTGTGTTAGTTTGTCATGATTTCTTCACGAAAACACGTTTTCCTATAATGGTAGGTTGAACTCTTATAGGGGAAGCGCAGGTTTCATGAAAACAACTCAGAATGTCGAGTTATAATGAAATCTTCATTTTGTGTTAGTTTGTCATGATTTCTTCACGAAAACACGTTTTCCTATAATGGTAGGTTGAACTCTTATAGGGGAAGCGCAGGTTTCATGAAAACAACTAAGAATGTCAAGTTATAATGAAATCTTCATCTTGTGTTAGTTTGTCATGATTTCTTCACGAAAACACGTTTTCCTATAATGGTAGGTTGAACTCTTATAGGGGAAGCGCAGGTTTCATGAAAACAACTCAGAATGTCAAGTTATAATGAAATCTTCATCTTGTGTTAGTTTGTCATGATTTCTTCACGAAAACACGTTTTCCTATAATGGTAGGTCGAACTCTTATAGGGGAAGCGCAGGTTTCATGAAAACAACTCAGAATGTCAAGTTATAATGAAATCTTCATTTTGTGTTAGTTTGTCATGATTTCTTCACGAAAACACGTTTTCCTATAATGGTAGGTCGAACTCTTGTAGGGGAAGCGCAGGTATCATGAAAACAACTCAGAATGTCAAGTTATAATGAAATCTTCATTTTGTGTTAGTTTGTCATGATTTCTTCACGAAAACACGTTTTCCTATAATGGTAGGTCGAACTCTTGTAGGGGAAGCGCAGGTATCATGAAAAGAACTCAGAATGTCAAGTTATAATGAAATCTTCATTTTGTGTTAGTTTGTCATGATTTCTTCACAAAAACACGTTTTCCTATAATGGTAGGTCGAACTCTTATAGGGGAAGCGCAGGTTTCATGAAAACAACTCAGAATGTCAAGTTATAATGAAATCTTCATTTTGTGTTAGTTTGTCATGATTTCTTCACGAAAACACGTTTTCCTATAATGGTAGGTCGAACTCTTGTAGGGGAAGCGCAGGTATCATGAAAACAACTCAGAATGTCAAGTTATAATGAAATCTTCATTTTGTGTTAGTTTGTCATGATTTCTTCACAAAAACACGTTTTCCTATAATGGTAGGTTGAACTCTTATAGGGGAAGCGCAGGTTTCATGAAAACAACTCAGAATGTCAAGTTATAATGAAATCTTCATTTTGTTTTAGTTTGTAATGATTTCTTCACGACAACACGTTTTCCTATAATGGTAGGTTGAACTCTTGTAGGGGAAGCGCAGGTTTCATGAAAACAACTCAGAATGTCAAGTTATAATGAAATCTTCATTTTGTGTTAGTTTGTCATGATTTCTTCACGAAAACACGTTTTCCTATAATGGAAGGTTGAACTCTTGTAGGAGAAGCGCAGGTTTCATGAAATAAACTCAGAATGTCAAGTTATAATGAAATCTTCATTTTGTGTTAGTTTGTCATGATTTCTTCACGAAAACACGTTTTCCTATAATGGTAGGTCGAACTCTTGTAGGGGAAGCGCAGGTATCATGAAAACAACTCAGAATGTCAAGTTATAATGAAATCTTCATTTTGTGTTAGTTTGTCATGATTTCTTCACGAAAACACGTTTTCCTATAATGGTAGGTCGAACTCTTGTAGGGGAAGCGCAGGTATCATGAAAACAACTCAGAATGTCAAGTTATAATGAAATCTTCATTTTGTGTTAGTTTGTCATGATTTCTTCACGAAAACACGTTTTCCTATAATGGTAGGTCGAACTCTTATAGGGGAAGCGCAGGTTTCATGAAAACAACTCAGAATGTCAAGTTATAATGAAATCTTCATTTTGTGTTAGTTTGTCATGATTTCTTCACGAAAACACGTTTTCCTATAATGGTAGGTCGAACTCTTGTAGGGGAAGCGCAGGTATCATGAAAACAACTCAGAATGTCAAGTTATAATGAAATCATCATTTTGTGTTAGTTTGTCATGATTTCTTCACGAAAACACGTTTTCCTATAATGGTAGGTTGAACTCTTATAGGGGAAGCGCAGGTATCATGAAAACAACTCAGAATGTCAAGTTATAATGAAATCTTCATTTTGTGTTAGTTTGTCATGATTTCTTCACGAAAACACGTTTTCCTATAATGGTAGGTTGAACTCTTGTAGGGGAAGCGCAGGTATCATGAAAACAACTCAGAATGTCAAGTTATAATGAAATCTTCATTTTGTGTTAGTTTCTCATGATTTCTTCACGAAAACACGTTTTCCTATAATGGTAGGTTGAACTCTTGTAGGGGAAGCGCAGGTTTCATGAAAACAACTCAGAATGTGAAGTTATAATGAAATCTTCATTTTGTGTTAGTTTGTCATGATTTCTTCACGAAAACACGTTTTCCTATAATGGTAGGTTGAACTCTTGTAGGGGAAGCGCAGGTTTCATGAAAACAACTCAGAATGTCAAGTTATAATGAAATCTTCATTTTGTGTTAGTTTGTCATGATTTCTTCACGAAAACACGTTTTCCTATAATGGAAGGTCGAACTCTTGTAGGAGAAGCGCAGGTTTCATGAAATAAACTCAGAATGTCAAGTTATAATGAAATCTTCATTTTGTGTTAGTTTGTCATGATTTCTTCACGAAAACACGTTTTCCTATAATGGTAGGTCGAACTCTTGTAGGGGAAGCGCAGGTATCATGAAAACAACTCAGAATGTCAAGTTATAATGAAATCTTCATTTTGTGTTAGTTTGTCATGATTTCTTCACAAAAACACGTTTTCCTATAATGGTAGGTCGAACTCTTATAGGGGAAGCGCAGGTATCATGAAAACAACTCAGAATGTCAAGTTATAATGAAATCTTCATTTTGTGTTAGTTTGTCATGATTTCTTCACGAAAACACGTTTTCCTATAATGGTAGGTCGAACTCTTGTAGGGGAAGCGCAGGTATCATGAAAACAACTCAGAATGTCAAGTTATAATGAAATCTTCATTTTGTGTTAGTTTGTCATGATTTCTTCACGAAAACACGTTTTCCTATAATGGTAGGTCGAACTCTTGTAGGGGAAGCGCAGGTTTCATGAAAACAACTCAGAATGTCAAGTTATAATGAAATCTTCATTTTGTGTTAGTTTGTCATGATTTCTTCACGAAAACACGTTTTCCTATAATGGTAGGTCGAACTCTTGTAGGGGAAGCGCAGGTTTCATGAAAACAACTCAGAATGTCAAGTTATAATGAAATCTTCATTTTGTGTTAGTTTGTCATGATTTCTTCACGAAAACACGTTTTCCTATAATGGTAGGTCGAACTCTTGTAGGGGAAGCGCAGGTATCATGAAAACAACTCAGAATGTCAAGTTATAATGAAATCTTCATTTTGTGTTAGTTTGTCATGATTTCTTCACAAAAACACGTTTTCCTATAATGGTAGGTCGAACTCTTATAGGGGAAGCGCAGGTATCATGAAAACAACTCAGAATGTCAAGTTATAATGAAATCTTCATTTTGTGTTAGTTTGTCATGATTTCTTCACGAAAACACGTTTTCCTATAATGGTAGGTCGAACTCTTGTAGGGGAAGCGCAGGTATCATGAAAACAACTCAGAATGTCAAGTTATAATGAAATCTTCATTTTGTGTTAGTTTGTCATGATTTCTTCACGAAAACACGTTTTCCTATAATGGTAGGTCGAACTCTTGTAGGGGAAGCGCAGGTATCATGAAAACAACTCAGAATGTCAAGTTATAATGAAATCTTCATTTTGTGTTAGTTTGTCATGATTTCTTCACGAAAACACGTTTTCCTATAATGGAAGGTTGAACTCTTGTAGGAGAAGCGCAGGTTTAATGAAATAAACTCAGAATGTCAAGTTATAATGAAATCTTCATTTTGTGTTAGTTTGTCATGATTTCTTCACGAAAACACGTTTTCCTATAATGGTAGGTCGAACTCTTGTAGGGGAAGCGCAGGTATCATGAAAACAACTCAGAATGTCAAGTTATAATGAAATCTTCATTTTGTGTTAGTTTGTCATGATTTCTTCACAAAAACACGTTTTCCTATAATGGTAGGTCGAACTCTTATAGGGGAAGCGCAGGTATCATGAAAACAACTCAGAATGTCAAGTTATAATGAAATCTTCATTTTGTGTTAGTTTGTCATGATTTCTTCACGAAAACACGTTTTCCTATAATGGTAGGTCGAACTCTTGTAGGGGAAGCGCAGGTATCATGAAAACAACTCAGAATGTCAAGTTATAATGAAATCTTCATTTTGTGTTAGTTTGTCATGATTTCTTCACGAAAACACGTTTTCCTATAATGGTAGGTCGAACTCTTGTAGGGGAAGCGCAGGTATCATGAAAACAACTCAGAATGTCAAGTTATAATGAAATCTTCATTTTGTGTTAGTTTGTCATGATTTCTTCACGAAAACACGTTTTCCTATAATGGTAGGTCGAACTCTTGTAGGGGAAGCGCAGGTATCATGAAAACAACTCAGAATGTCAAGTTATAATGAAATCTTCATTTTGTGTTAGTTTGTCATGATTTCTTCACGAAAACACGTTTTCCTATAATGGAAGGTCGAACTCTTGTAGGAGAAGCGCAGGTTTCATGAAATAAACTCAGAATGTCAAGTTATAATGAAATCTTCATTTTGTGTTAGTTTGTCATGATTTCTTCACGAAAACACGTTTTCCTATAATGGTAGGTCGAACTCTTGTAGGGGAAGCGCAGGTATCATGAAAACAACTCAGAATGTCAAGTTATAATGAAATCTTCATTTTGTGTTAGTTTCTCATGATTTCTTCACGAAAACACGTTTTCCTATAATGGTAGGTTGAACTCTTGTAGGGGAAGCGCAGGTTTCATGAAAACAACTCAGAATGTGAAGTTATAATGAAATCTTCATTTTGTGTTAGTTTGTCATGATTTCTTCACGAAAACACGTTTTCCTATAATGGTAGGTTGAACTCTTGTAGGGGAAGCGCAGGTTTCATGAAAACAACTCAGAATGTCAAGTTATAATGAAATCTTCATTTTGTGTTAGTTTGTCATGATTTCTTCACGAAAACACGTTTTCCTATAATGGAAGGTCGAACTCTTGTAGGAGAAGCGCAGGTTTCATGAAATAAACTCAGAATGTCAAGTTATAATGAAATCTTCATTTTGTGTTAGTTTGTCATGATTTCTTCACGAAAACACGTTTTCCTATAATGGTAGGTCGAACTCTTGTAGGGGAAGCGCAGGTATCATGAAAACAACTCAGAATGTCAAGTTATAATGAAATCTTCATTTTGTGTTAGTTTGTCATGATTTCTTCACAAAAACACGTTTTCCTATAATGGTAGGTCGAACTCTTATAGGGGAAGCGCAGGTATCATGAAAACAACTCAGAATGTCAAGTTATAATGAAATCTTCATTTTGTGTTAGTTTGTCATGATTTCTTCACGAAAACACGTTTTCCTATAATGGTAGGTCGAACTCTTGTAGGGGAAGCGCAGGTATCATGAAAACAACTCAGAATGTCAAGTTATAATGAAATCTTCATTTTGTGTTAGTTTGTCATGATTTCTTCACGAAAACACGTTTTCCTATAATGGTAGGTCGAACTCTTGTAGGGGAAGCGCAGGTTTCATGAAAACAACTCAGAATGTCAAGTTATAATGAAATCTTCATTTTGTGTTAGTTTGTCATGATTTCTTCACGAAAACACGTTTTCCTATAATGGTAGGTCGAACTCTTGTAGGGGAAGCGCAGGTTTCATGAAAACAACTCAGAATGTCAAGTTATAATGAAATCTTCATTTTGTGTTAGTTTGTCATGATTTCTTCACGAAAACACGTTTTCCTATAATGGTAGGTCGAACTCTTGTAGGGGAAGCGCAGGTATCATGAAAACAACTCAGAATGTCAAGTTATAATGAAATCTTCATTTTGTGTTAGTTTGTCATGATTTCTTCACAAAAACACGTTTTCCTATAATGGTAGGTCGAACTCTTATAGGGGAAGCGCAGGTATCATGAAAACAACTCAGAATGTCAAGTTATAATGAAATCTTCATTTTGTGTTAGTTTGTCATGATTTCTTCACGAAAACACGTTTTCCTATAATGGTAGGTCGAACTCTTGTAGGGGAAGCGCAGGTATCATGAAAACAACTCAGAATGTCAAGTTATAATGAAATCTTCATTTTGTGTTAGTTTGTCATGATTTCTTCACGAAAACACGTTTTCCTATAATGGTAGGTCGAACTCTTGTAGGGGAAGCGCAGGTATCATGAAAACAACTCAGAATGTCAAGTTATAATGAAATCTTCATTTTGTGTTAGTTTGTCATGATTTCTTCACGAAAACACGTTTTCCTATAATGGAAGGTTGAACTCTTGTAGGAGAAGCGCAGGTTTCATGAAATAAACTCAGAATGTCAAGTTATAATGAAATCTTCATTTTGTGTTAGTTTGTCATGATTTCTTCACGAAAACACGTTTTCCTATAATGGTAGGTCGAACTCTTGTAGGGGAAGCGCAGGTATCATGAAAACAACTCAGAATGTCAAGTTATAATGAAATCTTCATTTTGTGTTAGTTTGTCATGATTTCTTCACAAAAACACGTTTTCCTATAATGGTAGGTCGAACTCTTATAGGGGAAGCGCAGGTATCATGAAAACAACTCAGAATGTCAAGTTATAATGAAATCTTCATTTTGTGTTAGTTTGTCATGATTTCTTCACGAAAACACGTTTTCCTATAATGGTAGGTCGAACTCTTGTAGGGGAAGCGCAGGTATCATGAAAACAACTCAGAATGTCAAGTTATAATGAAATCTTCATTTTGTGTTAGTTTGTCATGATTTCTTCACGAAAACACGTTTTCCTATAATGGTAGGTCGAACTCTTGTAGGGGAAGCGCAGGTATCATGAAAACAACTCAGAATGTCAAGTTATAATGAAATCTTCATTTTGTGTTAGTTTGTCATGATTTCTTCACGAAAACACGTTTTCCTATAATGGTAGGTCGAACTCTTGTAGGGGAAGCGCAGGTATCATGAAAACAACTCAGAATGTCAAGTTATAATGAAATCTTCATTTTGTGTTAGTTTGTCATGATTTCTTCACGAAAACACGTTTTCCTATAATGGAAGGTCGAACTCTTGTAGGAGAAGCGCAGGTTTCATGAAATAAACTCAGAATGTCAAGTTATAATGAAATCTTCATTTTGTGTTAGTTTGTCATGATTTCTTCACGAAAACACGTTTTCCTATAATGGTAGGTCGAACTCTTGTAGGGGAAGCGCAGGTATCATGAAAACAACTCAGAATGTCAAGTTATAATGAAATCTTCATTTTGTGTTAGTTTGTCATGATTTCTTCACAAAAACACGTTTTCCTATAATGGTAGGTCGAACTCTTATAGGGGAAGCGCAGGTATCATGAAAACAACTCAGAATGTCAAGTTATAATGAAATCTTCATTTTGTGTTAGTTTGTCATGATTTCTTCACGAAAACACGTTTTCCTATAATGGTAGGTCGAACTCTTGTAGGGGAAGCGCAGGTATCATGAAAACAACTCAGAATGTCAAGTTATAATGAAATCTTCATTTTGTGTTAGTTTGTCATGATTTCTTCACGAAAACACGTTTTCCTATAATGGTAGGTCGAACTCTTGTAGGGGAAGCGCAGGTATCATGAAAACAACTCAGAATGTCAAGTTATAATGAAATCTTCATTTTGTGTTAGTTTGTCATGATTTCTTCACGAAGACACGTTTTCCTATAATGGTAGGTCGAACTCTTGTAGGGGAAGCGCAGGTATCATGAAAACAACTCAGAATGTCAAGTTATAATGAAATCTTCATTTTGTGTTTGTCATGATTTCTTCACGAAAACACGTTTTCCTATAATGGTAGGTCGAACTCTTGTAGGGGAAGCGCAGGTATCATGAAAACAACTCAGAATGTCAAATTATAATGAAATCTTCATTTTGTGTTAGTTTGTCATGATTTCTTCACGAAAACACGTTTTCCTATAATGTTAGATCGAACTCTTGTAGGGGAAGCGCAGGTTTCATGAAATGAACTCAGAATGTCAAGTTATAATGAAATCTTCATTTTGTGTTAGTTTGTCATGATTTCTTCACGAAAACACGTTTTCCTATAATGGTAGGTTGAACTCTTATAGGGGAAGCGCAGGTTTCATGAAAACAACGCAGAATGTCGAGTTATAATGAAATCTTCATTTTGTGTTAGTTTGTCATGATTTCTTCACGAAAACACGTTTTCCTATAATGGTAGGTTGAACTCTTATAGGGGAAGCGCAGGTTTCATGAAAACAACTAAGAATGTCGAGTTATAATGAAATCTTCATCTTGTGTTAGTTTGTCATGATTTCTTCACGAAAACACGTTTTCCTATAATGGTAGGTTGAACTCTTATAGGGGAAGCGCAGGTTTCATGAAAACAACTCAGAATGTCAAGTTATAATGAAATCTTCATTTTGTGTTAGTTTGTCATGATTTCTTCACGAAAACACGTTTTCCTATAATGGTAGGTCGAACTCTTGTAGGGGAAGCGCAGGTATCATGAAAACAACTCAGAATGTCAAGTTATAATGAAATCATCATTTTGTGTTAGTTTGTCATGATTTCTTCACGAAAACACGTTTTCCTATAATGGTAGGTCGAACTCTTGTAGGGGAAGCGCAGGTATCATGAAAACAACTCAGAATGTCAAGTTATAATGAAATCTTCATTTTGTGTTAGTTTGTCATGATTTCTTCACAAAAACACGTTTTCCTATAATGGTAGGTTGAACTCTTATAGGGGAAGCGCAGGTTTCATGAAAACAACTCAGAATGTCAAGTTATAATGAAATCTTCATTTTGTTTTAGTTTGTCATGATTTCTTCACGAAAACACGTTTTCCTATAATGGTAGGTTGAACTCTTGTAGGGGAAGCGCAGGTTTCATGAAAACAACTCAGAATGTCAAGTTATAATGAAATCTTCATTTTGTGTTAGGTTGTCATGATTTCTTCAAGAAAACACGTTTTCCTCTAATGTTAGATCGAACTCTTGTAGGGGAAGCGCAGGTTTCATGAAATGAACTCAGAATGTCAAGTTATAATGAAATCTTCATTTTGTGTTAGTTTGTCATGATTTCTTCACGAAAACACGTTTTCCTATAATGGTAGGTCGAACTCTTGTAGGGGAAGCGCAGGTATCATGAAAACAACTCAGAATGTCAAGTTATAATGAAATCATCATTTTGTGTTAGTTTGTCATGATTTCTTCACGAAAACACGTTTTCCTATAATGGTAGGTCGAACTCTTGTAGGGGAAGCGCAGGTATCATGAAAACAACTCAGAATGTCAAGTTATAATGAAATCTTCATTTTGTGTTAGTTTGTCATGATTTCTTCACAAAAACACGTTTTCCTATAATGGTAGGTCGAACTCTTGTAGGGGAAGCGCAGGTATCATGAAAACAACTCAGAATGTCAAGTTATAATGAAATCATCATTTTGTGTTAGTTTGTCATGATTTCTTCACGAAAACACGTTTTCCTATAATGGTAGGTCGAACTCTTGTAGGGGAAGCGCAGGTTTCATGAAAACAACTCAGAATGTCAAGTTATAATGAAATCTTCATTTTGTGTTAGGTTGTCATGATTTCTTCAAGAAAACACGTTTTCCTCTAATGTTAGATCGAACTCTTGTAGGGGAAGCGCAGGTTTCATGAAATGAACTCAGAATGTCAAGTTATAATGAAATCTTCATTTTGTGTTAGTTTGTCATGATTTCTTCACGAAAACACGTTTTCCTATAATGGTAGGTCGAACTCTTGTAGGGGAAGCGCAGGTTTCATGAAATGAACTCAGAATGTCAAGTTATAATGAAATCTTCATTTTGTGTTAGTTTGTCATGATTTCTTCACGAAAACATGTTTTCCTATAATGGTAGGTTGAACTCTTATAGGGGAAGCGCAGGTTTCATGAAAACAACGCAGAATGTCGAGTTATAATGAAATCTTCATCTTGTGTTAGTTTGTCATGATTTCTTCACGAAAACACGTTTTCCTATAATGGTAGGTTGAACTCTTATAGGGGAAGCGCAGGTTTCATGAAAACAACTCAGAATGTCAAGTTATAATGAAATCTTCATTTTGTGTTAGTTTGTCATGATTTCTTCACGAAAACACGTTTTCCTATAATGGTAGGTCGAACTCTTGTAGGGGAAGCGCAGGTATCATGAAAACAACTCAGAATGTCAAGTTATAATGAAATCTTCATTTTGTGTTAGTTTGTCATGATTTCTTCACGAAAACACGTTTTCCTATAATGGTAGGTCGAACTCTTGTAGGGGAAGCGCAGGTATCATGAAAACAACTCAGAATGTCAAGTTATAATGAAATCTTCATTTTGTGTTAGTTTGTCATGATTTCTTCACGAAAACACGTTTTCCTATAATGGAAGGTCGAACTCTTGTAGGAGAAGCGCAGGTTTCATGAAATAAACTCAGAATGTCAAGTTATAATGAAATCTTCATTTTGTGTTAGTTTGTCATGATTTCTTCACGAAAACACGTTTTCCTATAATGGTAGGTCGAACTCTTGTAGGGGAAGCGCAGGTATCATGAAAACAACTCAGAATGTCAAGTTATAATGAAATCTTCATTTTGTGTTAGTTTGTCATGATTTCTTCACAAAAACACGTTTTCCTATAATGGTAGGTCGAACTCTTATAGGGGAAGCGCAGGTTTCATGAAAACAACTCAGAATGTCAAGTTATAATGAAATCTTCATTTTGTGTTAGTTTGTCATGATTTCTTCACGAAAACACGTTTTCCTATAATGGTAGGTCGAACTCTTGTAGGGGAAGCGCAGGTATCATGAAAACAACTCAGAATGTCAAGTTATAATGAAATCATCATTTTGTGTTAGTTTGTCATGATTTCTTCACGAAAACACGTTTTCCTATAATGGTAGGTTGAACTCTTATAGGGGAAGCGCAGGTATCATGAAAACAACTCAGAATGTCAAGTTATAATGAAATCTTCATTTTGTGTTAGTTTGTCATGATTTCTTCACGAAAACACGTTTTCCTATAATGGAAGGTCGAACTCTTGTAGGAGAAGCGCAGGTTTCATGAAATAAACTCAGAATGTCAAGTTATAATGAAATCTTCATTTTGTGTTAGTTTGTCATGATTTCTTCACGAAAACACGTTTTCCTATAATGGTAGGTCGAACTCTTGTAGGGGAAGCGCAGGTATCATGAAAACAACTCAGAATGTCAAGTTATAATGAAATCTTCATTTTGTGTTAGTTTGTCATGATTTCTTCACGAAAACACGTTTTCCTATAATGGTAGGTCGAACTCTTATAGGGGAAGCGCAGGTATCATGAAAACAACTCAGAATGTCAAGTTATAATGAAATCTTCATTTTGTGTTAGTTTGTCATGATTTCTTCACGAAAACACGTTTTCCTATAATGGTAGGTCGAACTCTTGTAGGGGAAGCGCAGGTATCATGAAAACAACTCAGAATGTCAAGTTATAATGAAATCTTCATTTTGTGTTAGTTTGTCATGATTTCTTCACGAAAACACGTTTTCCTATAATGGTAGGTCGAACTCTTGTAGGGGAAGCGCAGGTATCATGAAAACAACTCAGAATGTCAAGTTATAATGAAATCTTCATTTTGTGTTAGTTTGTCATGATTTCTTCACGAAGACACGTTTTCCTATAATGGTAGGTCGAACTCTTGTAGGGGAAGCGCAGGTATCATGAAAACAACTCAGAATGTCAAGTTATAATGAAATCTTCATTTTGTGTTTGTCATGATTTCTTCACGAAAACACGTTTTCCTATAATGGTAGGTCGAACTCTTGTAGGGGAAGCGCAGGTATCATGAAAACAACTCAGAATGTCAAGTTATAATGAAATCTTCATTTTGTGTTAGTTTGTCATGATTTCTTCACGAAAACACGTTTTCCTATAATGTTAGATCGAACTCTTGTAGGGGAAGCGCAGGTTTCATGAAATGAACTCAGAATGTCAAGTTATAATGAAATCTTCATTTTGTGTTAGTTTGTCATGATTTCTTCACGAAAACACGTTTTCCTATAATGGTAGGTTGAACTCTTATAGGGGAAGCGCAGGTTTCATGAAAACAACGCAGAATGTCGAGTTATAATGAAATCTTCATTTTGTGTTAGTTTGTCATGATTTCTTCACGAAAACACGTTTTCCTATAATGGTAGGTTGAACTCTTATAGGGGAAGCGCAGGTTTCATGAAAACAACTAAGAATGTCGAGTTATAATGAAATCTTCATCTTGTGTTAGTTTGTCATGATTTCTTCACGAAAACACGTTTTCCTATAATGGTAGGTTGAACTCTTATAGGGGAAGCGCAGGTTTCATGAAAACAACTCAGAATGTCAAGTTATAATGAAATCTTCATTTTGTGTTAGTTTGTCATGATTTCTTCACGAAAACACGTTTTCCTATAATGGTAGGTCGAACTCTTGTAGGGGAAGCGCAGGTATCATGAAAACAACTCAGAATGTCAAGTTATAATGAAATCATCATTTTGTGTTAGTTTGTCATGATTTCTTCACGAAAACACGTTTTCCTATAATGGTAGGTCGAACTCTTGTAGGGGAAGCGCAGGTATCATGAAAACAACTCAGAATGTCAAGTTATAATGAAATCTTCATTTTGTGTTAGTTTGTCATGATTTCTTCACAAAAACACGTTTTCCTATAATGGTAGGTCGAACTCTTATAGGGGAAGCGCAGGTTTCATGAAAACAACTCAGAATGTCAAGTTATAATGAAATCTTCATTTTGTGTTAGTTTGTCATGATTTCTTCACGAAAACACGTTTTCCTATAATGGTAGGTTGAACTCTTGTAGGGGAAGCGCAGGTTTCATGAAAACAACTCAGAATGTCAAGTTATAATGAAATCTTCATTTTGTGTTAGGTTGTCATGATTTCTTCAAGAAAACACGTTTTCCTCTAATGTTAGATCGAACTCTTGTAGGGGAAGCGCAGGTTTCATGAAAACAACTCAGAATGTCAAGTTATAATGAAATCTTCATTTTGTGTTAGTTTGTCATGATTTCTTCACGAAAACACGTTTTCCTATAATGGTAGGTCGAACTCTTGTAGGGGAAGCGCAGGTTTCATGAAATGAACTCAGAATGTCAAGTTATAATGAAATCTTCATTTTGTGTTAGTTTGTCATGATTTCTTCACGAAAACATGTTTTCCTATAATGGTAGGTTGAACTCTTATAGGGGAAGCGCAGGTTTCATGAAAACAACTCAGAATGTCAAGTTATAATGAAATCTTCATTTTGTGTTAGTTTGTCATGATTTCTTCACGAAAACACGTTTTCCTATAATGGTAGGTCGAACTCTTGTAGGGGAAGCGCAGGTATCATGAAAACAACTCAGAATGTCAAGTTATAATGAAATCTTCATTTTGTGTTAGTTTGTCATGATTTCTTCACGAAAACACGTTTTCCTATAATGGTAGGTCGAACTCTTGTAGGGGAAGCGCAGGTATCATGAAAACAACTCAGAATGTCAAGTTATAATGAAATCTTCATTTTGTGTTAGTTTGTCATGATTTCTTCACGAAAACACGTTTTCCTATAATGGAAGGTCGAACTCTTGTAGGAGAAGCGCAGGTTTCATGAAATAAACTCAGAATGTCAAGTTATAATGAAATCTTCATTTTGTGTTAGTTTGTCATGATTTCTTCACGAAAACACGTTTTCCTATAATGGTAGGTCGAACTCTTGTAGGGGAAGCGCAGGTATCATGAAAACAACTCAGAATGTCAAGTTATAATGAAATCTTCATTTTGTGTTAGTTTGTCATGATTTCTTCACAAAAACACGTTTTCCTATAATGGTAGGTCGAACTCTTATAGGGGAAGCGCAGGTATCATGAAAACAACTCAGAATGTCAAGTTATAATGAAATCTTCATTTTGTGTTAGTTTGTCATGATTTCTTCACGAAAACACGTTTTCCTATAATGGTAGGTCGAACTCTTGTAGGGGAAGCGCAGGTATCATGAAAACAACTCAGAATGTCAAGTTATAATGAAATCTTCATTTTGTGTTAGTTTGTCATGATTTCTTCACGAAAACACGTTTTCCTATAATGGTAGGTCGAACTCTTGTAGGGGAAGCGCAGGTATCATGAAAACAACTCAGAATGTCAAGTTATAATGAAATCTTCATTTTGTGTTAGTTTGTCATGATTTCTTCACGAAGACACGTTTTCCTATAATGGTAGGTCGAACTCTTGTAGGGGAAGCGCAGGTATCATGAAAACAACTCAGAATGTCAAGTTATAATGAAATCTTCATTTTGTGTTAGTTTGTCATGATTTCTTCACGAAAACACGTTTTCCTATAATGGTAGGTCGAACTCTTGTAGGGGAAGCGCAGGTATCATGAAAACAACTCAGAATGTCAAGTTATAATGAAATCTTCATTTTGTGTTAGTTTGTCATGATTTCTTCACGAAAACACGTTTTCCTATAATGTTAGATCGAACTCTTGTAGGGGAAGCGCAGGTTTCATGAAATATACTCAGAATGTCAAGTTATAATGAAATCTTCATTTTGTGTTAGTTTGTCATGATTTCTTCACGAAAACACGTTTTCCTATAATGGTAGGTTGAACTCTTATAGGGGAAGCGCAGGTTTCATGAAAACAACGCAGAATGTCGAGTTATAATGAAATCTTCATTTTGTGTTAGTTTGTCATGATTTCTTCACGAAAACACGTTTTCCTATAATGGTAGGTTGAACTCTTATAGGGGAAGCGCAGGTTTCATGAAAACAACTAAGAATGTCGAGTTATAATGAAATCTTCATCTTGTGTTAGTTTGTCATGATTTCTTCACGAAAACACGTTTTCCTATAATGGTAGGTCGAACTCTTGTAGGGGAAGCGCAGGTATCATGAAAACAACTCAGAATGTCAAGTTATAATGAAATCTTCATTTTGTGTTAGTTTGTCATGATTTCTTCACGAAAACACGTTTTCCTATAATGGAAGGTCGAACTCTTGTAGGAGAAGCGCAGGTTTCATGAAATAAACTCAGAATGTCAAGTTATAATGAAATCTTCATTTTGTGTTAGTTTGTCATGATTTCTTCACGAAAACACGTTTTCCTATAATGGTAGGTCGAACTCTTGTAGGGGAAGCGCAGGTATCATGAAAACAACTCAGAATGTCAAGTTATAATGAAATCTTCATTTTGTGTTAGTTTGTCATGATTTCTTCACGAAAACACGTTTTCCTATAATGGTAGGTCGAACTCTTATAGGGGAAGCGCAGGTATCATGAAAACAACTCAGAATGTCAAGTTATAATGAAATCTTCATTTTGTGTTAGTTTGTCATGATTTCTTCACGAAAACACGTTTTCCTATAATGGTAGGTCGAACTCTTGTAGGGGAAGCGCAGGTATCATGAAAACAACTCAGAATGTCAAGTTATAATGAAATCTTCATTTTGTGTTAGTTTGTCATGATTTCTTCACGAAAACACGTTTTCCTATAATGGTAGGTCGAACTCTTGTAGGGGAAGCGCAGGTATCATGAAAACAACTCAGAATGTCAAGTTATAATGAAATCTTCATTTTGTGTTAGTTTGTCATGATTTCTTCACGAAGACACGTTTTCCTATAATGGTAGGTCGAACTCTTGTAGGGGAAGCGCAGGTATCATGAAAACAACTCAGAATGTCAAGTTATAATGAAATCTTCATTTTGTGTTTGTCATGATTTCTTCACGAAAACACGTTTTCCTATAATGGTAGGTCGAACTCTTGTAGGGGAAGCGCAGGTATCATGAAAACAACTCAGAATGTCAAGTTATAATGAAATCTTCATTTTGTGTTAGTTTGTCATGATTTCTTCACGAAAACACGTTTTCCTATAATGTTAGATCGAACTCTTGTAGGGGAAGCGCAGGTTTCATGAAATGAACTCAGAATGTCAAGTTATAATGAAATCTTCATTTTGTGTTAGTTTGTCATGATTTCTTCACGAAAACACGTTTTCCTATAATGGTAGGTTGAACTCTTATAGGGGAAGCGCAGGTTTCATGAAAACAACGCAGAATGTCGAGTTATAATGAAATCTTCATTTTGTGTTAGTTTGTCATGATTTCTTCACGAAAACACGTTTTCCTATAATGGTAGGTTGAACTCTTATAGGGGAAGCGCAGGTTTCATGAAAACAACTAAGAATGTCGAGTTATAATGAAATCTTCATCTTGTGTTAGTTTGTCATGATTTCTTCACGAAAACACGTTTTCCTATAATGGTAGGTTGAACTCTTATAGGGGAAGCGCAGGTTTCATGAAAACAACTCAGAATGTCAAGTTATAATGAAATCTTCATTTTGTGTTAGTTTGTCATGATTTCTTCACGAAAACACGTTTTCCTATAATGGTAGGTCGAACTCTTGTAGGGGAAGCGCAGGTATCATGAAAACAACTCAGAATGTCAAGTTATAATGAAATCTTCATTTTGTGTTAGTTTGTCATGATTTCTTCACGAAAACACGTTTTCCTATAATGGTAGGTCGAACTCTTGTAGGGGAAGCGCAGGTATCATGAAAACAACTCAGAATGTCAAGTTATAATGAAATCTTCATTTTGTGTTAGTTTGTCATGATTTCTTCACAAAAACACGTTTTCCTATAATGGTAGGTCGAACTCTTATAGGGGAAGCGCAGGTTTCATGAAAACAACTCAGAATGTCAAGTTATAATGAAATCTTCATTTTGTGTTAGTTTGTCATGATTTCTTCACGAAAACACGTTTTCCTATAATGGTAGGTTGAACTCTTGTAGGGGAAGCGCAGGTTTCATGAAAACAACTCAGAATGTCAAGTTATAATGAAATCTTCATTTTGTGTTAGGTTGTCATGATTTCTTCAAGAAAACACGTTTTCCTCTAATGTTAGATCGAACTCTTGTAGGGGAAGCGCAGGTTTCATGAAAACAACTCAGAATGTCAAGTTATAATGAAATCTTCATTTTGTGTTAGTTTGTCATGATTTCTTCACGAAAACACGTTTTCCTATAATGGTAGGTCGAACTCTTGTAGGGGAAGCGCAGGTTTCATGAAATGAACTCAGAATGTCAAGTTATAATGAAATCTTCATTTTGTGTTAGTTTGTCATGATTTCTTCACGAAAACATGTTTTCCTATAATGGTAGGTTGAACTCTTATAGGGGAAGCGCAGGTTTCATGAAAACAACTCAGAATGTCAAGTTATAATGAAATCTTCATTTTGTGTTAGTTTGTCATGATTTCTTCACGAAAACACGTTTTCCTATAATGGTAGGTCGAACTCTTGTAGGGGAAGCGCAGGTATCATGAAAACAACTCAGAATGTCAAGTTATAATGAAATCTTCATTTTGTGTTAGTTTGTCATGATTTCTTCACGAAAACACGTTTTCCTATAATGGTAGGTCGAACTCTTGTAGGGGAAGCGCAGGTATCATGAAAACAACTCAGAATGTCAAGTTATAATGAAATCTTCATTTTGTGTTAGTTTGTCATGATTTCTTCACGAAAACACGTTTTCCTATAATGGAAGGTCGAACTCTTGTAGGAGAAGCGCAGGTTTCATGAAATAAACTCAGAATGTCAAGTTATAATGAAATCTTCATTTTGTGTTAGTTTGTCATGATTTCTTCACGAAAACACGTTTTCCTATAATGGTAGGTCGAACTCTTGTAGGGGAAGCGCAGGTATCATGAAAACAACTCAGAATGTCAAGTTATAATGAAATCTTCATTTTGTGTTAGTTTGTCATGATTTCTTCACAAAAACACGTTTTCCTATAATGGTAGGTCGAACTCTTATAGGGGAAGCGCAGGTATCATGAAAACAACTCAGAATGTCAAGTTATAATGAAATCTTCATTTTGTGTTAGTGTGTCATGATTTCTTCACGAAAACACGTTTTCCTATAATGGTAGGTCGAACTCTTGTAGGGGAAGCGCAGGTATCATGAAAACAACTCAGAATGTCAAGTTATAATGAAATCTTCATTTTGTGTTAGTTTGTCATGATTTCTTCACGAAAACACGTTTTCCTATAATGGTAGGTCGAACTCTTGTAGGGGAAGCGCAGGTATCATGAAAACAACTCAGAATGTCAAGTTATAATGAAATCTTCATTTTGTGTTAGTTTGTCATGATTTCTTCACGAAGACACGTTTTCCTATAATGGTAGGTCGAACTCTTGTAGGGGAAGCGCAGGTATCATGAAAACAACTCAGAATGTCAAGTTATAATGAAATCTTCATTTTGTGTTAGTTTGTCATGATTTCTTCACGAAGACACGTTTTCCTATAATGGTAGGTCGAACTCTTGTAGGGGAAGCGCAGGTATCATGAAAACAACTCAGAATGTCAAGTTATAATGAAATCTTCATTTTGTGTTAGTTTGTCATGATTTCTTCACGAAAACACGTTTTCCTATAATGTTAGATCGAACTCTTGTAGGGGAAGCGCAGGTTTCATGAAATATACTCAGAATGTCAAGTTATAATGAAATCTTCATTTTGTGTTAGTTTGTCATGATTTCTTCACGAAAACACGTTTTCCTATAATGGTAGGTTGAACTCTTATAGGGGAAGCGCAGGTTTCATGAAAACAACGCAGAATGTCGAGTTATAATGAAATCTTCATTTTGTGTTAGTTTGTCATGATTTCTTCACGAAAACACGTTTTCCTATAATGGTAGGTTGAACTCTTATAGGGGAAGCGCAGGTTTCATGAAAACAACTAAGAATGTCGAGTTATAATGAAATCTTCATCTTGTGTTAGTTTGTCATGATTTCTTCACGAAAACACGTTTTCCTATAATGGTAGGTTGAACTCTTATTGGGGAAGCGCAGGTTTCATGAAAACAACTCAGAATGTCAAGTTATAATGAAATCTTCATTTTGTGTTAGTTTGTCATGATTTCTTCACGAAAACACGTTTTCCTATAATGGTAGGTCGAACTCTTGTAGGGGAAGCGCAGGTATCATGAAAACAACTCAGAATGTCAAGTTATAATGAAATCATCATTTTGTGTTAGTTTGTCATGATTTCTTCACGAAAACACGTTTTCCTATAATGGTAGGTCGAACTCTTGTAGGGGAAGCGCAGGTATCATGAAAACAACTCAGAATGTCAAGTTATAATGAAATCTTCATTTTGTGTTAGTTCGTCATGATTTCTTCACAAAAACACGTTTTCCTATAATGGTAGGTCGAACTCTTATAGGGGAAGCGCAGGTTTCATGAAAACAACTCAGAATGTCAAGTTATAATGAAATCTTCATTTTGTGTTAGTTTGTCATGATTTCTTCACGAAAACACGTTTTCCTATAATGGTAGGTTGAACTCTTGTAGGGGAAGCGCAGGTTTCATGAAAACAACTCAGAATGTCAAGTTATAATGAAATCTTCATTTTGTGTTAGGTTGTCATGATTTCTTCAAGAAAACACGTTTTCCTCTAATGTTAGATCGAACTCTTGTAGGGGAAGCGCAGGTTTCATGAAATGAACTCAGAATGTCAAGTTATAATGAAATCTTCATTTTGTGTTAGTTTGTCATGATTTCTTCACGAAAACACGTTTTCCTATAATGGTAGGTTGAACTCTTGTAGGGGAAGCGCAGGTTTCATGAAAACAACTCAGAATGTCAAGTTATAATGAAATCTTCATTTTGTGTTAGTTTGTCATGATTTCTTCACGAAAACACGTTTTCCTATAATGGTAGGTTGAACTCTTGTAGGGGAAGCGCAGGTTTCATGAAAACAACTCAGAATGTCAAGTTATAATGAAATCTTCATTTTGTGTTAGTTTGTCATGATTTCTTCACGAAAACACGTTTTCCTATAATGGAAGGTTGAACTCTTGTAGGAGAAGCGCAGGTTTCATGAAATAAACTCAGAATGTCAAGTTAAAATGAAATCTTCATTTTGTGTTAGTTTGTCATGATTTCTTCACGAAAACACGTTTTCCTATAATGGTAGGACGAACTCTTGTAGGGGAAGCGCAGGTATCATGAAAACAACTCAGAATGTCAAGTTATAATGAAATCTTCATTTTGTGTTAGTTTGTCATGATTTCTTCACAAAAACACGTTTTCCTATAATGGTAGGTCGAACTCTTATAGGGGAAGCGCAGGTTTCATGAAAACAACTCAGAATGTCAAGTTATAATGAAATCTTCATTTTGTGTTAGTTTGTCATGATTTCTTCACGAAAACACGTTTTCCTATAATGGTAGGTTTAACTCTTATAGGGGAAGCGCAGGTTTCATGAAAACAACTCAGAATGTCAAGTTATAATGAAATCTTCATTTTGTGTTAGTTTGTCATGATTTCTTCACGAAAACACGTTTTCCTATAATGGTAGGTCGAACTCTTGTAGGGGAAGCGCAGGTATCATGAAAACAACTCAGAATGTCAAGTTATAATGAAATCTTCATTTTGTGTTAGTTTGTCATGATTTCTTCACGAAAACACGTTTTCCTATAATGGTAGGTCGAACTCTTGTAGGGGAAGCGCAGGTATCATGAAAACAACTCAGAATGTCAAGTTATAATGAAATCTTCATTTTGTGTTAGTTTGTCATGATTTCTTCACGAAAACACGTTTTCCTATAATGGAAGGTTGAACTCTTGTAGGAGAAGCGCAGGTTTCATGAAATAAACTCAGAATGTCAAGTTATAATGAAATCTTCATTTTGTGTTAGTTTGTCATGATTTCTTCACGAAAACACGTTTTCCTATAATGGTAGGTCGAACTCTTGTAGGGGAAGCGCAGGTATCATGAAAACAACTCAGAATGTCAAGTTATAATGAAATCTTCATTTTGTGTTAGTTTGTCATGATTTCTTCACAAAAACACGTTTTCCTATAATGGTAGGTCGAACTCTTATAGGGGAAGCGCAGGTATCATGAAAACAACTCAGAATGTCAAGTTATAATGAAATCTTCATTTTGTGTTAGTTTGTCATGATTTCTTCACGAAAACACGTTTTCCTATAATGGTAGGTCGAACTCTTGTAGGGGAAGCGCAGGTATCATGAAAACAACTCAGAATGTCAAGTTATAATGAAATCTTCATTTTGTGTTAGTTTGTCATGATTTCTTCACGAAAACACGTTTTCCTATAATGGTAGGTCGAACTCTTGTAGGGGAAGCGCAGGTATCATGAAAACAACTCAGAATGTCAAGTTATAATGAAATCTTCATTTTGTGTTAGTTTGTCATGATTTCTTCACGAAAACACGTTTTCCTATAATGGAAGGTCGAACTCTTGTAGGAGAAGCGCAGGTTTCATGAAATAAACTCAGAATGTCAAGTTATAATGAAATCTTCATTTTGTGTTAGTTTGTCATGATTTCTTCACGAAAACACGTTTTCCTATAATGGTAGGTTTAACTCTTATAGGGGAAGCTCAGGTTTCATGAAAACAACTCAGAATGTCAAGTTATAATGAAATCTTCATTTTGTGTTAGTTTGTCATGATTTCTTCACGAAAACACGTTTTCCTATAATGGTAGGTCGAACTCTTGTAGGGGAAGCGCAGGTATCATGAAAACAACTCAGAATGTCAAGTTATAATGAAATCTTCATTTTGTGTTAGTTTGTCATGATTTCTTCACGAAGACACGTTTTCCTATAATGGTAGGTCGAACTCTTGTAGGGGAAGCGCAGGTATCATGAAAACAACTCAGAATGTCAAGTTATAATGAAATCTTCATTTTGTGTTTGTCATGATTTCTTCACGAAAACACGTTTTCCTATAATGGTAGGTCGAACTCTTGTAGGGGAAGCGCAGGTATCATGAAAACAACTCAGAATGTCAAGTTATAATGAAATCTTCATTTTGTGTTAGTTTGTCATGATTTCTTCACGAAAACACGTTTTCCTATAATGTTAGATCGAACTCTTGTAGGGGAAGCGCAGGTTTCATGAAATGAACTCAGAATGTCAAGTTATAATGAAATCTTCATTTTGTGTTAGTTTGTCATGATTTCTTCACGAAAACACGTTTTCCTATAATGGTAGGTTGAACTCTTATAGGGGAAGCGCAGGTTTCATGAAAACAACGCAGAATGTCGAGTTATAATGAAATCTTCATTTTGTGTTAGTTTGTCATGATTTCTTCACGAAAACACGTTTTCCTATAATGGTAGGTTGAACTCTTATAGGGGAAGCGCAGGTTTCATGAAAACAACTAAGAATGTCGAGTTATAATGAAATCTTCATCTTGTGTTAGTTTGTCATGATTTCTTCACGAAAACACGTTTTCCTATAATGGTAGGTTGAACTCTTATAGGGGAAGCGCAGGTTTCATGAAAACAACTCAGAATGTCAAGTTATAATGAAATCTTCATTTTGTGTTAGTTTGTCATGATTTCTTCACGAAAACACGTTTTCCTATAATGGTAGGTCGAACTCTTGTAGGGGAAGCGCAGGTATCATGAAAACAACTCAGAATGTCAAGTTATAATGAAATCTTCATTTTGTGTTAGTTTGTCATGATTTCTTCACGAAAACACGTTTTCCTATAATGGTAGGTCGAACTCTTGTAGGGGAAGCGCAGGTATCATGAAAACAACTCAGAATGTCAAGTTATAATGAAATCTTCATTTTGTGTTAGTTTGTCATGATTTCTTCACAAAAACACGTTTTCCTATAATGGTAGGTCGAACTCTTATAGGGGAAGCGCAGGTTTCATGAAAACAACTCAGAATGTCAAGTTATAATGAAATCTTCATTTTGTGTTAGTTTGTCATGATTTCTTCACGAAAACACGTTTTCCTATAATGGTAGGTTGAACTCTTGTAGGGGAAGCGCAGGTTTCATGAAAACAACTCAGAATGTCAAGTTATAATGAAATCTTCATTTTGTGTTAGGTTGTCATGATTTCTTCAAGAAAACACGTTTTCCTCTAATGTTAGATCGAACTCTTGTAGGGGAAGCGCAGGTTTCATGAAAACAACTCAGAATGTCAAGTTATAATGAAATCTTCATTTTGTGTTAGTTTGTCATGATTTCTTCACGAAAACACGTTTTCCTATAATGGTAGGTCGAACTCTTGTAGGGGAAGCGCAGGTTTCATGAAATGAACTCAGAATGTCAAGTTATAATGAAATCTTCATTTTGTGTTAGTTTGTCATGATTTCTTCACGAAAACATGTTTTCCTATAATGGTAGGTTGAACTCTTATAGGGGAAGCGCAGGTTTCATGAAAACAACTCAGAATGTCAAGTTATAATGAAATCTTCATTTTGTGTTAGTTTGTCATGATTTCTTCACGAAAACACGTTTTCCTATAATGGTAGGTCGAACTCTTGTAGGGGAAGCGCAGGTATCATGAAAACAACTCAGAATGTCAAGTTATAATGAAATCTTCATTTTGTGTTAGTTTGTCATGATTTCTTCACGAAAACACGTTTTCCTATAATGGTAGGTCGAACTCTTGTAGGGGAAGCGCAGGTATCATGAAAACAACTCAGAATGTCAAGTTATAATGAAATCTTCATTTTGTGTTAGTTTGTCATGATTTCTTCACGAAAACACGTTTTCCTATAATGGAAGGTCGAACTCTTGTAGGAGAAGCGCAGGTTTCATGAAATAAACTCAGAATGTCAAGTTATAATGAAATCTTCATTTTGTGTTAGTTTGTCATGATTTCTTCACGAAAACACGTTTTCCTATAATGGTAGGTCGAACTCTTGTAGGGGAAGCGCAGGTATCATGAAAACAACTCAGAATGTCAAGTTATAATGAAATCTTCATTTTGTGTTAGTTTGTCATGATTTCTTCACAAAAACACGTTTTCCTATAATGGTAGGTCGAACTCTTATAGGGGAAGCGCAGGTATCATGAAAACAACTCAGAATGTCAAGTTATAATGAAATCTTCATTTTGTGTTAGTGTGTCATGATTTCTTCACGAAAACACGTTTTCCTATAATGGTAGGTCGAACTCTTGTAGGGGAAGCGCAGGTATCATGAAAACAACTCAGAATGTCAAGTTATAATGAAATCTTCATTTTGTGTTAGTTTGTCATGATTTCTTCACGAAAACACGTTTTCCTATAATGGTAGGTCGAACTCTTGTAGGGGAAGCGCAGGTATCATGAAAACAACTCAGAATGTCAAGTTATAATGAAATCTTCATTTTGTGTTAGTTTGTCATGATTTCTTCACGAAGACACGTTTTCCTATAATGGTAGGTCGAACTCTTGTAGGGGAAGCGCAGGTATCATGAAAACAACTCAGAATGTCAAGTTATAATGAAATCTTCATTTTGTGTTAGTTTGTCATGATTTCTTCACGAAGACACGTTTTCCTATAATGGTAGGTCGAACTCTTGTAGGGGAAGCGCAGGTATCATGAAAACAACTCAGAATGTCAAGTTATAATGAAATCTTCATTTTGTGTTAGTTTGTCATGATTTCTTCACGAAAACACGTTTTCCTATAATGTTAGATCGAACTCTTGTAGGGGAAGCGCAGGTTTCATGAAATATACTCAGAATGTCAAGTTATAATGAAATCTTCATTTTGTGTTAGTTTGTCATGATTTCTTCACGAAAACACGTTTTCCTATAATGGTAGGTTGAACTCTTATAGGGGAAGCGCAGGTTTCATGAAAACAACGCAGAATGTCGAGTTATAATGAAATCTTCATTTTGTGTTAGTTTGTCATGATTTCTTCACGAAAACACGTTTTCCTATAATGGTAGGTTGAACTCTTATAGGGGAAGCGCAGGTTTCATGAAAACAACTAAGAATGTCGAGTTATAATGAAATCTTCATCTTGTGTTAGTTTGTCATGATTTCTTCACGAAAACACGTTTTCCTATAATGGTAGGTTGAACTCTTATAGGGGAAGCGCAGGTTTCATGAAAACAACTCAGAATGTCAAGTTATAATGAAATCTTCATTTTGTGTTAGTTTGTCATGATTTCTTCACGAAAACACGTTTTCCTATAATGGTAGGTCGAACTCTTGTAGGGGAAGCGCAGGTATCATGAAAACAACTCAGAATGTCAAGTTATAATGAAATCATCATTTTGTGTTAGTTTGTCATGATTTCTTCACGAAAACACGTTTTCCTATAATGGTAGGTCGAACTCTTGTAGGGGAAGCGCAGGTATCATGAAAACAACTCAGAATGTCAAGTTATAATGAAATCTTCATTTTGTGTTAGTTCGTCATGATTTCTTCACAAAAACACGTTTTCCTATAATGGTAGGTCGAACTCTTATAGGGGAAGCGCAGGTTTCATGAAAACAACTCAGAATGTCAAGTTATAATGAAATCTTCATTTTGTGTTAGTTTGTCATGATTTCTTCACGAAAACACGTTTTCCTATAATGGTAGGTTGAACTCTTGTAGGGGAAGCGCAGGTTTCATGAAAACAACTCAGAATGTCAAGTTATAATGAAATCTTCATTTTGTGTTAGGTTGTCATGATTTCTTCAAGAAAACACGTTTTCCTCTAATGTTAGATCGAACTCTTGTAGGGGAAGCGCAGGTTTCATGAAATGAACTCAGAATGTCAAGTTATAATGAAATCTTCATTTTGTGTTAGTTTGTCATGATTTCTTCACGAAAACACGTTTTCCTATAATGGTAGGTTGAACTCTTGTAGGGGAAGCGCAGGTTTCATGAAAACAACTCAGAATGTCAAGTTATAATGAAATCTTCATTTTGTGTTAGTTTGTCATGATTTCTTCACGAAAACACGTTTTCCTATAATGGTAGGTTGAACTCTTGTAGGGGAAGCGCAGGTTTCATGAAAACAACTCAGAATGTCAAGTTATAATGAAATCTTCATTTTGTGTTAGTTTGTCATGATTTCTTCACGAAAACACGTTTTCCTATAATGGAAGGTTGAACTCTTGTAGGAGAAGCGCAGGTTTCATGAAATAAACTCAGAATGTCAAGTTAAAATGAAATCTTCATTTTGTGTTAGTTTGTCATGATTTCTTCACGAAAACACGTTTTCCTATAATGGTAGGACGAACTCTTGTAGGGGAAGCGCAGGTATCATGAAAACAACTCAGAATGTCAAGTTATAATGAAATCTTCATTTTGTGTTAGTTTGTCATGATTTCTTCACAAAAACACGTTTTCCTATAATGGTAGGTCGAACTCTTATAGGGGAAGCGCAGGTTTCATGAAAACAACTCAGAATGTCAAGTTATAATGAAATCTTCATTTTGTGTTAGTTTGTCATGATTTCTTCACGAAAACACGTTTTCCTATAATGGTAGGTTTAACTCTTATAGGGGAAGCGCAGGTTTCATGAAAACAACTCAGAATGTCAAGTTATAATGAAATCTTCATTTTGTGTTAGTTTGTCATGATTTCTTCACGAAAACACGTTTTCCTATAATGGTAGGTCGAACTCTTGTAGGGGAAGCGCAGGTATCATGAAAACAACTCAGAATGTCAAGTTATAATGAAATCTTCATTTTGTGTTAGTTTGTCATGATTTCTTCACGAAAACACGTTTTCCTATAATGGTAGGTCGAACTCTTGTAGGGGAAGCGCAGGTATCATGAAAACAACTCAGAATGTCAAGTTATAATGAAATCTTCATTTTGTGTTAGTTTGTCATGATTTCTTCACGAAAACACGTTTTCCTATAATGGAAGGTTGAACTCTTGTAGGAGAAGCGCAGGTTTCATGAAATAAACTCAGAATGTCAAGTTATAATGAAATCTTCATTTTGTGTTAGTTTGTCATGATTTCTTCACGAAAACACGTTTTCCTATAATGGTAGGTCGAACTCTTGTAGGGGAAGCGCAGGTATCATGAAAACAACTCAGAATGTCAAGTTATAATGAAATCTTCATTTTGTGTTAGTTTGTCATGATTTCTTCACAAAAACACGTTTTCCTATAATGGTAGGTCGAACTCTTATAGGGGAAGCGCAGGTATCATGAAAACAACTCAGAATGTCAAGTTATAATGAAATCTTCATTTTGTGTTAGTTTGTCATGATTTCTTCACGAAAACACGTTTTCCTATAATGGTAGGTCGAACTCTTGTAGGGGAAGCGCAGGTATCATGAAAACAACTCAGAATGTCAAGTTATAATGAAATCTTCATTTTGTGTTAGTTTGTCATGATTTCTTCACGAAAACACGTTTTCCTATAATGGTAGGTCGAACTCTTGTAGGGGAAGCGCAGGTATCATGAAAACAACTCAGAATGTCAAGTTATAATGAAATCTTCATTTTGTGTTAGTTTGTCATGATTTCTTCACGAAAACACGTTTTCCTATAATGGAAGGTCGAACTCTTGTAGGAGAAGCGCAGGTTTCATGAAATAAACTCAGAATGTCAAGTTATAATGAAATCTTCATTTTGTGTTAGTTTGTCATGATTTCTTCACGAAAACACGTTTTCCTATAATGGTAGGTCGAACTCTTGTAGGGGAAGCGCAGGTATCATGAAAACAACTCAGAATGTCAAGTTATAATGAAATCTTCATTTTGTGTTAGTTTGTCATGATTTCTTCACAAAAACACGTTTTCCTATAATGGTAGGTCGAACTCTTGTAGGGGAAGCGCAGGTATCATGAAAACAACTCAGAATGTCAAGTTATAATGAAATCTTCATTTTGTGTTAGTTTGTCATGATTTCTTCACGAAAACACGTTTTCCTATAATGGTAGGTTGAACTCTTGTAGGGGAAGCGCAGGTTTCATGAAAACAACTCAGAATGTCAAGTTATAATGAAATCTTCATTTTGTGTTAGTTTGTCATGATTTCTTCACGAAAACACGTTTTCCTATAATGGTAGGTTGAACTCTTGTAGGGGAAGCGCAGGTTTCATGAAAACAACTCAGAATGTCAAGTTATAATGAAATCTTCATTTTGTGTTAGTTTGTCATGATTTCTTCACGAAAACACGTTTTCCTATAATGGAAGGTTGAACTCTTGTAGGAGAAGCGCAGGTTTCATGAAATAAACTCAGAATGTCAAGTTATAATGAAATCTTCATTTTGTGTTAGTTTGTCATGATTTCTTCACGAAAACACGTTTTCCTATAATGGTAGGTCGAACTCTTGTAGGGGAAGCGCAGGTATCATGAAAACAACTCAGAATGTCAAGTTATAATGAAATCTTCATTTTGTGTTAGTTTGTCATGATTTCTTCACGAAAACACGTTTTCCTATAATGGTAGGTTGAACTCTTGTAGGGGAAGCGCAGGTTTCATGAAAACAACTCAGAATGTCAAGTTATAATGAAATCTTCATTTTGTGTTAGTTTGTCATGATTTCTTCACGAAAACACGTTTTCCTATAATGGTAGGTTGAACTCTTGTAGGGGAAGCGCAGGTTTCATGAAAACAACTCAGAATGTCAAGTTATAATGAAATCTTCATTTTGTGTTAGTTTGTCATGATTTCTTCACGAAAACACGTTTTCCTATAATGGAAGGTTGAACTCTTGTAGGAGAAGCGCAGGTTTCATGAAATAAACTCAGAATGTCAAGTTAAAATGAAATCTTCATTTTGTGTTAGTTTGTCATGATTTCTTCACAAAAACACGTTTTCCTATAATGGTAGGTCGAACTCTTATAGGGGAAGCGCAGGTTTCATGAAAACAACTCAGAATGTCAAGTTATAATGAAATCTTCATTTTGTGTTAGTTTGTCATGATTTCTTCACGAAAACACGTTTTCCTATAATGGTAGGTTTAACTCTTATAGGGGAAGCGCAGGTTTCATGAAAACAACTCAGAATGTCAAGTTATAATGAAATCTTCATTTTGTGTTAGTTTGTCATGATTTCTTCACGAAAACACGTTTTCCTATAATGGTAGGTCGAACTCTTGTAGGGGAAGCGCAGGTATCATGAAAAGAACTCAGAATGTCAAGTTATAATGAAATCTTCATTTTGTGTTAGTTTGTCATGATTTCTTCACGAAAACACGTTTTCCTATAATGGTAGGTCGAACTCTTATAGGGGAAGCGCAGGTTTCATGAAAACAACTCAGAATGTCAAGTTATAATGAAATCTTCATTTTGTGTTAGTTTGTCATGATTTCTTCACGAAAACACGTTTTCCTATAATGGTAGGTCGAACTCTTGTAGGGGAAGCGCAGGTATCATGAAAACAACTCAGAATGTCAAGTTATAATGAAATCTTCATTTTGTGTTAGTTTGTCATGATTTCTTCACGAAAACACGTTTTCCTATAATGGTAGGTCGAACTCTTGTAGGGGAAGCGCAGGTATCATGAAAACAACTCAGAATGTCAAGTTATAATGAAATCTTCATTTTGTGTTAGTTTGTCATGATTTCTTCACGAAAACACGTTTTCCTATAATGTTAGATCGAACTCTTGTAGGGGAAGCGCAGGTTTCATGAAATGAACTCAGAATGTCAAGTTATAATGAAATCTTCATTTTGTGTTAGTTTGTCATGATTTCTTCACGAAAACACGTTTTCCTATAATGGTAGGTTGAACTCTTATAGGGGAAGCGCAGGTTTCATGAAAACAACGCAGAATGTCGAGTTATAATGAAATCTTCATCTTGTGTTAGTTTGTCATGATTTCTTCACGAAAACACGTTTTCCTATAATGGTAGGTCGAACTCTTATAGGGGAAGCGCAGGTTTCATGAAAACAACTCAGAATGTCAAGTTATAATGAAATCTTCATTTTGTGTTAGTTTGTCATGATTTCTTCACGAAAACACGTTTTCCTATAATGGTAGGTCGAACTCTTGTAGGGGAAGCGCAGGTATCATGAAAACAACTCAGAATGTCAAGTTATAATGAAATCATCATTTTGTGTTAGTTTGTCATGATTTCTTCACGAAAACACGTTTTCCTATAATGGTAGGTTGAACTCTTATAGGGGAAGCGCAGGTATCATGAAAACAACTCAGAATGTCAAGTTATAATGAAATCTTCATTTTGTGTTAGTTTCTCATGATTTCTTCACGAAAACACGTTTTCCTATAATGGTAGGTTGAACTCTTGTAGGGGAAGCGCAGGTATCATGAAAACAACTCAGAATGTCAAGTTATAATGAAATCTTCATTTTGTGTTAGTTTCTCATGATTTCTTCACGAAAACACGTTTTCCTATAATGGTAGGTTGAACTCTTGTAGGGGAAGCGCAGGTTTCATGAAAACAACTCAGAATGTCAAGTTATAATGAAATCTTCATTTTGTGTTAGTTTGTCATGATTTCTTCACGAAAACACGTTTTCCTATAATGGTAGGTTGAACTCTTGTAGGGGAAGCGCAGGTTTCATGAAAACAACTCAGAATGTCAAGTTATAATGAAATCTTCATTTTGTGTTAGTTTGTCATGATTTCTTCACGAAAACACGTTTTCCTATAATGGAAGGTTGAACTCTTGTAGGAGAAGCGCAGGTTTCATGAAATAAACTCAGAATGTCAAGTTAAAATGAAATCTTCATTTTGTGTTAGTTTGTCATGATTTCTTCACAAAAACACGTTTTCCTATAATGGTAGGTCGAACTCTTATAGGGGAAGCGCAGGTTTCATGAAAACAACTCAGAATGTCAAGTTATAATGAAATCTTCATTTTGTGTTAGTTTGTCATGATTTCTTCACGAAAACACGTTTTCCTATAATGGTAGGTTTAACTCTTATAGGGGAAGCGCAGGTTTCATGAAAACAACTCAGAATGTCAAGTTATAATGAAATCTTCATTTTGTGTTAGTTTGTCATGATTTCTTCACGAAAACACGTTTTCCTATAATGGTAGGTCGAACTCTTGTAGGGGAAGCGCAGGTATCATGAAAAGAACTCAGAATGTCAAGTTATAATGAAATCTTCATTTTGTGTTAGTTTGTCATGATTTCTTCACGAAAACACGTTTTCCTATAATGGTAGGTCGAACTCTTATAGGGGAAGCGCAGGTTTCATGAAAACAACTCAGAATGTCAAGTTATAATGAAATCTTCATTTTGTGTTAGTTTGTCATGATTTCTTCACGAAAACACGTTTTCCTATAATGGTAGGTCGAACTCTTGTAGGGGAAGCGCAGGTATCATGAAAACAACTCAGAATGTCAAGTTATAATGAAATCTTCATTTTGTGTTAGTTTGTCATGATTTCTTCACGAAAACACGTTTTCCTATAATGGTAGGTCGAACTCTTGTAGGGGAAGCGCAGGTATCATGAAAACAACTCAGAATGTCAAGTTATAATGAAATCTTCATTTTGTGTTAGTTTGTCATGATTTCTTCACGAAAACACGTTTTCCTATAATGTTAGATCGAACTCTTGTAGGGGAAGCGCAGGTTTCATGAAATGAACTCAGAATGTCAAGTTATAATGAAATCTTCATTTTGTGTTAGTTTGTCATGATTTCTTCACGAAAACACGTTTTCCTATAATGGTAGGTTGAACTCTTATAGGGGAAGCGCAGGTTTCATGAAAACAACGCAGAATGTCGAGTTATAATGAAATCTTCATCTTGTGTTAGTTTGTCATGATTTCTTCACGAAAACACGTTTTCCTATAATGGTAGGTCGAACTCTTATAGGGGAAGCGCAGGTTTCATGAAAACAACTCAGAATGTCAAGTTATAATGAAATCTTCATTTTGTGTTAGTTTGTCATGATTTCTTCACGAAAACACGTTTTCCTATAATGGTAGGTCGAACTCTTGTAGGGGAAGCGCAGGTATCATGAAAACAACTCAGAATGTCAAGTTATAATGAAATCATCATTTTGTGTTAGTTTGTCATGATTTCTTCACGAAAACACGTTTTCCTATAATGGTAGGTAGAACTCTTATAGGGGAAGCGCAGGTATCATGAAAACAACTCAGAATGTCAAGTTATAATGAAATCTTCATTTTGTGTTAGTTTCTCATGATTTCTTCACGAAAACACGTTTTCCTATAATGGTAGGTTGAACTCTTGTAGGGGAAGCGCAGGTATCATGAAAACAACTCAGAATGTCAAGTTATAATGAAATCTTCATTTTGTGTTAGTTTCTCATGATTTCTTCACGAAAACACGTTTTCCTATAATGGTAGGTTGAACTCTTGTAGGGGAAGCGCAGGTTTCATGAAAACAACTCAGAATGTCAAGTTATAATGAAATCTTCATTTTGTGTTAGTTTGTCATGATTTCTTCACGAAAACACGTTTTCCTATAATGGTAGGTTGAACTCTTGTAGGGGAAGCGCAGGTTTCATGAAAACAACTCAGAATGTCAAGTTATAATGAAATCTTCATTTTGTGTTAGTTTGTCATGATTTTTTCACGAAAACACGTTTTCCTATAATGGAAGGTTGAACTCTTGTAGGAGAAGCGCAGGTTTCATGAAATAAACTCAGAATGTCAAGTTATAATGAAATCTTCATTTTGTGTTAGTTTGTCATGATTTCTTCACGAGAACACGTTTTCCTATAATGGTAGGTCGAACTCTTGTAGGGGAAGCGCAGGTATCATGAAAACAACTCAGAATGTCAAGTTATAATGAAATCTTCATTTTGTGTTAGTTTGTCATGATTTCTTCACAAAAACACGTTTTCCTATAATGGTAGGTCGAACTCTTATAGGGGAAGCGCAGGTTTCATGAAAACAACTCAGAATGTCAAGTTATAATGAAATCTTCATTTTGTGTTAGTTTGTCATGATTTCTTCACGAAAACACGTTTTCCTATAATGGTAGGTCGATCTCTTGTAGGGGAAGCGCAGGTATCATGAAAACAACTCAGAATGTCAAGTTATAATGAAATCTTCATTTTGTGTTAGTTTGTCATGATTTCTTTACGAAAACACGTTTTCTTATAATGGTAGGTCGAACTCTTGTAGGGGAAGCGCAGGTATCATGAAAACAACTCAGAATGTCAAGTTATAATGAAATCTTCATTTTGTGTTAGTTTGTCATGATTTCTTCACGAAAACACGTTTTCCTATAATGTTAGATCGAACTCTTGTAGGGGAAGCGCAGGTTTCATGAAATGAACTCAGAATGTCAAGTTATAATGAAATCTTCATTTGTGTTAGTTTGTCATGACTTCTTCACGAAAACACGTTTTCCTATAATGGTAGGTTGAACTCTTATAGGGGAAGCGCAGGTTTCATGAAAACAACGCAGAATGTCGAGTTATAATGAAATCTTCATCTTGTGTTAGTTTGTCATGATTTCTTCACGAAAACACGTTTTCCTATAATGGTAGGTCGAACTCTTATAGGGGAAGCGCAGGTTTCATGAAAACAACTCAGAATGTCAAGTTATAATGAAATCTTTATTTTGTGTTAGTTTGTCATGATTTCTTCACGAAAACACGTTTTCCTATAATGGTAGGTCGAACTCTTGTAGGGGAAGCGCAGGTATCATGAAAACAACTCAGAATGTCAAGTTATAATGAAATCATCATTTTGTGTTAGTTTGTCATGATTTCTTCACGAAAACACGTTTTCCTATAATGGTAGGTTGAACTCTTATAGGGGAAGCGCAGGTATCATGAAAACAACTCAGAATGTCAAGTTATAATGAAATCTTCATTTTGTGTTAGTTTGTCATGATTTCTTCACGAAAACACGTTTTCCTATAATGGTAGGTTGAACTCTTGTAGGGGAAGCGCAGGTATCATGAAAACAACTCAGAATGTCAAGTTATAATGAAATCTTCATTTTGTGTTAGTTTCTCATGATTTCTTCACGAAAACACGTTTTCCTATAATGGTAGGTTGAACTCTTGTAGGGGAAGCGCAGGTTTCATGAAAACAACTCAGAATGTCAAGTTATAATGAAATCTTCATTTTGTGTTAGTTTGTCATGATTTCTTCACGAAAACACGTTTTCCTATAATGGTAGGTTGAACTCTTGTAGGGGAAGCGCAGGTTTCATGAAAACAACTCAGAATGTCAAGTTATAATGAAATCTTCATTTTGTGTTAGTTTGTCATGATTTTTTCACGAAAACACGTTTTCCTATAATGGAAGGTTGAACTCTTGTAGGAGAAGCGCAGGTTTCATGAAATAAACTCAGAATGTCAAGTTATAATGAAATCTTCATTTTGTGTTAGTTTGTCATGATTTCTTCACGAGAACACGTTTTCCTATAATGGTAGGTCGAACTCTTGTAGGGGAAGCGCAGGTATCATGAAAACAACTCAGAATGTCAAGTTATAATGAAATCTTGATTTTGTGTTAGTTTGTCATGATTTCTTCACAAAAACACGTTTTCCTATAATGGTAGGTCGAACTCTTATAGGGGAAGCGCAGGTTTCATGAAAACAACTCAGAATGTCAAGTTATAATGAAATCTTCATTTTGTGATAGTTTGTCATGATTTCTTCACGAAAACACGTTTTCCTATAATGGTAGGTCGAACTCTTGTAGGGGAAGCGCAGGTATCATGAAAACAACTCAGAATGTCAAGTTATAATGAAATCTTCATTTTGTGTTAGTTTGTCATGATTTCTTCACGAAAACACGTTTTCCTATAATGGTAGGTCGAACTCTTGTAGGGGAAGCGCAGGTATCATGAAAACAACTCAGAATGTCAAGTTATAATGAAATCTTCATTTTGTGTTAGTTTGTCATGATTTCTTCACGAAAACACGTTTTCCTATAATGTTAGATCGAACTCTTGTAGGGGAAGCGCAGGTTTCATGAAATGAACTCAGAATGTCAAGTTATAATGAAATCTTCATTTTGTGTTAGTTTGTCATGATTTCTTCACGAAAACACGTTTTCCTATAATGGTAGGTTGAACTCTTATAGGGGAAGCGCAGGTTTCATGAAAACAACGCAGAATGTCGAGTTATAATGAAATCTTCATCTTGTGTTAGTTTGTCATGATTTCTTCACGAAAACACGTTTTCCTATAATGGTAGGTCGAACTCTTATAGGGGAAGCGCAGGTTTCATGAAAACAACTCAGAATGTCAAGTTATAATGAAATCTTCATTTTGTGTTAGTTTGTCATGATTTCTTCACGAAAACACGTTTTCCTATAATGGTAGGTCGAACTCTTGTAGGGGAAGCGCAGGTATCATGAAAACAACTCAGAATGTCAAGTTATAATGAAATCATCATTTTGTGTTAGTTTGTCATGATTTCTTCACGAAAACACGTTTTCCTATAATGGTAGGTTGAACTCTTATAGGGGAAGCGCAGGTATCATGAAAACAACTCAGAATGTCAAGTTATAATGAAATCTTCATTTTGTGTTAGTTTGTCATGATTTCTTCACGAAAACACGTTTTCCTATAATGGTAGGTTGAACTCTTGTAGGGGAAGCGCAGGTATCATGAAAACAACTCAGAATGTCAAGTTATAATGAAATCTTCATTTTGTGTTAGTTTCTCATGATTTCTTCACGAAAACACGTTTTCCTATAATGGTAGGTTGAACTCTTGTAGGGGAAGCGCAGGTTTTATGAAAACAACTCAGAATGTCAAGTTATAATGAAATCTTCATTTTGTGTTAGTTTGTCATGATTTCTTCACGAAAACACGTTTTCCTATAATGGTAGGTTGAACTCTTGTAGGGGAAGCGCAGGTTTCATGAAAACAACTAAGAATGTCGAGTTATAATGAAATCTTCATCTTGTGTTAGTTTGTCATGATTTCTTCACGAAAACACGTTTTCCTATAATGGTCGGTTGAACTCTTATAGGGGAAGCGCAGGTTTCATGAAAACAACTCAGAATGTCAAGTTATAATGAAATCTTCATTTTGTGTTAGTTTGTCATGATTTCTTCACGAAAACACGTTTTCCTATAATGGTAGGTCGAACTCTTGTAGGGGAAGCGCAGGTATCATGAAAACAACTCAGAATGTCAAGTTATAATGAAATCATCATTTTGTGTTAGTTTGTCATGATTTCTTCACGAAAACACGTTTTCCTATAATGGTAGGTCGAACTCTTGTAGGGGAAGCGCAGGTATCATGAAAACAACTCAGAATGTCAAGTTATAATGAAATCTTCATTTTGTGTTAGTTTGTCATGATTTCTTCACAAAAACACGTTTTCCTATAATGGTAGGTCGAACTCTTATAGGGGAAGCGCAGGTTTCATGAAAACAACTCAGAATGTCAAGTTATAATGAAATCTTCATTTTGTGTTAGTTTGTCATGATTTCTTCACGAAAACACGTTTTCCTATAATGGTAGGTTGAACTCTTGTAGGGGAAGCGCAGGTTTCATGAAAACAACTCAGAATGTCAAGTTATAATGAAATCTTCATTTTGTGTTAGGTTGTCATGATTTCTTCAAGAAAACACGTTTTCCTCTAATGTTAGATCGAACTCTTGTAGGGGAAGCGCAGGTTTCATGAAATGAACTCAGAATGTCAAGTTATAATGAAATCTTCATTTTGTGTTAGTTTGTCATGATTTCTTCACGAAAACACGTTTTCCTATAATGGTAGGTTGAACTCTTGTAGGGGAAGCGCAGGTTTCATGAAAACAACTCAGAATGTCAAGTTATAATGAAATCTTCATTTTGTGTTAGTTTGTCATGATTTCTTCACGAAAACACGTTTTCCTATAATGGTAGGTTGAACTCTTGTAGGGGAAGCGCAGGTTTCATGAAAACAACTCAGAATGTCAAGTTATAATGAAATCTTCATTTTGTGTTAGTTTGTCATGATTTCTTCACGAAAACACGTTTTCCTATAATGGAAGGTTGAACTCTTGTAGGAGAAGCGCAGGTTTCATGAAATAAACTCAGAATGTCAAGTTAAAATGAAATCTTCATTTTGTGTTAGTTTGTCATGATTTCTTCACGAAAACACGTTTTCCTATAATGGTAGGACGAACTCTTGTAGGGGAAGCGCAGGTATCATGAAAACAACTCAGAATGTCAAGTTATAATGAAATCTTCATTTTGTGTTAGTTTGTCATGATTTCTTCACAAAAACACGTTTTCCTATAATGGTAGGTCGAACTCTTATAGGGGAAGCGCAGGTTTCATGAAAACAACTCAGAATGTCAAGTTATAATGAAATCTTCATTTTGTGTTAGTTTGTCATGATTTCTTCACGAAAACACGTTTTCCTATAATGGTAGGTGGAACTCTTGTATGGGAAGCGCAGGTTTCATGAAAACAACTCAGAATGTCAAGTTATAATGAAATCTTCATTTTGTGTTAGTTTGTCATGATTTCTTCACGAAAACACGTTTTCCTATAATGGTAGGTCGAACTCTTGTAGGGGAAGCGCAGGTATCATGAAAACAACTCAGAATGTCAAGTTATAATGAAATCTTCATTTTGTGTTAGTTTGTCATGATTTCTTCACGAAAACACGTTTTCCTATAATGGTAGGTCGAACTCTTATAGGGGAAGCGCAGGTATCATGAAAACAACTCAGAATGTCAAGTTATAATGAAATCTTCATTTTGTGTTAGTTTGTCATGATTTCTTCACGAAAACACGTTTTCCTATAATGGTAGGTTGAACTCTTATAGGGGAAGCGCAGGTTTCATGAAAACAACGCAGAATGTCCAGTTATAATGAAATCTTCATCTTGTGTTAGTTTGTCATGATTTCTTCACGAAAACACATTTTCCTATAATGGTAGGTTGAACTCTTATAGGGGAAGCGCAGGTTTCATGAAAACAACTAAGAATGTCAAGTTATAATGAAATCTTCATCTTGTGTTAGTTTGTCATGATTTCTTCACGAAAACACGTTTTCCTATAATGGTAGGTTGAACTCTTATAGGGGAAGCGCAGGTTTCATGAAAACAACTCAGAATGTCAAGTTATAATGAAATCTTCATTTTGTGTTAGTTTGTCATGATTTCTTCACGAAAACACGTTTTCCTATAATGGTAGGTCGAACTCTTGTAGGGGAAGCGCAGGTATCATGAAAACAACTCAGAATGTCAAGTTATAATGAAATCATCATTTTGTGTTAGTTTGTCATGATTTCTTCACGAAAACACGTTTTCCTATAATGGTAGGTTGAACTCTTGTAGGGGAAGCGCAGGTATCATGAAAACAACTCAGAATGTCAAGTTATAATGAAATCTTCATTTTGTGTTAGTTTGTCATGATTTCTTCACGAAAACACGTTTTCCTATAATGGTAGGTTGAACTCTTGTAGGGGAAGCGCAGGTATCATGAAAACAACTCAGAATGTCAAGTTATAATGAAATCTTCATTTTGTGTTAGTTTGTCATGATTTCTTCACGAAAACACGTTTTCCTATAATGGTAGGTTGAACTCTTGTAGGGGAAGCGCAGGTTTCATGAAAACAACTCAGAATGTCAAGTTATAATGAAATCTTCATTTTGTGTTAGTTTGTCATGATTTCTTCACGAAAACACGTTTTCCTATAATGGAAGGTTGAACTCTTGTAGGAGAAGCGCAGGTTTCATGAAATAAACTCAGAATGTCAAGTTATAATGAAATCTTCATTTTGTGTTAGTTTGTCATGATTTCTTCACGAAAACACGTTTTCCTATAATGGTAGGTCGAACTCTTGTAGGGGAAGCGCAGGTATCATGAAAACAACTCAGAATGTCAAGTTATAATGAAATCTTCATTTTGTGTTTGTTTGTCATGATTTCTTCACAAAAACACGTTTTCCTATAATGGTAGGTCGAACTCTTATAGGGGAAGCGCAGGTTTCATGAAAACAACTCAGAATGTCAAGTTATAATGAAATCTTCATTTTGTGTTAGTTTGTCATGATTTCTTCACGAAAACACGTTTTCCTATAATGGTAGGTTTAACTCTTATAGGGGAAGCGCAGGTTTCATGAAAACAACTCAGAATGTCAAGTTATAATGAAATCTTCATTTTGTGTTAGTTTGTCATGATTTCTTCACGAAAACACGTTTTCCTATAATGGTAGGTCGAACTCTTGTAGGGGAAGCGCAGGTATCATGAAAACAACTCAGAATGTCAAGTTATAATGAAATCTTCATTTTGTGTTAGTTTGTCATGATTTCTTCACGAAAACACGTTTTCCTATAATGGTAGGTCGAACTCTTGTAGGGGAAGCGCAGGTATCATGAAAACAACTCAGAATGTCAAGTTATAATGAAATCTTCATTTTGTGTTAGTTTGTCATGATTTCTTCACGAAAACACGTTTTCCTATAATGGTAGGTTGAACTCTTATAGGGGAAGCGCAGGTTTCATGAAAACAACTCAGAATGTCAAGTTATAATGAAATCTTCATTTTGTGTTAGTTTGTCATGATTTCTTCACGAAAACACGTTTTCCTATAATGGTAGGTCGAACTCTTGTAGGGGAAGCGCAGGTATCATGAAAACAACTCAGAATGTCAAGTTATAATGAAATCTTCATTTTGTGTTAGTTTGTCATGATTTCTTCACGAAAACACGTTTTCCTATAATGGTAGGTCGAACTCTTGTAGGGGAAGCGCAGGTATCATGAAAACAACTCAGAATGTCAAGTTATAATGAAATCTTCATTTTGTGTTAGTTTGTCATGATTTCTTCACGAAAACACGTTTTCCTATAATGTTAGATCGAACTCTTGTAGGGGAAGCGCAGGTTTCATGAAATGAACTCAGAATGTCAAGTTATAATGAAATCTTCATTTTGTGTTAGTTTGTCATGATTTCTTCACGAAAACACGTTTTCCTATAATGGTAGGTTGAACTCTTATAGGGGAAGCGCAGGTTTCATGAAAACAACTCAGAATGTCAAGTTATAATGAAATCTTCATTTTGTGTTAGTTTGTCATGATTTCTTCACGAAAACACGTTTTCCTATAATGGTAGGTCGAACTCTTGTAGGGGAAGCGCAGGTATCATGAAAACAACTCAGAATGTCAAGTTATAATGAAATCATCATTTTGTGTTAGTTTGTCATGATTTCTTCACGAAAACTCGTTTTCCTATAATGGTAGGTCGAACTCTTGTAGGGGAAGCGCAGGTATCATGAAAACAACTCAGAATGTCAAGTTATAATGAAATCTTCATTTTGTGTTAGTTTGTCATGATTTCTTCACAAAAACACGTTTTCCTATAATGGTAGGTCGAACTCTTGTAGGGGAAGCGCAGGTTTCATGAAAACAACTCAGAATGTCAAGTTATAATGAAATCTTCATTTTGTGTTAGTTTGTCATGATTTCTTCACGAAAACACGTTTTCCTATAATGGTAGGTTGAACTCTTGTAGGGGAAGCGCAGGTTTCATGAAAACAACTCAGAATGTCAAGTTATAATGAAATCTTCGTTTTGTGTTAGGTTGTCATGATTTCTTCAAGAAAACACGTTTTCCTCTAATGTTAGATCGAACTCTTGTAGGGGAAGCGCAGGTTTCATGAAATGAACTCAGAATGTCAAGTTATAATGAAATCTTCATTTTGTGTTAGTTTGTCATGATTTCTTCACGAAAACACGTTTTCCTATAATGGTAGGTTGAACTCTTGTAGGGGAAGCGCAGGTTTCATGAAAACAACTCAGAATGTCAAGTTATAATGAAATCTTCATTTTGTGTTAGTTTGTCATGATTTCTTCACGAAAACACGTTTTCCTATAATGGTAGGTTGAACTCTTGTAGGGGAAGCGCAGGTTTCATGAAAACAACTCAGAATGTCAAGTTATAATGAAATCTTCATTTTGTGTTAGTTTGTCATGATTTCTTCACGAAAACACGTTTTCCTATAATGGAAGGTTGAACTCTTGTAGGAGAAGCGCAGGTTTCATGAAATAAACTCAGAATGTCAAGTTAAAATGAAATCTTCATTTTGTGTTAGTTTGTCATGATTTCTTCACGAAAACACGTTTTCCTATAATGGTAGGACGAACTCTTGTAGGGGAAGCGCAGGTATCATGAAAACAACTCAGAATGTCAAGTTATAATGAAATCTTCATTTTGTGTTAGTTTGTCATGATTTCTTCACAAAAACACGTTTTCCTATAATGGTAGGTCGAACTCTTATAGGGGAAGCGCAGGTTTCATGAAAACAACTCAGAATGTCAAGTTATAATGAAATCTTCATTTTGTGTTAGTTTGTCATGATTTCTTCACGAAAACACGTTTTCCTATAATGGTAGGTTTAACTCTTATAGGGGAAGCGCAGGTTTCATGAAAACAACTCAGAATGTCAAGTTATAATGAAATCTTCATTTTGTGTTAGTTTGTCATGATTTCTTCACGAAAACACGTTTTCCTATAATGGTAGGTCGAACTCTTGTAGGGGAAGCGCAGGTATCATGAAAACAACTCAGAATGTCAAGTTATAATGAAATCTTCATTTTGTGTTAGTTTGTCATGATTTCTTCACGAAAACACGTTTTCCTATAATGGTAGGTCGAACTCTTGTAGGGGAAGCGCAGGTTTCATGAAAACAACTCAGAATGTCAAGTTATAATGAAATCTTCATTTTGTGTTAGTTTGTCATGATTTCTTCACGAAAACACGTTTTCCTATAATGGTAGGTCGAACTCTTGTAGGGGAAGCGCAGGTATCATGAAAACAACTCAGAATGTCAAGTTATAATGAAATCTTCATTTTGTGTTAGTTTGTCATGATTTCTTCACGAAAACACGTTTTCCTATAATGGTAGGTCGAACTCTTGTAGGGGAAGCGCAGGTATCATGAAAACAACTCAGAATGTCAAGTTATAATGAAATCTTCATTTTGTGTTAGTTTGTCATGATTTCTTCACGAAAACACGTTTTCCTATAATGGTAGGTCGAACTCTTGTAGGGGAAGCGCAGGTATCATGAAAACAACTCAGAATGTCAAGTTATAATGAAATCTTCATTTTGTGTTAGTTTGTCATGATTTCTTCACGAAAACACGTTTTCCTATAATGTTAGATCGAACTCTTGTAGGGGAAGCGCAGGTTTCATGAAATGAACTCAGAATGTCAAGTTATAATGAAATCTTCATTTTGTGTTAGTTTGTCATGATTTCTTCACGAAAACATGTTTTCCTATAATGGTAGGTTGAACTCTTATAGGGGAAGCGCAGGTTTCATGAAAACAACGCAGAATGTCGAGTTATAATGAAATCTTCATTTTGTGTTAGTTTGTCATGATTTCTTCACGAAAACACGTTTTCCTATAATGGTAGGTTGAACTCTTATAGGGGAAGCGCAGGTTTCATGAACACAACGCAGAATGTCCAGTTATAATGAAATCTTCATCTTGTGTTAGTTTGTCATGATTTCTTCACGAAAACACGTTTTCCTATAATGGTAGGTTGAACTCTTATAGGGGAAGCGCAGGTTTCATGAAAACAACTAAGAATGTCAAGTTATAATGAAATCTTCATCTTGTGTTAGTTTGTCATGATTTCTTCACGAAAACACGTTTTCCTATAATGGTAGGTTGAACTCTTATAGGGGAAGCGCAGGTTTCATGAAAACAACTCAGAATGTCAAGTTATAATGAAATCTTCATTTTGTGTTAGTTTGTCATGATTTCTTCACGAAAACACGTTTTCCTATAATGGTAGGTCGAACTCTTGTAGGGGAAGCGCAGGTATCATGAAAACAACTCAGAATGTCAAGTTATAATGAAATCATCATTTTGTGTTAGTTTGTCATGATTTCTTCACGAAAACACGTTTTCCTATAATGGTAGGTTGAACTCTTATAGGGGAAGCGCAGGTATCATGAAAACAACTCAGAATGTCAAGTTATAATGAAATCTTCATTTTGTGTTAGTTTGTCATGATTTCTTCACGAAAACACTTTTTCCTATAATGGTAGGTTGAACTCTTGTAGGGGAAGCGCAGGTATCATGAAAACAACTCAGAATGTCAAGTTATAATGAAATCTTCATTTTGTGTTAGTTTGTCATGATTTCTTCACGAAAACACGTTTTCCTATAATGGTAGGTTGAACTCTTGTAGGGGAAGCGCAGGTTTCATGAAAACAACTCAGAATGTCAAGATATAATGAAATCTTCATTTTGTGTTAGTTTGTCATGATTTCTTCACGAAAACACGTTTTCCTATAATGGAAGGTTGAACTCTTGTAGGAGAAGCGCAGGTTTCATGAAATAAACTCAGAATGTCAAGTTATAATGAAATCTTCATTTTGTGTTAGTTTGTCATGATTTCTTCACGAAAACACGTTTTCCTATAATGGTAGGTCGAACTCTTGTAGGGGAAGCGCAGGTATCATGAAAACAACTCAGAATGTCAAGTTATAATGAAATCTTCATTTTGTGTTTGTTTGTCATGATTTCTTCACAAAAACACGTTTTCCTATAATGGTAGGTCGAACTCTTATAGGGGAAGCGCAGGTTTCATGAAAACAACTCAGAATGTCAAGTTATAATGAAATCTTCATTTTGTGTTAGTTTGTCATGATTTCTTCACGAAAACACGTTTTCCTATAATGGTAGGTTTAACTCTTATAGGGGAAGCGCAGGTTTCATGAAAACAACTCAGAATGTCAAGTTATAATGAAATCTTCATTTTGTGTTAGTTTGTCATGATTTCTTCACGAAAACACGTTTTCCTATAATGGTAGGTCGAACTCTTGTAGGGGTAGCGCAGGTATCATGAAAACAACTCAGAATGTCAAGTTATAATGAAATCTTCATTTTGTGTTAGTTTGTCATGATTTCTTCACGAAAACACGTTTTCCTATAATGGTAGGTCGAACTCTTGTAGGGGAAGCGCAGGTATCATGAAAACAACTCAGAATGTCAAGTTATAATGAAATCTTCATTTTGTGTTAGTTTGTCATGATTTCTTCACGAAAACACGTTTTCCTATAATGGTAGGTTGAACTCTTATAGGGGAAGCGCAGGTTTCATGAAAACAACTCAGAATGTCAAGTTATAATGAAATCTTCATTTTGTGTTAGTTTGTCATGATTTCTTCACGAAAACATGTTTTCCTATAATGGTAGGTCGAACTCTTGTAGGGGAAGCGCAGGTATCATGAAATGAACTCAGAATGTCAAGTTATAATGAAATCTTCATTTTGTGTTAGTTTGTCATGATTTCTTCACGAAAACACGTTTTCCTATAATGTTAGATCGAACTCTTGTAGGGGAAGCGCAGGTTTCATGAAATGAACTCAGAATGTCAAGTTATAATGAAATCTTCATTTTGTGTTAGTTTGTCATGATTTCTTCACGAAAACACGTTTTCCTATAATGGTAGGTTGAACTCTTATAGGGGAAGCGCAGGTTTCATGAAAACAACGCAGAATGTCGAGTTATAATGAAATCTTCATTTTGTGTTAGTTTGTCATGATTTCTTCACGAAAACACGTTTTCCTATAATGGTAGGTCGAACTCTTGTAGGGGAAGCGCAGGTATCATGAAAACAACTCAGAATGTCAAGTTATAATGAAATCTTCATTTTGTGTTAGTTTGTCATGATTTCTTCACAAAAACACGTTTTCCTATAATGGTAGGTCGAACTCTTATAGGGGAAGCGCAGGTTTCATGAAAACAACTCAGAATGTCAAGTTATAATGAAATCTTCATTTTGTGTTAGTTTGTCATGATTTCTTCACGAAAACACGTTTTCCTATAATGGTAGGTTGAACTCTTATAGGGGAAGCGCAGGTTTCATGAAAACAACTCAGAATGTCAAGTTATAATGAAATCTTCATTTTGTGTTAGTTTGTCATGATTTCTTCACGAAAACACGTTTTCCTATAATGGTAGGTCGAACTCTTGTAGGGGAAGCGCAGGTTTCATGAAAACAACTCAGAATGTCAAGTTATAATGAAATCTTCATTTTGTGTTAGTTTGTCATGATTTCTTCTCGAAAACACGTTTTCCTATAATGGTAGGTCGAACTCTTGTAGGGGAAGCGCAGGTTTCATGAAAACAACTCAGAATGTCAAGTTATAATGAAATCTTCATTTTGTGTTAGTTTGTCATGATTTCTTCAAGAAAACACGTTTTCCTATAATGTTAGGTCGAACTCTTGTAGGGGAAGCGCAGGTTTCATGAAAACAACTCAGAATGTCAAGTTATAATGAAATCTTCATTTTGTGTTAGTTTGTCATGATTTCTTCACGAAAACACGTTTTCCTATAATGGTAGGTCGAACTCTTGTAGGGGAAGCGCAGGTATCATGAAAACAACTCAGAATGTCAAGTTATAATGAAATCTTCATTTTGTGTTAGTTTGTCATGATTTCTTCACGAAAACACGTTTTCCTATAATGGTAGGTGGAACTCTTGTAGGGGAAGCGCAGGTATCATGAAAACAACTCAGAATGTCAAGTTATAATGAAATCTTCATTTTGTGTTAGTTTGTCATGATTTCTTCACGAAAACACGTTTTCCTATAATGGTAGGTCGAACTCTTGTAGGGGAAGCGCAGGTATCATGAAAACAACTCAGAATGTCAAGTTATAATGAAATCTTCATTTTGTGTTAGTTTGTCATGATTTCTTCACGAAAACACGTTTTCCTATAATGGTAGGTCGAACTCTTGTAGGGGAAGCGCAGGTTTCATGAAAACAACTCAGAATGTCAAGTTATAATGAAATCTTCATTTTGTGTTAGTTTGTCATGATTTCTTCAAGAAAACACCTTTTCCTATAATGGTAGGTCGAACTCTTGTAGGGGAAGCGCAGGTATCATGAAAACAACTCAGAATGTCAAGTTATAATGAAATCTTCATTTTGTGTTAGTTTGTCATGATTTCTTCACGAAATCACGTTTTCCTATAATGGTAGGTCGAACTCTTGTAGGGGAAGCGCAGGTATCATGAAAACAACTCAGAATGTCAAGTTATAATGAAATCTTCATTTTGTGTTAGTTTGTCATGATTTCTTCACGAAAACACGTTTTCCTATAATGGTAGGTCGAACTCTTGTAGGGGAAGCGCAGGTATCATGAAAACAACTCAGAATGTCAAGTTATAATGAAATCTTCATTTTGTGTTAGTTTGTCATGATTTCTTCACGAAAACACGTTTTCCTATAATGGTAGGTCGAACTCTTGTAGGGGAAGCGCAGGTTTCATGAAAACAACTCAGAATGTCAAGTTATAATGAAATCTTCATTTTGTGTTAGTTTGTCATGATTTCTTCAAGAAAACACGTTTTCCTATAATGTTAGGTCGAACTCTTGTAGGGGAAGCGCAGGTTTCATGAAAACAACTCAGAATGTCAAGTTATAATGAAATCTTCATTTTGTGTTAGTTTGTCATGATTTCTTCACGAAAACACGTTTTCCTATAATGGTAGGTCGAACTCTTGTAGGGGAAGCGCAGGTATCATGAAAACAACTCAGAATGTCAAGTTATAATGAAATCTTCATTTTGTGTTAGTTTGTCATGATTTCTTCACGAAAACACGTTTTCCTATAATGGTAGGTTGAACTCTTGTAGGGGAAGCGCAGGTTTCATGAAAACAACTCAGAATGTCAAGTTATAATGAAATCTTCATTTTGTGTTAGTTTGTCATGATTTCTTCACGAAAACACGTTTTCCTATAATGGTAGGTCGAACTCTTGTAGGGGAAGCGCAGGTATCATGAAAACAACTCAGAATGTCAAGTTATAATGAAATCTTCATTTTGTGTTAGTTTGTCATGATTTCTTCACGAAAACACGTTTTCCTATAATGGTAGGTCGAACTCTTGTAGGGGAAGCGCAGGTTTCATGAAAACAACTCAGAATGTCAAGTTATAATGAAATCTTCATTTTGTGTTAGTTTGTCATGATTTCTTCAAGAAAACACGTTTTCCTATAATGTTAGGTCGAACTCTTGTAGGGGAAGCGCAGGTTTCATGAAAACAACTCAGAATGTCAAGTTATAATGAAATCTTCATTTTGTGTTAGTTTGTCATGATTTCTTCACGAAAACACGTTTTCCTATAATGGTAGGTCGAACTCTTGTAGGGGAAGCGCAGGTATCATGAAAACAACTCAGAATGTCAAGTTATAATGAAATCTTCATTTTGTGTTAGTTTGTCATGATTTCTTCACGAAAACACGTTTTCCTATAATGGTAGGTTGAACTCTTGTAGGGGAAGCGCAGGTTTCATGAAAACAACTCAGAATGTCAAGTTATAATGAAATCTTCATTTTGTGTTAGTTTGTCATGATTTCTTCACGAAAACACGTTTTCCTATAATGGTAGGTTTAACTCTTATAGGGGAAGCGCAGGTTTCATGAAAACAACTCAGAATGTCAAGTTATAATGAAATCTTCATTTTGTGTTAGTTTGTCATGATTTCTTCACGAAAACACGTTTTCCTATAATGGTAGGTCGAACTCTTGTAGGGGTAGCGCAGGTATCATGAAAACAACTCAGAATGTCAAGTTATAATGAAATCTTCATTTTGTGTTAGTTTGTCATGATTTCTTCACGAAAACACGTTTTCCTATAATGGTAGGTCGAACTCTTGTAGGGGAAGCGCAGGTATCATGAAAACAACTCAGAATGTCAAGTTATAATGAAATCTTCATTTTGTGTTAGTTTGTCATGATTTCTTCACGAAAACACGTTTTCCTATAATGTTAGATCGAACTCTTGTAGGGGAAGCGCAGGTTTCATGAAATGAACTCAGAATGTCAAGTTATAATGAAATCTTCATTTTGTGTTAGTTTGTCATGATTTCTTCACGAAAACACGTTTTCCTATAATGGTAGGTTGAACTCTTATAGGGGAAGCGCAGGTTTCATGAAAACAACGCAGAATGTCGAGTTATAATGAAATCTTCATTTTGTGTTAGTTTGTCATGATTTCTTCACGAAAACACGTTTTCCTATAATGGTAGGTCGAACTCTTGTAGGGGAAGCGCAGGTATCATGAAAACAACTCAGAATGTCAAGTTATAATGAAATCTTCATTTTGTGTTAGTTTGTCATGATTTCTTCACAAAAACACGTTTTCCTATAATGGTAGGTCGAACTCTTATAGGGGAAGCGCAGGTTTCATGAAAACAACTCAGAATGTCAAGTTATAATGAAATCTTCATTTTGTGTTAGTTTGTCATGATTTCTTCACGAAAACACGTTTTCCTATAATGGTAGGTTTAACTCTTATAGGGGAAGCGCAGGTTTCATGAAAACAACTCAGAATGTCAAGTTATAATGAAATCTTCATTTTGTGTTAGTTTGTCATGATTTCTTCACGAAAACACGTTTTCCTATAATGGTAGGTTGAACTCTTATAGGGGAAGCGCAGGTTTCATGAAAACAACTCAGAATGTCAAGTTATAATGAAATCTTCATTTTGTGTTAGTTTGTCATGATTTCTTCACGAAAACACGTTTTCCTATAATGGTAGGTCGAACTCTTGTAGGGGAAGCGCAGGTTTCATGAAAACAACTCAGAATGTCAAGTTATAATGAAATCTTCATTTTGTGTTAGTTTGTCATGATTTCTTCTCGAAAACACGTTTTCCTATAATGGTAGGTCGAACTCTTGTAGGGGAAGCGCAGGTTTCATGAAAACAACTCAGAATGTCAAGTTATAATGAAATCTTAATTTTGTGTTAGTTTGTCATGATTTCTTCACGAAAACACGTTTTCCTATAATGGTAGGTCGAACTCTTGTAGGGGAAGCGCAGGTATCATGAAAACAACTCAGAATGTCAAGTTATAATGAAATCTTCATTTTGTGTTAGTTTGTCATGATTTCTTCACGAAAACACGTTTTCCTATAATGGTAGGTGGAACTCTTGTAGGGGAAGCGCAGGTATCATGAAAACAACTCAGAATGTCAAGTTATAATGAAATCTTCATTTTGTGTTAGTTTGTCATGATTTCTTCACGAAAACACGTTTTCCTATAATGGTAGGTCGAACTCTTGTAGGGGAAGCGCAGGTATCATGAAAACAACTCAGAATGTCAAGTTATAATGAAATCTTCATTTTGTGTTAGTTTGTCATGATTTCTTCACGAAAACACGTTTTCCTATAATGGTAGGTCGAACTCTTGTAGGGGAAGCGCAGGTTTCATGAAAACAACTCAGAATGTCAAGTTATAATGAAATCTTCATTTTGTGTTAGTTTGTCATGATTTCTTCTCGAAAACACCTTTTCCTATAATGGTAGGTCGAACTCTTGTAGGGGAAGCGCAGGTATCATGAAAACAACTCAGAATGTCAAGTTATAATGAAATCTTCATTTTGTGTTAGTTTGTCATGATTTCTTCACGAAAACACGTTTTCCTATAATGGTAGGTCGAACTCTTGTAGGGGAAGCGCAGGTATCATGAAAACAACTCAGAATGTCAAGTTATAATGAAATCTTCATTTTGTGTTAGTTTGTCATGATTTCTTCACGAAAACACGTTTTCCTATAATGGTAGGTCGAACTCTTGTAGGGGAAGCGCAGGTATCATGAAAACAACTCAGAATGTCAAGTTATAATGAAATCTTCATTTTGTGTTAGTTTGTCATGATTTCTTCACGAAAACACGTTTTCCTATAATGGTAGGTCGAACTCTTGTAGGGGAAGCGCAGGTTTCATGAAAACAACTCAGAATGTCAAGTTATAATGAAATCTTCATTTTGTGTTAGTTTGTCATGATTTCTTCAAGAAAACACGTTTTCCTATAATGTTAGGTCGAACTCTTGTAGGGGAAGCGCAGGTTTCATGAAAACAACTCAGAATGTCAAGTTATAATGAAATCTTCATTTTGTGTTAGTTTGTCATGATTTCTTCACGAAAACACGTTTTCCTATAATGGTAGGTCGAACTCTTGTAGGGGAAGCGCAGGTATCATGAAAACAACTCAGAATGTCAAGTTATAATGAAATCTTCATTTTGTGTTAGTTTGTCATGATTTCTTCACGAAAACACGTTTTCCTATAATGGTAGGTGGAACTCTTGTAGGGGAAGCGCAGGTATCATGAAAACAACTCAGAATGTCAAGTTATAATGAAATCTTCATTTTGTGTTAGTTTGTCATGATTTCTTCACGAAAACACGTTTTCCTATAATGGTAGGTCGAACTCTTGTAGGGGAAGCGCAGGTATCATGAAAACAACTCAGAATGTCAAGTTATAATGAAATCTTCATTTTGTGTTAGTTTGTCATGATTTCTTCACGAAAACACGTTTTCCTATAATGGTAGGTTGAACTCTTGTAGGGGAAGCGCAGGTATCATGAAAACAACTCAGAATGTCAAGTTATAATGAAATCTTCATTTTGTGTTAGTTTGTCATGATTTCTTCACGAAAACACTTTTTCCTATAATGGTAGGTCGAACTCTTGTAGGGGAAGCGCAGGTTTCATGAAAACAACTCAGAATGTCAAGTTATAATGAAATCTTCATTTTGTGTTAGTTTCTCATGATTTCTTCACGAAAACACGTTTTCCTATAATGGTAGGTTGAACTCTTGTAGGGGAAGCGCAGGTTTCATGAAAACAACTCAGAATGTCAAGTTATAATGAAATCTTCATTTTGTGTTAGTTTGTCATGATTTCTTCACGAAAACACGTTTTCCTATAATGGTAGGTCGAACTCTTGTAGGGGAAGGGCAGGTTTCATGAAAACAACTCAGAATGTCAAGTTATAATGAAATCTTCATTTTGTGTTAGTTTGTCATGATTTCTTCACGAAAACACGTTTTCCTATAATGGAAGGTTGAACTCTTGTAGGAGAAGCGCAGGTTTCATGAAATAAACTCAGAATGTCAAGTTATAATGAAATCTTCATTTTGTGTTAGTTTGTCATGATTTCTTCACGAAAACACGTTTTCCTATAATGGTAGGTCGAACTCTTGTAGGGGAAGCGCAGGTATCATGAAAACAACTCAGAATGTCAAGTTATAATGAAATCTTCATTTTGTGTTAGTTTGTCATGATTTCTTCACGAAAACACGTTTTCCTATAATGGTAGGTTGAACTCTTATAGGGGAAGCGCAGGTTTCATGAAAACAAATCAGGATGTGAAGTTATTATGAAATCTTCATTTTGTGTTAGTTTGTCATGATTTCTTCACGAAAACACGTTTTCCTATAATGGTAGGTCGAACTCTTGTAGGGGAAGCGCAGGTTTCATGAAAACAACTCAGAATGTCAAGTTATAATGAAATCTTCATTTTGTGTTAGTTTGTCATGATTTCTTCACGAAAACACGTTTTCCTATAATGGTAGGTTGAACTCTTATAGGGGAAGCGCAGGTATCATGAAAACAACTCAGAATGTCAAGTTATAATGAAATCTTCATTTTGTGTTAGTTTGTTATGATTTCTTCACGAAAACACTTTTTCCTATAATGGTAGGTTGAACTCTTGTAGGGGAAGCGCAGGTATCATGAAAACAACTCAGAATGTCAAGTTATAATGAAATCTTCATTTTGTGTTAGTTTCTCATGATTTCTTCACGAAAACACGTTTTCCTATAATGGTAGGTTGAACTCTTGTAGGGGAAGCGCAGGTTTCATGAAAACAACTCAGAATGTCAAGTTATAATGAAATCTTCATTTTGTGTTAGTTTGTCATGATTTCTTCACGAAAACACGTTTTCCTATAATGGTAGGTTGAACTCTTGTAGGGGAAGCGCAGGTTTCATGAAAACAACTCAGAATGTCAAGTTATAATGAAATCTTCATTTTGTGTTAGTTTGTCATGATTTCTTCACGAAAACACGTTTTCCTATAATGGTAGGTTGAACTCTTGTAGGGGAAGCGCAGGTTTCATGAAAACAACTCAGAATGTCAAGTTATAATGAAATCTTCATTTTGTGTTAGTTTGTCATGATTTCTTCACGAAAACACGTTTTCCTATAATGGAAGGTTGAACTCTTGTAGGAGAAGCGCAGGTTTCATGAAATAAACTCAGAATGTCAAGTTATAATGAAATCTTCATTTTGTGTTAGTTTGTCATGATTTCTTCACGAAAACACGTTTTCCTATAATGGTAGGTCGAACTCTTGTAGGGGAAGCGCAGGTATCATGAAAACAACTCAGAATGTCAAGTTATAATGAAATCTTCATTTTGTGTTAGTTTGTCATGATTTCTTCACGAAAACACGTTTTCCTATAATGGTAGGTCGAACTCTTGTAGGGGAAGCGCAGGTATCATGAAAACAACTCAGAATGTCAAGTTATAATGAAATCTTCATTTTGTGTTAGTTTGTCATGATTTCTTCACGAAAACACGTTTTCCTATAATGGTAGGTCGAACTCTTGTAGGGGAAGCGCAGGTTTCATGAAAACAACTCAGAATGTCAAGTTATAATGAAATCTTCATTTTGTGTTAGTTTGTCATGATTTCTTCAAGAAAACACCTTTTCCTATAATGGTAGGTCGAACTCTTGTAGGGGAAGCGCAGGTATCATGAAAACAACTCAGAATGTCAAGTTATAATGAAATCTTCATTTTGTGTTAGTTTGTCATGATTTCTTCACGAAAACACGTTTTCCTATAATGGTAGGTCGAACTCTTGTAGGGGAAGCGCAGGTATCATGAAAACAACTCAGAATGTCAAGTTATAATGAAATCTTCATTTTGTGTTAGTTTGTCAAGATTTCTTCACGAAAACACGTTTTCCTATAATGGTAGGTCGAACTCTTGTAGGGGAAGCGCAGGTATCATGAAAACAACTCAGAATGTCAAGTTATAATGAAATCTTCATTTTGTGTTAGTTTGTCATGATTTCTTCACAAAAACACGTTTTCCTATAATGGTAGGTCGAACTCTTATAGGGGAAGCGCAGGTTTCATGAAAACAACTCAGAATGTCAAGTTATAATGAAATCTTCATTTTGTGTTAGTTTGTCATGATTTCTTCACGAAAACACGTTTTCCTATAATGGTAGGTTTAACTCTTATAGGGGAAGCGCAGGTTTCATGAAAACAACTCAGAATGTCAAGTTATAATGAAATCTTCATTTTGTGTTAGTTTGTCATGATTTCTTCACGAAAACACGTTTTCCTATAATGGTAGGTTTAACTCTTATAGGGGAAGCGCAGGTTTCATGAAAACAACTCAGAATGTCAAGTTATAATGAAATCTTCATTTTGTGTTAGTTTGTCATGATTTCTTCACGAAAACACGTTTTCCTATAATGGTAGGTCGAACTCTTGTAGGGGAAGCGCAGGTTTCATGAAAACAACTCAGAATGTCAAGTTATAATGAAATCTTCATTTTGTGTTAGTTTGTCATGATTTCTTCTCGAAAACAAGTTTTCCTATAATGGTAGGTCGAACTCTTGTAGGGGAAGCGCAGGTTTCATGAAAACAACTCAGAATGTCAAGTTATAATGAAATCTTCATTTTGTGTTAGTTTGTCATGATTTCTTCAAGAAAACACGTTTTCCTATAATGTTAGGTCGAACTCTTGTAGGGGAAGCGCAGGTTTCATGAAAACAACTCAGAATGTCAAGTTATAATGAAATCTTCATTTTGTGTTAGTTTGTCATGATTTCTTCACGAAAACACGTTTTCCTATAATGGTAGGTCGAACTCTTGTAGGGGAAGCGCAGGTATCATGAAAACAACTCAGAATGTCAAGTTATAATGAAATCTTCATTTTGTGTTAGTTTGTCATGATTTCTTCACGAAAACACGTTTTCCTATAATGGTAGGTCGAACTCTTGTAGGGGAAGCGCAGGTTTCATGAAAACAACTCAGAATGTCAAGTTATAATGAAATCTTCATTTTGTGTTAGTTTGTCATGATTTCTTCACGAAAACACGTTTTCCTATAATGGTAGGTCGAACTCTTGTAGGGGAAGCGCAGGTTTCATGAAAACAACTCAGAATGTCAAGTTATAATGAAATCTTCATTTTGTGTTAGTTTGTCATGATTTCTTCTCGAAAACAAGTTTTCCTATAATGGTAGGTCGAACTCTTGTAGGGGAAGCGCAGGTTTCATGAAAACAACTCAGAATGTCAAGTTATAATGAAATCTTCATTTTGTGTTAGTTTGTCATGATTTCTTCAAGAAAACACGTTTTCCTATAATGTTAGGTCGAACTCTTGTAGGGGAAGCGCAGGTTTCATGAAAACAACTCAGAATGTCAAGTTATAATGAAATCTTCATTTTGTGTTAGTTTGTCATGATTTCTTCACGAAAACACGTTTTCCTATAATGGTAGGTCGAACTCTTGTAGGGGAAGCGCAGGTATCATGAAAACAACTCAGAATGTCAAGTTATAATGAAATCTTCATTTTGTGTTAGTTTGTCATGATTTCTTCTCGAAAACAAGTTTTCCTATAATGGTAGGTCGAACTCTTGTAGGGGAAGCGCAGGTTTCATGAAAACAACTCAGAATGTCAAGTTATAATGAAATCTTCATTTTGTGTTAGTTTGTCATGATTTCTTCACGAAAACACGTTTTCCTATAATGGTAGGTCGAACTCTTGTAGGGGAAGCGCAGGTTTCATGAAAACAACTCAGAATGTCAAGTTATAATGAAATCTTCATTTTGTGTTAGTTTGTCATGATTTCTTCACGAAAACACGTTTTCCTATAATGGTAGGTTGAACTCTTATAGGGGAAGCGCAGGTATCATGAAAACAACTCAGAATGTCAAGTTATAATGAAATCTTCATTTTGTGTTAGTTTGTCATGATTTCTTCACGAAAACACGTTTTCCTATAATGGTAGGTCGAACTCTTGTAGGGGAAGCGCAGGTTTCATGAAAACAACTCAGAATGTCAAGTTATAATGAAATCTTCATTTTGTGTTAGTTTGTCATGATTTCTTCACGAAAACACGTTTTCCTATAATGGTAGGTCGAACTCTTGTAGGGGAAGCGCAGGTTTCATGAAAACAACTCAGAATGTCAAGTTATAATGAAATCTTCATTTTGTGTTAGTTTGTCATGATTTCTTCACGAAAACACGTTTTCCTATAATGGTAGGTTGAACTCTTATAGGGGAAGCGCAGGTTTCATGAAAACAACTCAGAATGTCAAGTTATAATGAAATCTTCATTTTGTGTTAGTTTGTCATGATTTCTTCACGAAAACACGTTTTCCTATAATGGTAGGTTGAACTCTTGTAGGGGAAGGGCAGGTTTCATGAAAACAACTCAGAATGTCAAGTTATAATGAAATCTTCATTTTGTGTTAGTTTCTCATGATTTCTTCACGAAAACACGTTTTCCTATAATGGTAGGTTGAACTCTTGTAGGAGAAGCGCAGGTTTCATGAAAACAACTCAGAATGTCAAGTTATAATGAAATCTTCATTTTGTGTTAGTTTGTCATGATTTCTTCACGAAAACACGTTTTCCTATAATGGTAGGTCGAACTCTTGTAGGGGAAGCGCAGGTATCATGAAAACAACTCAGAATGTCAAGTTATAATGAAATCTTCATTTTGTGTTAGTTTGTCATGATTTCTTCACGAAAACACGTTTTCCTATAATGGTAGGTTGAACTCTTATAGGGGAAGCGCAGGTTTCATGAAAACAACTCAGAATGTCAAGTTATAATGAAATCTTCATTTTGTGTTAGTTTGTCATGATTTCTTCACGAAAACACGTTTTCCTATAATGGTAGGTCGAACTCTTGTAGGGGAAGCGCAGGTTTCATGAAAACAACTCAGAATGTCAAGTTATAATGAAATCTTCATTTTGTGTTAGTTTGTCATGATTTCTTCACGAAAACACGTTTTCCTATAATGGTAGGTTGAACTCTTATAGGGGAAGCGCAGGTATCATGAAAACAACTCAGAATGTCAAGTTATAATGAAATCTTCATTTTGTGTTAGTTTGTTATGATTTCTTCACGAAAACACTTTTTCCTATAATGGTAGGTTGAACTCTTGTAGGGGAAGCGCAGGTATCATGAAAACAACTCAGAATGTCAAGTTATAATGAAATCTTCATTTTGTGTTAGTTTCTCATGATTTCTTCACGAAAACACGTTTTCCTATAATGGTAGGTTGAACTCTTGTAGGGGAAGCGCAGGTTTCATGAAAACAACTCAGAATGTCAAGTTATAATGAAATCTTCATTTTGTGTTAGTTTGTCATGATTTCTTCACGAAAACACGTTTTCCTATAATGGTAGGTTGAACTCTTGTAGGGGAAGCGCAGGTTTCATGAAAACAACTCAGAATGTCAAGTTATAATGAAATCTTCATTTTGTGTTAGTTTGTCATGATTTCTTCACGAAAACACGTTTTCCTATAATGGTAGGTTTAACTCTTATAGGGGAAGCGCAGGTTTCATGAAAACAACTCAGAATGTCAAGTTATAATGAAATCTTCATTTTGTGTTAGTTTGTCATGATTTCTTCACGAAAACACGTTTTCCTATAATGGTAGGTCGAACTCTTGTAGGGGAAGCGCAGGTTTCATGAAAACAACTCAGAATGTCAAGTTATAATGAAATCTTCATTTTGTGTTAGTTTGTCATGATTTCTTCTCGAAAACACGTTTTCCTATAATGGTAGGTCGAACTCTTGTAGGGGAAGCGCAGGTTTCATGAAAACAACTCAGAATGTCAAGTTATAATGAAATCTTCATTTTGTGTTAGTTTGTCATGATTTCTTCAAGAAAACACGTTTTCCTATAATGTTAGGTCGAACTCTTGTAGGGGAAGCGCAGGTTTCATGAAAACAACTCAGAATGTCAAGTTATAATGAAATCTTCATTTTGTGTTAGTTTGTCATGATTTCTTCACGAAAACACGTTTTCCTATAATGGTAGGTCGAACTCTTGTAGGGGAAGCGCAGGTATCATGAAAACAACTCAGAATGTCAAGTTATAATGAAATCTTCATTTTGTGTTAGTTTGTCATGATTTCTTCACGAAAACACGTTTTCCTATAATGGTAGGTGGAACTCTTGTAGGGGAAGCGCAGGTTTCATGAAAACAACTCAGAATGTCAAGTTATAATGAAATCTTCATTTTGTGTTAGTTTGTCATGATTTCTTCACGAAAACACGTTTTCCTATAATGGTAGGTCGAACTCTTGTAGGGGAAGCGCAGGTATCATGAAAACAACTCAGAATGTCAAGTTATAATGAAATCTTCATTTTGTGTTAGTTTGTCATGATTTCTTCACGAAAACACGTTTTCCTATAATGGTAGGTCGAACTCTTGTAGGGGAAGCGCAGGTTTCATGAAAACAACTCAGAATGTCAAGTTATAATGAAATCTTCATTTTGTGTTAGTTTGTCATGATTTCTTCACGAAAACACGTTTTCCTATAATGGTAGGTCGAACTCTTGTAGGGGAAGCGCAGGTTTCATGAAAACAACTCAGAATGTCAAGTTATAATGAAATCTTCATTTTGTGTTAGTTTGTCATGATTTCTTCACGAAAACACGTTTTCCTATAATGGTAGGTTGAACTCTTGTAGGGGAAGCGCAGGTATCATGAAAACAACTCAGAATGTCAAGTTATAATGAAATCTTCATTTTGTGTTAGTTTGTCATGATTTCTTCACGAAAACACTTTTTCCTATAATGGTAGGTTGAACTCTTGTAGGGGAAGCGCAGGTATCATGAAAACAACTCAGAATGTCAAGTTATAATGAAATCTTCATTTTGTGTTAGTTTCTCATGATTTCTTCACGAAAACACGTTTTCCTATAATGGTAGGTTGAACTCTTGTAGGGGAAGCGCAGGTTTCATGAAAACAACTCAGGATGTCAAGTTATAATGAAATCTTCATTTTGTGTTAGTTTGTCATGATTTCTTCACGAAAACACGTTTTCCTATAATGGTAGGTTGAACTCTTGTAGGGGAAGCGCAGGTTTCATGAAAACAACTCAGAATGTCAAGTTATAATGAAATCTTCATTTTGTGTTAGTTTGTCATGATTTCTTCACGAAAACACGTTTTCCTATAATGGTAGGTTGAACTCTTGTAGGGGAAGGGCAGGTTTCATGAAAACAACTCAGGATGTCAAGTTATAATGAAATCTTCATTTTGTGTTAGTTTGTCATGATTTCTTCACGAAAACACGTTTTCCTATAATGGAAGGTTGAACTCTTGTAGGAGAAGCGCAGGTTTCATGAAATAAACTCAGAATGTCAAGTTATAATGAAATCTTCATTTTGTGTTAGTTTGTCATGATTTCTTCACGAAAACACGTTTTCCTATAATGGTAGGTCGAACTCTTGTAGGGGAAGCGCAGGTTTCATGAAAACAACTCAGAATGTCAAGTTATAATGAAATCTTCATTTTGTGTTAGTTTGTCATGATTTCTTCACGAAAACACGTTTTCCTATAATGGTAGGTTGAACTCTTGTAGGGGAAGCGCAGGTTTCATGAAAACAACTCAGAATGTCAAGTTATAATGAAATCTTCATTTTGTGTTAGTTTGTCATGATTTCTTCACGAAAACACGTTTTCCTATAATGGTAGGTTGAACTCTTGTAGGGGAAGCGCAGGTTTCATGAAAACAACTCAGAATGTCAAGTTATAATGAAATCTTCATTTTGTGTTAGTTTGTCATGATTTCTTCACGAAAACACGTTTTCCTATAATGGAAGGTTGAACTCTTGTAGGAGAAGCGCAGGTTTCATGAAATAAACTCAGAATGTCAAGTTATAATGAAATCTTCATTTTGTGTTAGTTTGTCATGATTTCTTCACGAAAACACGTTTTCCTATAATGGTAGGTCGAACTCTTGTAGGGGAAGCGCAGGTATCATGAAAACAACTCAGAATGTCAAGTTATAATGAAATCTTCATTTTGTGTTAGTTTGTCATGATTTCTTCACGAAAACACGTTTTCCTATAATGGAAGGTTGAACTCTTGTAGGAGAAGCGCAGGTTTCATGAAATAAACTCAGAATGTCAAGTTATCATGAAATCTTCATTTTGTGTTACTTTGTCATGATTTCTTCACGAAAACACGTTTTCCTATAATGGTAGGTCGAACTCTTGTAGGGGAAGCGCAGGTATCATGAAAACAACTCAGAATGTCAAGTTATAATGAAATCTTCATTTTGTGTTAGTTTGTCATGATTTCTTCACAAAAACACGTTTTCCTATAATGGTAGGTCGAACTCTTATAGGGGAAGCGCAGGTTTCATGAAAACAACTCAGAATGTCAAGTTATAATGAAATCTTCATTTTGTGTTAGTTTGTCATGATTTCTTCACGAAAACACGTTTTCCTATAATGGTAGGTTTAACTCTTATAGGGGAAGCGCAGGTTTCATGAAAACAACTCAGAATGTCAAGTTATAATGAAATCTTCATTTTGTGTTAGTTTGTCATGATTTCTTCACAAAAACACGTTTTCCTATAATGGTAGGTTGAACTCTTGTAGGGGAAGCGCAGGTTTCATGAAAACAACTCAGAATGTCAAGTTATAATGAAATCTTCATTTTGTGTTAGTTTGTCATGATTTCTTCACGAAAACACGTTTTCCTATAATGGTAGGTTGAACTCTTGTAGGGGAAGCGCAGGTTTCATGAAAACAACTCAGAATGTCAAGTTATAATGAAATCTTCATTTTGTGTTAGTTTCTCATGATTTCTTCACGAAAACACGTTTTCCTATAATGGTAGGTTGAACTCTTGTAGGGGAAGCGCAGGTTTCATGAAAACAACTCAGGATGTCAAGTTATAATGAAATCTTCATTTTGTGTTAGTTTGTCATGATTTCTTCACGAAAACACGTTTTCCTATAATGGTAGGTTGAACTCTTGTAGGGGAAGCGCAGGTTTCATGAAAACAACTCAGAATGTCAAGTTATAATGAAATCTTCATTTTGTGTTAGTTTGTCATGATTTCTTCACGAAAACACGTTTTCCTATAATGGTAGGTTGAACTCTTGTAGGGGAAGGGCAGGTTTCATGAAAACAACTCAGAATGTCAAGTTATAATGAAATCTTCATTTTGTGTTAGTTTGTCATGATTTCTTCACGAAAACACGTTTTCCTATAATGGAAGGTTGAACTCTTGTAGGAGAAGCGCAGGTTTCATGAAATAAACTCAGAATGTCAAGTTATAATGAAATCTTCATTTTGTGTTAGTTTGTCATGATTTCTTCACGAAAACACGTTTTCCTATAATGGTAGGTCGAACTCTTGTAGGGGAAGCGCAGGTATCATGAAAACAACTCAGAATGTCAAGTTATAATGAAATCTTCATTTTGTGTTAGTTTGTCATGATTTCTTCACGAAAACACGTTTTCCTATAATGGTAGGTTGAACTCTTATAGGGGAAGCGCAGGTTTCATGAAAACAACTCAGAATGTCAAGTTATAATGAAATCTTCATTTTGTGTTAGTTTGTCATGATTTCTTCACGAAGACACGTTTTCCTATAATGGTAGGTCGAACTCTTGTAGGGGAAGCGCAGGTTTCATGAAAACAACTCAGAATGTCAAGTTATAATGAAATCTTCATTTTGTGTTAGTTTGTCATGATTTCTTCACGAAAACACGTTTTCCTATAATGGTAGGTTGAACTCTTATAGGGGAAGCGCAGGTATCATGAAAACAACTCAGAATGTCAAGTTATAATGAAATCTTCATTTTGTGTTAGTTTGTTATGATTTCTTCACGAAAACACTTTTTCCTATAATGGTAGGTTGAACTCTTGTAGGGGAAGCGCAGGTATCATGAAAACAACTCAGAATGTCGTTATAATGAAATCTTCATTTTGTGTTAGTTTCTCATGATTTCTTCACGAAAACACGTTTTCCTATAATGGTAGGTTGAACTCTTGTAGGGGAAGCGCAGGTTTCATGAAAACAACTCAGAATGTCAAGTTATAATGAAATCTTCATTTTGTGTTAGTTTGTCATGATTTCTTCACGAAAACACGTTTTCCTATAATGGTAGGTTGAACTCTTGTAGGGGAAGCGCAGGTTTCATGAAAACAACTCAGAATGTCAAGTTATAATGAAATCTTCATTTTGTGTTAGTTTGTCATGATTTCTTCACGAAAACACGTTTTCCTATAATGGTAGGTTGAACTCTTGTAGGGGAAGCGCAGGTTTCATGAAAACAACTCAGAATGTCAAGTTATAATGAAATCTTCATTTTGTGTTAGTTTGTCATGATTTCTTCACGAAAACACGTTTTCCTATAATGGAAGGTTGAACTCTTGTAGGAGAAGCGCAGGTTTCATGAAATAAACTCAGAATGTCAAGTTATAATGAAATCTTCATTTTGTGTTAGTTTGTCATGATTTCTTCACGAAAACACGTTTTCCTATAATGGTAGGTCGAACTCTTGTAGGGGAAGCGCAGGTATCATGAAAACAACTCAGAATGTCAAGTTATAATGAAATCTTCATTTTGTGTTAGTTTGTCATGATTTCTTCACGAAAACACGTTTTCCTATAATGGAAGGTTGAACTCTTGTAGGAGAAGCGCAGGTTTCATGAAATAAACTCAGAATGTCAAGTTATCATGAAATCTTCATTTTGTGTTAGTTTGTCATGATTTCTTCACGAAAACACGTTTTCCTATAATGGTAGGTCGAACTCTTGTAGGGGAAGCGCAGGTATCATGAAAACAACTCAGAATGTCAAGTTATAATGAAATCTTCATTTTGTGTTAGTTTGTCATGATTTCTTCACAAAAACACGTTTTCCTATAATGGTAGGTCGAACTCTTATAGGGGAAGCGCAGGTTTCATGAAAACAACTCAGAATGTCAAGTTATAATGAAATCTTCATTTTGTGTTAGTTTGTCATGATTTCTTCACGAAAACACGTTTTCCTATAATGGTAGGTTTAACTCTTATAGGGGAAGCGCAGGTTTCATGAAAACAACTCAGAATGTCAAGTTATAATGAAATCTTCATTTTGTGTTAGTTTGTCATGATTTCTTCACAAAAACACGTTTTCCTATAATGGTAGGTTGAACTCTTGTAGGGGAAGCGCAGGTTTCATGAAAACAACTCAGAATGTCAAGTTATAATGAAATCTTCATTTTGTGTTAGTTTGTCATGATTTCTTCACGAAAACACGTTTTCCTATAATGGTAGGTTGAACTCTTGTAGGGGAAGCGCAGGTTTCATGAAAACAACTCAGAATGTCAAGTTATAATGAAATCTTCATTTTGTGTTAGTTTCTCATGATTTCTTCACGAAAACACGTTTTCCTATAATGGTAGGTTGAACTCTTGTAGGGGAAGCGCAGGTTTCATGAAAACAACTCAGGATGTCAAGTTATAATGAAATCTTCATTTTGTGTTAGTTTGTCATGATTTCTTCACGAAAACACGTTTTCCTATAATGGTAGGTTGAACTCTTGTAGGGGAAGCGCAGGTTTCATGAAAACAACTCAGAATGTCAAGTTATAATGAAATCTTCATTTTGTGTTAGTTTGTCATGATTTCTTCACGAAAACACGTTTTCCTATAATGGTAGGTTGAACTCTTGTAGGGGAAGGGCAGGTTTCATGAAAACAACTCAGAATGTCAAGTTATAATGAAATCTTCATTTTGTGTTAGTTTGTCATGATTTCTTCACGAAAACACGTTTTCCTATAATGGAAGGTTGAACTCTTGTAGGAGAAGCGCAGGTTTCATGAAATAAACTCAGAATGTCAAGTTATAATGAAATCTTCATTTTGTGTTAGTTTGTCATGATTTCTTCACGAAAACACGTTTTCCTATAATGGTAGGTCGAACTCTTGTAGGGGAAGCGCAGGTATCATGAAAACAACTCAGAATGTCAAGTTATAATGAAATCTTCATTTTGTGTTAGTTTGTCATGATTTCTTCACGAAAACACGTTTTCCTATAATGGAAGGTTGAACTCTTGTAGGAGAAGCGCAGGTTTCATGAAATAAACTCAGAATGTCAAGTTATCATGAAATCTTCATTTTGTGTTAGTTTGTCATGATTTCTTCACGAAAACACGTTTTCCTATAATGGTAGGTCGAACTCTTGTAGGGGAAGCGCAGGTATCATGAAAACAACTCAGAATGTCAAGTTATAATGAAATCTTCATTTTGTGTTAGTTTGTCATGATTTCTTCACAAAAACACGTTTTCCTATAATGGTAGGTCGAACTCTTATAGGGGAAGCGCAGGTTTCATGAAAACAACTCAGAATGTCAAGTTATAATGAAATCTTCATTTTGTGTTAGTTTGTCATGATTTCTTCACGAAAACACGTTTTCCTATAATGGTAGGTTTAACTCTTATAGGGGAAGCGCAGGTTTCATGAAAACAACTCAGAATGTCAAGTTATAATGAAATCTTCATTTTGTGTTAGTTTGTCATGATTTCTTCACGAAAACACGTTTTCCTATAATGGTAGGTTGAACTCTTATAGGGGAAGCGCAGGTTTCATGAAAACAACTCAGAATGTCAAGTTATAATGAAATCTTCATTTTGTGTTAGTTTGTCATGATTTCTTCACGAAAACACGTTTTCCTATAATGGTAGGTCGAACTCTTGTAGGGGAAGCGCAGGTTTCATGAAAACAACTCAGAATGTCAAGTTATAATGAAATCTTCATTTTGTGTTAGTTTGTCATGATTTCTTCTCGAAAACACGTTTTCCTATAATGGTAGGTCGAACTCTTGTAGGGGAAGCGCAGGTTTCATGAAAACAACTCAGAATGTCAAGTTATAATGAAATCTTCATTTTGTGTTAGTTTGTCATGATTTCTTCAAGAAAACACGTTTTCCTATAATGTTAGGTCGAACTCTTGTAGGGGAAGCGCAGGTTTCATGAAAACAACTCAGAATGTCAAGTTATAATGAAATCTTCATTTTGTGTTAGTTTGTCATGATTTCTTCACGAAAACACGTTTTCCTATAATGGTAGGCCGAACTCTTGTAGGGGAAGCGCAGGTATCATGAAAACAACTCAGAATGTCAAGTTATAATGAAATCTTCATTTTGTGTTAGTTTGTCATGATTTCTTCACGAAAACACGTTTTCCTATAATGGTAGGTGGAACTCTTGTAGGGGAAGCGCAGGTATCATGAAAACAACTCAGAATGTCAAGTTATAATGAAATCTTCATTTTGTGTTAGTTTGTCATGATTTCTTCACGAAAACACGTTTTCCTATAATGGTAGGTCGAACTCTTGTAGGGGAAGCGCAGGTATCATGAAAACAACTCAGAATGTCAAGTTATAATGAAATCTTCATTTTGTGTTAGTTTGTCATGATTTCTTCACGAAAACACGTTTTCCTATAATGGTAGGTTGAACTCTTACAGGGGAAGCGCAGGTTTCATGAAAACAACTCAGAATGTCAAGTTATAATGAAATCTTCATTTTGTGTTAGTTTGTCATGATTTCTTCACGAAAACACGTTTTCCTATAATGGTAGGTCGAACTCTTGTAGGGGAAGCGCAGGTTTCATGAAAACAACTCAGAATGTCAAGTTATAATGAAATCTTCATTTTGTGTTAGTTTGTCATGATTTCTTCACGAAAACACGTTTTCCTATAATGGTAGGTCGAACTCTTGTAGGGGAAGCGCAGGTTTCATGAAAACAACTCAGAATGTCAAGTTATAATGAAATCTTCATTTTGTGTTAGTTTGTCATGATTTCTTCACGAAATCACGTTTTCCTATAATGGTAGGTCGAACTCTTGTAGGGGAAGCGCAGGTATCATGAAAACAACTCAGAATGTCAAGTTATAATGAAATCATCATTTTGTGTTAGTTTGTCATGATTTCTTCACGAAAACACGTTTTCCTATAATGGTAGGTTGAACTCTTATAGGGGAAGCGCAGGTATCATGAAAACAACTCAGAATGTCAAGTTATAATGAAATCTTCATTTTGTGTTAGTTTGTCATGATTTCTTCACGAAAACACTTTTTCCTATAATGGTAGGTTGAACTCTTGTAGGGGAAGCGCAGGTATCATGAAAACAACTCAGAATGTCAAGTTATAATGAAATCTTCATTTTGTGTTAGTTTCTCATGATTTCTTCACGAAAACACGTTTTCCTATAATGGTAGGTTGAACTCTTGTAGGGGAAGCGCAGGTTTCATGAAAACAACTCAGAATGTCAAGTTATAATGAAATCTTCATTTTGTGTTAGTTTGTCATGATTTCTTCACGAAAACACGTTTTCCTATAATGGTAGGTTGAACTCTTGTAGGGGAAGCGCAGGTTTCATGAAAACAACTCAGAATGTCAAGTTATAATGAAATCTTCATTTTGTGTTAGTTTGTCATGATTTCTTCACGAAAACACGTTTTCCTATAATGGAAGGTTGAACTCTTGTAGGAGAAGCGCAGGTTTCATGAAATAAACTCAGAATGTCAAGTTATAATGAAATCTTCATTTTGTGTTAGTTTGTCATGATTTCTTCACGAAAACACGTTTTCCTATAATGGTAGGTCTAACTCTTGTAGGGGAAGCGCAGGTTTCATGAAAACAACTCAGAATGTCAAGTTATAATGAAATCTTCATTTTGTGTTAGTTTGTCATGATTTCTTCACGAAAACACGTTTTCCTATAATGGTAGGTCGAACTCTTGTAGGGGAAGCGCAGGTTTCATGAAAACATCTCAGAATGTCAAGTTATAATGAAATCTTCATTTTGTGTTAGTTTGTCATGATTTCTTCAAGAAAACACGTTTTCCTATAATGTTAGGTCGAACTCTTGTAGGGGAAGCGCAGGTTTCATGAAATGAACTCAGAATGTCAAGTTATAATGAAATCTTCATTTTGTGTTAGTTTGTCATGATTTCTTCACGAAAACACGTTTTCCTATAATGGAAGGTTGAACTCTTGTAGGAGAAGCGCAGGTTTCATGAAATAAACTCAGAATGTCAAGTTATCATGAAATCTTCATTTTGTGTTAGTTTGTCATGATTTCTTCACGTAAACACGTTTTCCTATAATGGTAGGTCGAACTCTTGTAGGGGAAGCGCAGGTATCATGAAAACAACTCAGAATGTCAAGTTATAATGAAATCTTCATTTTGTGTTAGTTTGTCATGATTTCTTCACGAAAACACGTTTTCCTATAATGGAAGGTTGAACTCTTGTAGGAGAAGCGCAGGTTTCATGAAATAAACTCAGAATGTCAAGTTATAATGAAATCTTCATTTTGTGTAGGTTTGTCATGATTTCTTCACGAAAACACGTTTTCCTATAATGGTAGGTCGAACTCTTGTAGGGGAAGCGCAGGTATCATGAAAACAACTCAGAATGTCAAGTTATAATGAAATCTTCATTTTGTGTTAGTTTGTCATGATTTCTTCACGAAAACACGTTTTCCTATAATGGAAGGTTGAACTCTTGTAGGAGAAGCGCAGGTTTCATGAAATAAACTCAGAATGTCAAGTTATCATGAAATCTTCATTTTGTGTTAGTTTGTCATGATTTCTTCACGTAAACACGTTTTCCTATAATGGTAGGTCGAACTCTTGTAGGGGAAGCGCAGGTATCATGAAAACAACTCAGAATGTCAAGTTATAATGAAATCTTCATTTTGTGTTAGTTTGTCATGATTTCTTCACAAAAACACGTTTTCCTATAATGGTAGGTCGAACTCTTATAGGGGAAGCGCAGGTTTCATGAAAACAACTCAGAATGTCAAGTTATAATGAAATCTTCATTTTGTGTTAGTTTGTCATGATTTCTTCACGAAAACACGTTTTCCTATAATGGTAGGTTTAACTCTTATAGGGGAAGCGCAGGTTTCATGAAAACAACTAAGAATGTCAAGTTATAATGAAATCTTCATTTTGTGTTAGTTTGTCATGATTTCTTCACGAAAACACGTTTTCCTATAATGGTAGGTTGAACTCTTATAGGGGAAGCGCAGGTTTCATGAAAACAACTCAGAATGTCAAGTTATAATGAAATCTTCATTTTGTGTTAGTTTGTCATGATTTCTTCACGAAAACACGTTTTCCTATAATGGTAGGTCGAACTCTTGTAGGGGAAGCGCAGGTATCATGAAAACAACTCAGAATGTCAAGTTATAATGAAATCATCATTTTGTGTTAGTTTGTCATGATTTCTTCACGAAAACACGTTTTCCTATAATGGTAGGTTGAACTCTTATAGGGGAAGCGCAGGTATCATGAAAACAACTCAGAATGTCAAGTTATAATGAAATCTTCATTTTGTGTTAGTTTGTCATGATTTCTTCACGAAAACACGTTTTCCTATAATGGTAGGTTGAACTCCTGTAGGGGAAGCGCAGGTATCATGAAAACAACTCAGAATGTCAAGTTATAATGAAATCTTCATTTTGTGTTAGTTTGTCATGATTTCTTCACGAAAACACGTTTTCCTATAATGGTAGGTTGAACTCATATAGGGGAAGCGCAGGTTTCATGAAAACAACTCAGAATGTCAAGTTATAATGAAATCTTCATTTTGTGTTAGTTTGTCATGATTTCTTCACGAAAACACGTTTTCCTATAATGGTAGGTCGAACTCTTATAGGGGAAGCGCAGGTTTCATGAAAACAACTCAGAATGTCAAGTTATAATGAAATCTTCATTTTGTGTTAGTTTGTCATGATTTCTTCACGAAAACACGTTTTCCTATAATGGTAGGTCGAACTCTTGTAGGGGAAGCGCAGGTTTCATGAAAACAACTCAGAATGTCAAGTTATAATGAAATCTTCATTTTGTGTTAGTTTGTCATGATTTCTTCACGAAAACACGTTTTCCTATAATGGTAGGTCGAACTCTTGTAGGGGAAGCGCAGGTATCATGAAAACAACTCAGAATGTCAAGTTATAATGAAATCTTCATTTTGTGTTAGTTTGTCATGATTTCTTCACGAAAACACGTTTTCCTATAATGGTAGGTCGAACTCTTATAGGGGAAGCGCAGGTTTCATGAAAACAACTCAGAATGTCAAGTTATAATGAAATCTTCATTTTGTGTTAGTTTGTCATGATTTCTTCACGAAAACACGTTTTCCTATAATGGTAGGTCGAACTCTTGTAGGGGAAGCGCAGGTTTCATGAAAACAACTCAGAATGTCAAGTTATAATGAAATCTTCATTTTGTGTTAGTTTGTCATGATTTCTTCACGAAAACACGTTTTCCTATAATGGTAGGTCGAACTCTTGTAGGGGAAGCGCAGGTTTCATGAAAACAACTCAGAATGTCAAGTTATAATGAAATCTTCATTTTGTGTTAGTTTGTCATGATTTCTTCACGAAAACACGTTTTCCTATAATGGTAGGTCGAACTCTTGTAGGGGAAGCGCAGGTTTCATGAAAACAACTCAGAATGTCAAGTTATAATGAAATCTTCATTTTGTGTTAGTTTGTCATGATTTCTTCACGAAAACACGTTTTCCTATAATGGTAGGTCGAACTCTTGTAGGGGAAGCGCAGGTATCATGAAAACAACTCAGAATGTCAAGTTATAATGAAATCATCATTTTGTGTTAGTTTGTCATGATTTCTTCACGAAAACACGTTTTCCTATAATGGTAGGTTGAACTCTTATAGGGGAAGCGCAGGTATCATGAAAACAACTCAGAATGTCAAGTTATAATGAAATCTTCATTTTGTGTTAGTTTCTCATGATTTCTTCACGAAAACACTTTTTCCTATAATGGTAGGTTGAACTCTTGTAGGGGAAGCGCAGGTATCATGAAAACAACTCAGAATGTCAAGTTATAATGAAATCTTCATTTTGTGTTAGTTTCTCATGATTTCTTCACGAAAACACGTTTTCCTATAATGGTAGGTCGAACTCTTGTAGGGGAAGCGCAGGTTTCATGAAAACAACTCAGAATGTCAAGTTATAATGAAATCTTCATTTTGTGTTAGTTTGTCATGATTTCTTCACGAAAAAACGTTTTCCTATAATGGAAGGTCGAACTCTTGTAGGAGAAGCGCAGGTTTCATGAAAACAACTCAGAATGTCAAGTTATAATGAAATCTTCATTTTGTGTTAGTTTGTCATGATTTCTTCACGAAAACACGTTTTCCTATAATGGTAGGTCGAACTCTTGTAGGGGAAGCGCAGGTTTCATGAAAACAACTCAGAATGTCAAGTTATAATGAAATCTTCATTTTGTGTTAGTTTGTCATGATTTCTTCACGAAAACACGTTTTCCTATAATGGTAGGTCGAACTCTTGTAGGGGAAGCGCAGGTTTCATGAAAACAACTCAGAATGTCAAGTTATAATGAAATCTTCATTTTGTGTTAGTTTGTCATGATTTCTTCACGAAAACACGTTTTCCTATAATGGTAGGTCGAACTCTTGTAGGGGAAGCGCAGGTTTCATGAAAACATCTCAGAATGTCAAGTTATAATGAAATCTTCATTTTGTGTTAGTTTGTCATGATTTCTTCAAGAAAACACGTTTTCCTATAATGTTAGGTCGAACTCTTGTAGGGGAAGCGCAGGTTTCATGAAATGAACTCAGAATGTCAAGTTATAATGAAATCTTCATTTTGTGTTAGTTTGTCATGATTTCTTCACGAAAACACGTTTTCCTATAATGGAAGGTTGAACTCTTGTAGGAGAAGCGCAGGTTTCATGAAATAAACTCAGAATGTCAAGTTATCATGAAATCTTCATTTTGTGTTAGTTTGTCATGATTTCTTCACGTAAACACGTTTTCCTATAATGGTAGGTCGAACTCTTGTAGGGGAAGCGCAGGTATCATGAAAACAACTCAGAATGTCAAGTTATAATGAAATCTTCATTTTGTGTTAGTTTGTCATGATTTCTTCACGAAAACACGTTTTCCTATAATGGAAGGTTGAACTCTTGTAGGAGAAGCGCAGGTTTCATGAAATAAACTCAGAATGTCAAGTTATAATGAAATCTTCATTTTGTGTAGGTTTGTCATGATTTCTTCACGAAAACACGTTTTCCTATAATGGTAGGTCGAACTCTTGTAGGGGAAGCGCAGGTATCATGAAAACAACTCAGAATGTCAAGTTATAATGAAATCTTCATTTTGTGTTAGTTTGTCATGATTTCTTCACGAAAACACGTTTTCCTATAATGGAAGGTTGAACTCTTGTAGGAGAAGCGCAGGTTTCATGAAATAAACTCAGAATGTCAAGTTATCATGAAATCTTCATTTTGTGTTAGTTTGTCATGATTTCTTCACGTAAACACGTTTTCCTATAATGGTAGGTCGAACTCTTGTAGGGGAAGCGCAGGTATCATGAAAACAACTCAGAATGTCAAGTTATAATGAAATCTTCATTTTGTGTTAGTTTGTCATGATTTCTTCACAAAAACACGTTTTCCTATAATGGTAGGTCGAACTCTTATAGGGGAAGCGCAGGTTTCATGAAAACAACTCAGAATGTCAAGTTATAATGAAATCTTCATTTTGTGTTAGTTTGTCATGATTTCTTCACGAAAACACGTTTTCCTATAATGGTAGGTTTAACTCTTATAGGGGAAGCGCAGGTTTCATGAAAACAACTAAGAATGTCAAGTTATAATGAAATCTTCATTTTGTGTTAGTTTGTCATGATTTCTTCACGAAAACACGTTTTCCTATAATGGTAGGTTGAACTCTTATAGGGGAAGCGCAGGTTTCATGAAAACAACTCAGAATGTCAAGTTATAATGAAATCTTCATTTTGTGTTAGTTTGTCATGATTTCTTCACGAAAACACGTTTTCCTATAATGGTAGGTCGAACTCTTGTAGGGGAAGCGCAGGTATCATGAAAACAACTCAGAATGTCAAGTTATAATGAAATCATCATTTTGTGTTAGTTTGTCATGATTTCTTCACGAAAACACGTTTTCCTATAATGGTAGGTTGAACTCTTATAGGGGAAGCGCAGGTATCATGAAAACAACTCAGAATGTCAAGTTATAATGAAATCTTCATTTTGTGTTAGTTTGTCATGATTTCTTCACGAAAACACGTTTTCCTATAATGGTAGGTTGAACTCCTGTAGGGGAAGCGCAGGTATCATGAAAACAACTCAGAATGTCAAGTTATAATGAAATCTTCATTTTGTGTTAGTTTGTCATGATTTCTTCACGAAAACACGTTTTCCTATAATGGTAGGTTGAACTCATATAGGGGAAGCGCAGGTTTCATGAAAACAACTCAGAATGTCAAGTTATAATGAAATCTTCATTTTGTGTTAGTTTGTCATGATTTCTTCACGAAAACACGTTTTCCTATAATGGTAGGTTGAACTCTTATAGGGGAAGCGCAGGTTTCATGAAAACAACTCAGAATGTCAAGTTATAATGAAATCTTCATTTTTTGTTAGTTTGTCATGATTTCTTCACGAAAACACGTTTTCCTATAATGGTAGGTTGAACTCTTGTAGGGGAAGCGCAGGTTTCATGAAAACAACTCAGAATGTCAAGTTATAATGAAATCTTCATTTTGTGTTAGTTTGTCATGATTTCTTCACGAAAACACGTTTTCCTATAATGGTAGGTTGAACTCTTGTAGGGGAAGCGCAGGTTTCATGAAAACAACTCAGAATGTCGTTATAATGAAATCTTCATTTTGTGTTACTTTGTCATGATTTCTTCACGAAAACACGTTTTCCTATAATGGTAGGTTGAACTCTTGTTGGAGAAGCGCAGGTTTCATGAAATAAACTCAGAATGTCGTTATAATGAAATCTTCATTTTCTGTTAGTTTGTCATGATTTCTTCACGAAAACAGGTTTTCCTATAATGGTAGGTTGAACTCTTATAGGGGAAGCGCAGGTTTCATGAAAACAACGCAGAATGTCGAGTTATAATGAAATCTTCATTTTGTGTTAGTTTGTCATGATTTCTTCACGAAAACACGTTTTCCTATAATGGTAGGTCGAACTCTTGTAGGGGAAGCGCAGGTATCATGAAAACAACTCAGAATGTCAAGTTATAATGAAATCATCATTTTGTGTTAGTTTGTCATGATTTCTTCACGAAAACACGTTTTCCTATAATGGTAGGTTGAACTCTTATAGGGGAAGCGCAGGTATCATGAAAACAACTCAGAATGTCAAGTTATAATTAAATCTTCATTTTGTGTTAGTTTGTCATGATTTCTTCACGAAAACACTTTTTCCTATAATGGTAGGTTGAACTCTTGTAGGGGAAGCGCAGGTATCATGAAAACAACTCAGAATGTCAAGTTATAATGAAATCTTCATTTTGTGTTAGTTTCTCATGATTTCTTCACGAAAACACGTTTTCCTATAATGGTAGGTTGAACTCTTGTAGGGGAAGCGCAGGTTTCATGAAAACAACTCAGAATGTCAAGTTATAATGAAATCTTCATTTTGTGTTAGTTTGTCATGATTTCTTCACGAAAACACGTTTTCCTATAATGGTAGGTTGAACTCTTGTAGGGGAAGCGCAGGTATCATGAAAACATCTCAGAATGTCAAGTTATAATGAAATCTTCATTTTGTGTTAGTTTGTCATGATTTCTTCACGAAAACACGTTTTCCTATAATGGAAGGTTGAACTCTTGTAGGAGAAGCGCAGGTTTCATGAAATAAACTCAGAATGTCAAGTTATAATGAAATCTTCATTTTGTGTTAGTTTGTCATGATTTCTTCACGAAAACACGTTTTCCTATAATGGTAGGTCGAACTCTTGTAGGGGAAGCGCAGGTATCATGAAAACAACTCAGAATGTCAAGTTATAATGAAATCTTCATTTTGTGTTAGTTTGTCATGATTTCTTCACAAAAACACGTTTTTCTATAATGGTAGGTCGAACTCTTATAGGGGAAGCGCAGGTTTCATGAAAACAACTCAGAATGTCAAGTTATAATGAAATCTTCATTTTGTGTTAGTTTGTCATGATTTCTTCACGAAAACACGTTTTCCTATAATGGTAGGTTTAACTCTTATAGGGGAAGCGCAGGTTTCATGAAAACAACTCAGAATGTCAAGTTATAATGAAATCTTCATTTTGTGTTAGTTTGTCATGATTTCTTCACGAAAACACGTTTTCCTATAATGGTAGGTTGAACTCTTATAGGGGAAGCGCAGGTTTCATGAAAACAACTCAGAATGTCAAGTTATAATGAAATCTTCATTTTGTGTTAGTTTGTCATGATTTCTTCACGAAAACACGTTTTCCTATAATGGTAGGTCGAACTCTTGTAGGGGAAGCGCAGGTTTCATGAAAACAACTCAGAATGTCAAGTTATAATGAAATCTTCATTTTGTGTTAGTTTGTCATGATTTCTTCTCGAAAACACGTTTTCCTATAATGGTAGGTCGAACTCTTGTAGGGGAAGCGCAGGATTCATGAAAACAACTCAGAATGTCAAGTTATAATGAAATCTTCATTTTGTGTTAGTTTGTCATGATTTCTTCACGAAAACACGTTTTCCTATAATGGAAGGTTGAACTCTTGTAGGAGAAGCGCAGGTTTCATGAAATAAACTCAGAATGTCAAGTTATAATGAAATCTTCATTTTGTGTTAGTTTGTCATGATTTCTTCACGAAAACACGTTTTCCTATAATGGTAGGTCGAACTCTTGTAGGGGAAGCGCAGGTATCATGAAAACAACTCAGAATGTCAAGTTATAATGAAATCTTCATTTTGTGTTAGTTTGTCATGATTTCTTCACGAAAACACGTTTTCCTATAATGGTAGGTTGAACTCTTATAGGGGAAGCGCAGGTTTCATGAAAACAACTCAGAATGTCAAGTTATAATGAAATCTTCATTTTGTGTTAGTTTGTCATGATTTCTTCACGAAAACACGTTTTCCTATAATGGTAGGTCGAACTCTTGTAGGGGAAGCGCAGGTTTCATGAAAACAACTCAGAATGTCAAGTTATAATGAAATCTTCATTTTGTGTTAGTTTGTCATGATTTCTTCACGAAAACACGTTTTCCTATAATGGTAGGTTGAACTCTTATAGGGGAAGCGCAGGTATCATGAAAACAACTCAGAATGTCAAGTTATAATGAAATCTTCATTTTGTGTTAGTTTGTTATGATTTCTTCACGAAAACACTTTTTCCTATAATGGTAGGTTGAACTCTTGTAGGGGAAGCGCAGGTATCATGAAAACAACTCAGAATGTCAAGTTATAATGAAATCTTCATTTTGTGTTAGTTTCTCATGATTTCTTCACGAAAACACGTTTTCCTATAATGGTAGGTCGAACTCTTGTAGGGGAAGCGCAGGTTTCATGAAAACAACTCAGAATGTCAAGTTATAATGAAATCTTCATTTTGTGTTAGTTTGTCATGATTTCTTCACGAAAACACGTTTTCCTATAATGGTAGGTTGAACTCTTGTAGGGGAAGCGCAGGTTTCATGAAAACAACTCAGAATGTCAAGTTATAATGAAATCTTCATTTTGTGTTAGTTTGTCATGATTTCTTCACGAAAACACGTTTTCCTATAATGGTAGGTTGAACTCTTGTAGGGGAAGCGCAGGTTTCATGAAAACAACTCAGAATGTCAAGTTATAATGAAATCTTCATTTTGTGTTAGTTTGTCATGATTTCTTCACGAAAACACGTTTTCCTATAATGGAAGGTTGAACTCTTGTAGGAGAAGCGCAGGTTTCATGAAATAAACTCAGAATGTCAAGTTATAATGAAATCTTCATTTTGTGTAGGTTTGTCATGATTTCTTCACGAAAACACGTTTTCCTATAATGGTAGGTCGAACTCTTGTAGGGGAAGCGCAGGTATCATGAAAACAACTCAGAATGTCAAGTTATAATGAAATCTTCATTTTGTGTTAGTTTGTCATGATTTCTTCACGAAAACACGTTTTCCTATAATGGAAGGTTGAACTCTTGTAGGAGAAGCGCAGGTTTCATGAAATAAACTCAGAATGTCAAGTTATCATGAAATCTTCATTTTGTGTTAGTTTGTCATGATTTCTTCACGTAAACACGTTTTCCTATAATGGTAGGTCGAACTCTTGTAGGGGAAGCGCAGGTATCATGAAAACAACTCAGAATGTCAAGTTATAATGAAATCTTCATTTTGTGTTAGTTTGTCATGATTTCTTCACAAAAACACGTTTTCCTATAATGGTAGGTCGAACTCTTATAGGGGAAGCGCAGGTTTCATGAAAACAACTCAGAATGTCAAGTTATAATGAAATCTTCATTTTGTGTTAGTTTGTCATGATTTCTTCACGAAAACACGTTTTCCTATAATGGTAGGTTTAACTCTTATAGGGGAAGCGCAGGTTTCATGAAAACAACTCAGAATGTCAAGTTATAATGAAATCTTCATTTTGTGTTAGTTTGTCATGATTTCTTCACGAAAACACGTTTTCCTATAATGGTAGGTTGAACTCTTATAGGGGAAGCGCAGGTTTCATGAAAACAACTCAGAATGTCAAGTTATAATGAAATCTTCATTTTGTGTTAGTTTGTCATGATTTCTTCACGAAAACACGTTTTCCTATAATGGTAGGTCGAACTCTTGTAGGGGAAGCGCAGGTTTCATGAAAACAACTCAGAATGTCAAGTTATAATGAAATCTTCATTTTGTGTTAGTTTGTCATGATTTCTTCTCGAAAACACGTTTTCCTATAATGGTAGGTCGAACTCTTGTAGGGGAAGCGCAGGTTTCATGAAAACAACTCAGAATGTCAAGTTATAATGAAATCTTCATTTTGTGTTAGTTTGTCATGATTTCTTCAAGAAAACACGTTTTCCTATAATGGTAGGTCGAACTCTTGTAGGGGAAGCGCAGGTTTCATGAAAACAACTCAGAATGTCAAGTTATAATGAAATCTTCATTTTGTGTTAGTTTGTCATGATTTCTTCACGAAAACACGTTTTCCTATAATGGTAGGCCGAACTCTTGTAGGGGAAGCGCAGGTATCATGAAAACAACTCAGAATGTCAAGTTATAATGAAATCTTCATTTTGTGTTAGTTTGTCATGATTTCTTCAAGAAAACACGTTTTCCTATAATGTTAGGTGGAACTCTTGTAGGGGAAGCGCAGGTTTCATGAAAACAACTCAGAATGTCAAGTTATAATGAAATCTTCATTTTGTGTTAGTTTGTCATGATTTCTTCACGAAAACACGTTTTCCTATAATGGTAGGTCGAACTCTTGTAGGGGAAGCGCAGGTATCATGAAAACAACTCAGAATGTCAAGTTATAATGAAATCTTCATTTTGTGTTAGTTTGTCATGATTTCTTCACGAAAACACGTTTTCCTATAATGGTAGGTCGAACTCTTGTAGGGGAAGCGCAGGTATCATGAAAACAACTCAGAATGTCAAGTTATAATGAAATCTTCATTTTGTGTTAGTTTGTCATGATTTCTTCACGAAAACACGTTTTCCTATAATGGTAGGTCGAACTCTTATAGGGGAAGCGCAGGTTTCATGAAAACAACTCAGAATGTCAAGTTATAATGAAATCTTCATTTTGTGTTAGTTTGTCATGATTTCTTCACGAAAACACGTTTTCCTATAATGGTAGGTCGAACTCTTGTAGGGGAAGCGCAGGTTTCATGAAAACAACTCAGAATGTCAAGTTATAATGAAATCTTCATTTTGTGTTAGTTTGTCATGATTTCTTCACGAAAACACGTTTTCCTATAATGGTAGGTCGAACTCTTGTAGGGGAAGCGCAGGTTTCATGAAAACAACTCAGAATGTCAAGTTATAATGAAATCTTCATTTTGTGTTAGTTTGTCATGATTTCTTCACGAAAACACGTTTTCCTATAATGGTAGGTCGAACTCTTGTAGGGGAAGCGCAGGTTTCATGAAAACAACTCAGAATGTCAAGTTATAATGAAATCTTCATTTTGTGTTAGTTTGTCATGATTTCTTCACGAAAACACGTTTTCCTATAATGGTAGGTCGAACTCTTGTAGGGGAAGCGCAGGTATCATGAAAACAACTCAGAATGTCAAGTTATAATGAAATCATCATTTTGTGTTAGTTTGTCATGATTTCTTCACGAAAACACGTTTTCCTATAATGGTAGGTTGAACTCTTATAGGGGAAGCGCAGGTATCATGAAAACAACTCAGAATGTCAAGTTATAATGAAATCTTCATTTTGTGTTAGTTTCTCATGATTTCTTCACGAAAACACTTTTTCCTATAATGGTAGGTTGAACTCTTGTAGGGGAAGCGCAGGTATCATGAAAACAACTCAGAATGTCAAGTTATAATGAAATCTTCATTTTGTGTTAGTTTCTCATGATTTCTTCACGAAAACACGTTTTCCTATAATGGTAGGTCGAACTCTTGTAGGGGAAGCGCAGGTTTCATGAAAACAACTCAGAATGTCAAGTTATAATGAAATCTTCATTTTGTGTTAGTTTGTCATGATTTCTTCACGAAAAAACGTTTTCCTATAATGGAAGGTCGAACTCTTGTAGGAGAAGCGCAGGTTTCATGAAAACAACTCAGAATGTCAAGTTATAATGAAATCTTCATTTTGTGTTAGTTTGTCATGATTTCTTCACGAAAACACGTTTTCCTATAATGGTAGGTCGAACTCTTGTAGGGGAAGCGCAGGTTTCATGAAAACAACTCAGAATGTCAAGTTATAATGAAATCTTCATTTTGTGTTAGTTTGTCATGATTTCTTCACGAAAACACGTTTTCCTATAATGGTAGGTCGAACTCTTGTAGGGGAAGCGCAGGTTTCATGAAAACAACTCAGAATGTCAAGTTATAATGAAATCTTCATTTTGTGTTAGTTTGTCATGATTTCTTCACGAAAACACGTTTTCCTATAATGGTAGGTCGAACTCTTGTAGGGGAAGCGCAGGTTTCATGAAAACATCTCAGAATGTCAAGTTATAATGAAATCTTCATTTTGTGTTAGTTTGTCATGATTTCTTCAAGAAAACACGTTTTCCTATAATGTTAGGTCGAACTCTTGTAGGGGAAGCGCAGGTTTCATGAAATGAACTCAGAATGTCAAGTTATAATGAAATCTTCATTTTGTGTTAGTTTGTCATGATTTCTTCACGAAAACACGTTTTCCTATAATGGTAGGTTGAACTCTTATAGGGGAAGCGCAGGTTTCATGAAAACAACGCAGTATGTCGAGTTATAATGAAATCTTCATTTTGTGTTAGTTTGTCATGATTTCTTCACGAAAACACGTTTTCCTATAATGGTAGGTTGAACTCTTATAGGGGAAGCGCAGGTTTCATGAAAACAACTAAGAATGTCAAGTTATAATGAAATCTTCATTTTGTGTTAGTTTGTCATGATTTCTTCACGAAAACACGTTTTCCTATAATGGTAGGTCGAACTCTTATAGGGGAAGCGCAGGTTTCATGAAAACAACTCAGAATGTCAAGTTATAATGAAATCTTCATTTTGTGTTAGTTTGTCATGATTTCTTCACGAAAACACGTTTTCCTATAATGGTAGGTCGAACTCTTGTAGGGGAAGCGCAGGTATCATGAAAACAACTCAGAATGTCAAGTTATAATGAAATCATCATTTTGTGTTAGTTTGTCATGATTTCTTCACGAAAACACGTTTTCCTATAATGGTAGGTTGAACTCTTATAGGGGAAGCGCAGGTATCATGAAAACAACTCAGAATGTCAAGTTATAATGAAATCTTCATTTTGTGTTAGTTTGTCATGATTTCTTCACGAAAACACGTTTTCCTATAATGGTAGGTTGAACTCTTGTAGGGGAAGCGCAGGTATCATGAAAACAACTCAGAATGTCAAGTTATAATGAAATCTTCATTTTGTGTTAGTTTGTCATGATTTCTTCACGAAAACACGTTTTCCTATAATGGTAGGTTGAACTCATATAGGGGAAGCGCAGGTTTCATGAAAACAACTCAGAATGTCAAGTTATAATGAAATCTTCATTTTGTGTTAGTTTGTCATGATTTCTTCACGAAAACACGTTTTCCTATAATGGTAGGTTGAACTCTTATAGGGGAAGCGCAGGTATCATGAAAACAACTCAGAATGTCAAGTTATAATGAAATCTTCATTTTGTGTTAGTTTGTCATGATTTCTTCACGAAAACACTTTTTCCTATAATGGTAGGTTGAACTCTTGTAGGGGAAGCGCAGGTATCATGAAAACAACTCAGAATGTCAAGTTATAATGAAATCTTCATTTTGTGTTAGTTTCTCATGATTTCTTCACGAAAACACGTTTTCCTATAATGGTAGGTTGAACTCTTGTAGGGGAAGCGCAGGTTTCATGAAAACAACTCAGAATGTCAAGTTATAATGAAATCTTCATTTTGTGTTAGTTTGTCATGATTTCTTCACGAAAACAGTTTTCCTATAATGGTACGTTGAACTCTTGTAGGGGAAGCGCAGGTTTCATGAAAACAACTCAGAATGTCAAGTTATAATGAAATCTTCATTTTGTGTTAGTTTGTCATGATTTCTTCACGAAAACACGTTTTCCTATAATGGTAGGTTGAACTCTTGTAGGGGAAGCGCAGGTTTCATGAAAACAACTCAGAATGTCAAGTTATAATGAAATCATCATTTTGTGTTAGTTTGTCATGATTTCTTCACGAAAACACGTTTTCCTATAATGGAAGGTTGAACTCTTGTAGGAGAAGCGCAGGTTTCATGAAATAAACTCAGAATGTCAAGTTATAATGAAATCTTCATTTTGTGTTAGTTTGTCATGATTTCTTCACGAAAACACGTTTTCCTATAATGGTAGGTCGAACTCTTGTAGGGGAAGCGCAGGTATCATGAAAACAACTCAGAATGTCAAGTTATAATGAAATCTTCATTTTGTGTTAGTTTGTCATGATTTCTTCACGAAAACACGTTTTCCTATAATGGAAGGTTGAACTCTTGTAGGAGAAGCGCAGGTTTCATGAAATAAACTCAGAATGTCAAGTTATAATGAAATCTTCATTTTGTGTTAGTTTGTCATGATTTCTTCACGAAAACACGTTTTCCTATAATGGTAGGTCGAACTCTTGTAGGGGAAGCGCAGGTATCATGAAAACAACTCAGAATGTCAAGTTATAATGAAATCTTCATTTTGTGTTAGTTTGTCATGATTTCTTCACAAAAACACGTTTTTCTATAATGGTAGGTCGAACTCTTATAGGGGAAGCGCAGGTTTCATGAAAACAACTCAGAATGTCAAGTTATAATGAAATCTTCATTTTGTGTTAGTTTGTCATGATTTCTTCACGAAAACACGTTTTCCTATAATGGTAGGTTTAACTCTTATAGGGGAAGCGCAGGTTTCATGAAAACAACTCAGAATGTCAAGTTATAATGAAATCTTCATTTTGTGTTAGTTTGTCATGATTTCTTCACGAAAACACGTTTTCCTATAATGGTAGGTCGAACTCTTATAGGGGAAGCGCAGGTTTCATGAAAACAACTCAGAATGTCAAGTTATAATGAAATCTTCATTTTGTGTTAGTTTGTCATGATTTCTTCACGAAAACACGTTTTCCTATAATGGTAGGTCGAACTCTTGTAGGGGAAGCGCAGGTTTCATGAAAACAACTCAGAATGTCAAGTTATAATGAAATCTTCATTTTGTGTTAGTTTGTCATGATTTCTTCTCGAAAACACGTTTTCCTATAATGGTAGGTCGAACTCTTGTAGGGGAAGCGCAGGTTTCATGAAAACAACTCAGAATGTCAAGTTATAATGAAATCTTCATTTTGTGTTAGTTTGTCATGATTTCTTCAAGAAAACACGTTTTCCTATAATGTTAGGTCGAACTCTTGTAGGGGAAGCGCAGGTTTCATGAAAACAACTCAGAATGTCAAGTTATAATGAAATCTTCATTTTGTGTTAGTTTGTCATGATTTCTTCACGAAAACACGTTTTCCTATAATGGTAGGTCGAACTCTTGTAGGGGAAGCGCAGGTATCATGAAAACAACTCAGAATGTCAAGTTATAATGAAATCTTCATTTTGTGTTAGTTTGTCATGATTTCTTCACGAAAACACGTTTTCCTATAATGGTAGGTCGAACTCTTATAGGGGAAGCGCAGGTTTCATGAAAACAACTCAGAATGTCAAGTTATAATGAAATCTTCATTTTGTGTTAGTTTGTCATGATTTCTTCACGAAAACACGTTTTCCTATAATGGTAGGTCGAACTCTTATAGGGGAAGCGCACGTTTCATGAAAACAACTCAGAATGTCAAGTTATAATGAAATCTTCATTTTGTGTTAGTTTGTCATGATTTCTTCACGAAAACACGTTTTCCTATAATGGTAGGTCGAACTCTTGTAGGGGAAGCGCAGGTTTCATGAAAACAACTCAGAATGTCAAGTTATAATGAAATCTTCATTTTGTGTTAGTTTGTCATGATTTCTTCACGAAAACACGTTTTCCTATAATGGTAGGTTGAACTCTTGTAGGGGAAGCGCAGGTTTCATGAAAACAACTCAGAATGTCAAGTTATAATGAAATCTTCATTTTGTGTTAGTTTGTCATGATTTCTTCACGAAAACACGTTTTCCTATAATGGTAGGTTGAACTCTTGTAGGGGAAGCGCAGGTTTCATGAAAACAACTCAGAATGTCAAGTTATAATGAAATCTTCATTTTGTGTTAGTTTGTCATGATTTCTTCACGAAAACACGTTTTCCTATAATGGAAGGTTGAACTCTTGTAGGAGAAGCGCAGGTTTCATGAAATAAACTCAGAATGTCAAGTTATAATGAAATCTTCATTTTGTGTTAGTTTGTCATGATTTCTTCACGAAAACACGTTTTCCTATAATGGTAGGTCGAACTCTTGTAGGGGAAGCGCAGGTATCATGAAAACAACTCAGAATGTCAAGTTATAATGAAATCTTCATTTTGTGTTAGTTTGTCATGATTTCTTCACGAAAACACGTTTTCCTATAATGGAAGGTTGAACTCTTGTAGGAGAAGCGCAGGTTTCATGAAATAAACTCAGAATGTCAAGTTATAATGAAATCTTCATTTTGTGTTAGTTTGTCATGATTTCTTCACGAAAACACGTTTTCCTATAATGGTAGGTCGAACTCTTGTAGGGGAAGCGCAGGTATCATGAAAACAACTCAGAATGTCAAGTTATAATGAAATCTTCATTTTGTGTTAGTTTGTCATGATTTCTTCACGAAAACACGTTTTCCTATAATGGTAGGTCGAACTCTTGTAGGGGAAGCGCAGGTATCATGAAAACAACTCAGAATGTCAAGTTATAATGAAATCATCATTTTGTGTTAGTTTGTCATGATTTCTTCACGAAAACACGTTTTCCTATAATGGTAGGTTGAACTCTTATAGGGGAAGCGCAGGTATCATGAAAACAACTCAGAATGTCAAGTTATAATGAAATCTTCATTTTGTGTTAGTTTCTCATGATTTCTTCACGAAAACACTTTTTCCTATAATGGTAGGTTGAACTCTTGTAGGGGAAGCGCAGGTATCATGAAAACAACTCAGAATGTCAAGTTATAATGAAATCTTCATTTTGTGTTAGTTTCTCATGATTTCTTCACGAAAACACGTTTTCCTATAATGGTAGGTCGAACTCTTGTAGGGGAAGCGCAGGTTTCATGAAAACAACTCAGAATGTCAAGTTATAATGAAATCTTCATTTTGTGTTAGTTTGTCATGATTTCTTCACGAAAAAACGTTTTCCTATAATGGAAGGTCGAACTCTTGTAGGAGAAGCGCAGGTTTCATGAAAACAACTCAGAATGTCAAGTTATAATGAAATCTTCATTTTGTGTTAGTTTGTCATGATTTCTTCACGAAAACACGTTTTCCTATAATGGTAGGTCGAACTCTTGTAGGGGAAGCGCAGGTTTCATGAAAACAACTCAGAATGTCAAGTTATAATGAAATCTTCATTTTGTGTTAGTTTGTCATGATTTCTTCACGAAAACACGTTTTCCTATAATGGTAGGTCGAACTCTTGTAGGGGAAGCGCAGGTTTCATGAAAACAACTCAGAATGTCAAGTTATAATGAAATCTTCATTTTGTGTTAGTTTGTCATGATTTCTTCACGAAAACACGTTTTCCTATAATGGTAGGTCGAACTCTTGTAGGGGAAGCGCAGGTTTCATGAAAACATCTCAGAATGTCAAGTTATAATGAAATCTTCATTTTGTGTTAGTTTGTCATGATTTCTTCAAGAAAACACGTTTTCCTATAATGTTAGGTCGAACTCTTGTAGGGGAAGCGCAGGTTTCATGAAATGAACTCAGAATGTCAAGTTATAATGAAATCTTCATTTTGTGTTAGTTTGTCATGATTTCTTCACGAAAACACGTTTTCCTATAATGGTAGGTTGAACTCTTATAGGGGAAGCGCAGGTTTCATGAAAACAACGCAGTATGTCGAGTTATAATGAAATCTTCATTTTGTGTTAGTTTGTCATGATTTCTTCACGAAAACACGTTTTCCTATAATGGTAGGTTGAACTCTTATAGGGGAAGCGCAGGTTTCATGAAAACAACTAAGAATGTCAAGTTATAATGAAATCTTCATTTTGTGTTAGTTTGTCATGATTTCTTCACGAAAACACGTTTTCCTATAATGGTAGGTCGAACTCTTATAGGGGAAGCGCAGGTTTCATGAAAACAACTCAGAATGTCAAGTTATAATGAAATCTTCATTTTGTGTTAGTTTGTCATGATTTCTTCACGAAAACACGTTTTCCTATAATGGTAGGTCGAACTCTTGTAGGGGAAGCGCAGGTATCATGAAAACAACTCAGAATGTCAAGTTATAATGAAATCATCATTTTGTGTTAGTTTGTCATGATTTCTTCACGAAAACACGTTTTCCTATAATGGTAGGTTGAACTCTTATAGGGGAAGCGCAGGTATCATGAAAACAACTCAGAATGTCAAGTTATAATGAAATCTTCATTTTGTGTTAGTTTGTCATGATTTCTTCACGAAAACACGTTTTCCTATAATGGTAGGTTGAACTCTTGTAGGGGAAGCGCAGGTATCATGAAAACAACTCAGAATGTCAAGTTATAATGAAATCTTCATTTTGTGTTAGTTTGTCATGATTTCTTCACGAAAACACGTTTTCCTATAATGGTAGGTTGAACTCATATAGGGGAAGCGCAGGTTTCATGAAAACAACTCAGAATGTCAAGTTATAATGAAATCTTCATTTTGTGTTAGTTTGTCATGATTTCTTCACGAAAACACGTTTTCCTATAATGGTAGGTTGAACTCTTATAGGGGAAGCGCAGGTATCATGAAAACAACTCAGAATGTCAAGTTATAATGAAATCTTCATTTTGTGTTAGTTTGTCATGATTTCTTCACGAAAACACTTTTTCCTATAATGGTAGGTTGAACTCTTGTAGGGGAAGCGCAGGTATCATGAAAACAACTCAGAATGTCAAGTTATAATGAAATCTTCATTTTGTGTTAGTTTCTCATGATTTCTTCACGAAAACACGTTTTCCTATAATGGTAGGTTGAACTCTTGTAGGGGAAGCGCAGGTTTCATGAAAACAACTCAGAATGTCAAGTTATAATGAAATCTTCATTTTGTGTTAGTTTGTCATGATTTCTTCACGAAAACAGTTTTCCTATAATGGTACGTTGAACTCTTGTAGGGGAAGCGCAGGTTTCATGAAAACAACTCAGAATGTCAAGTTATAATGAAATCTTCATTTTGTGTTAGTTTGTCATGATTTCTTCACGAAAACACGTTTTCCTATAATGGTAGGTTGAACTCTTGTAGGGGAAGCGCAGGTTTCATGAAAACAACTCAGAATGTCAAGTTATAATGAAATCATCATTTTGTGTTAGTTTGTCATGATTTCTTCACGAAAACACGTTTTCCTATAATGGAAGGTTGAACTCTTGTAGGAGAAGCGCAGGTTTCATGAAATAAACTCAGAATGTCAAGTTATAATGAAATCTTCATTTTGTGTTAGTTTGTCATGATTTCTTCACGAAAACACGTTTTCCTATAATGGTAGGTCGAACTCTTGTAGGGGAAGCGCAGGTATCATGAAAACAACTCAGAATGTCAAGTTATAATGAAATCTTCATTTTGTGTTAGTTTGTCATGATTTCTTCACGAAAACACGTTTTCCTATAATGGAAGGTTGAACTCTTGTAGGAGAAGCGCAGGTTTCATGAAATAAACTCAGAATGTCAAGTTATAATGAAATCTTCATTTTGTGTTAGTTTGTCATGATTTCTTCACGAAAACACGTTTTCCTATAATGGTAGGTCGAACTCTTGTAGGGGAAGCGCAGGTATCATGAAAACAACTCAGAATGTCAAGTTATAATGAAATCTTCATTTTGTGTTAGTTTGTCATGATTTCTTCACAAAAACACGTTTTTCTATAATGGTAGGTCGAACTCTTATAGGGGAAGCGCAGGTTTCATGAAAACAACTCAGAATGTCAAGTTATAATGAAATCTTCATTTTGTGTTAGTTTGTCATGATTTCTTCACGAAAACACGTTTTCCTATAATGGTAGGTTTAACTCTTATAGGGGAAGCGCAGGTTTCATGAAAACAACTCAGAATGTCAAGTTATAATGAAATCTTCATTTTGTGTTAGTTTGTCATGATTTCTTCACGAAAACACGTTTTCCTATAATGGTAGGTCGAACTCTTATAGGGGAAGCGCAGGTTTCATGAAAACAACTCAGAATGTCAAGTTATAATGAAATCTTCATTTTGTGTTAGTTTGTCATGATTTCTTCACGAAAACACGTTTTCCTATAATGGTAGGTCGAACTCTTGTAGGGGAAGCGCAGGTTTCATGAAAACAACTCAGAATGTCAAGTTATAATGAAATCTTCATTTTGTGTTAGTTTGTCATGATTTCTTCTCGAAAACACGTTTTCCTATAATGGTAGGTCGAACTCTTGTAGGGGAAGCGCAGGTTTCATGAAAACAACTCAGAATGTCAAGTTATAATGAAATCTTCATTTTGTGTTAGTTTGTCATGATTTCTTCAAGAAAACACGTTTTCCTATAATGTTAGGTCGAACTCTTGTAGGGGAAGCGCAGGTTTCATGAAAACAACTCAGAATGTCAAGTTATAATGAAATCTTCATTTTGTGTTAGTTTGTCATGATTTCTTCACGAAAACACGTTTTCCTATAATGGTAGGTCGAACTCTTGTAGGGGAAGCGCAGGTATCATGAAAACAACTCAGAATGTCAAGTTATAATGAAATCTTCATTTTGTGTTAGTTTGTCATGATTTCTTCACGAAAACACGTTTTCCTATAATGGTAGGTCGAACTCTTATAGGGGAAGCGCAGGTTTCATGAAAACAACTCAGAATGTCAAGTTATAATGAAATCTTCATTTTGTGTTAGTTTGTCATGATTTCTTCACGAAAACACGTTTTCCTATAATGGTAGGTCGAACTCTTATAGGGGAAGCGCACGTTTCATGAAAACAACTCAGAATGTCAAGTTATAATGAAATCTTCATTTTGTGTTAGTTTGTCATGATTTCTTCACGAAAACACGTTTTCCTATAATGGTAGGTCGAACTCTTGTAGGGGAAGCGCAGGTTTCATGAAAACAACTCAGAATGTCAAGTTATAATGAAATCTTCATTTTGTGTTAGTTTGTCATGATTTCTTCACGAAAACACGTTTTCCTATAATGGTAGGTTGAACTCTTGTAGGGGAAGCGCAGGTTTCATGAAAACAACTCAGAATGTCAAGTTATAATGAAATCTTCATTTTGTGTTAGTTTGTCATGATTTCTTCACGAAAACACGTTTTCCTATAATGGTAGGTTGAACTCTTGTAGGGGAAGCGCAGGTTTCATGAAAACAACTCAGAATGTCAAGTTATAATGAAATCTTCATTTTGTGTTAGTTTGTCATGATTTCTTCACGAAAACACGTTTTCCTATAATGGAAGGTTGAACTCTTGTAGGAGAAGCGCAGGTTTCATGAAATAAACTCAGAATGTCAAGTTATAATGAAATCTTCATTTTGTGTTAGTTTGTCATGATTTCTTCACGAAAACACGTTTTCCTATAATGGTAGGTCGAACTCTTGTAGGGGAAGCGCAGGTATCATGAAAACAACTCAGAATGTCAAGTTATAATGAAATCTTCATTTTGTGTTAGTTTGTCATGATTTCTTCACGAAAACACGTTTTCCTATAATGGAAGGTTGAACTCTTGTAGGAGAAGCGCAGGTTTCATGAAATAAACTCAGAATGTCAAGTTATAATGAAATCTTCATTTTGTGTTAGTTTGTCATGATTTCTTCACGAAAACACGTTTTCCTATAATGGTAGGTCGAACTCTTGTAGGGGAAGCGCAGGTATCATGAAAACAACTCAGAATGTCAAGTTATAATGAAATCTTCATTTTGTGTTAGTTTGTCATGATTTCTTCACGAAAACACGTTTTCCTATAATGGTAGGTCGAACTCTTGTAGGGGAAGCGCAGGTATCATGAAAACAACTCAGAATGTCAAGTTATAATGAAATCTTCATTTTGTGTTAGTTTGTCATGATTTCTTCACGAAAACACGTTTTCCTATAATGGTAGGTTGAACTCTTGTAGGGGAAGCGCAGGTTTCATGAAAACAACTCAGAATGTCAAGTTATAATGAAATCATCATTTTGTGTTAGTTTGTCATGATTTCTTCACGAAAACACGTTTTCCTATAATGGAAGGTTGAACTCTTGTAGGAGAAGCGCAGGTTTCATGAAATAAACTCAGAATGTCAAGTTATAATGAAATCTTCATTTTGTGTTAGTTTGTCATGATTTCTTCACGAAAACACGTTTTCCTATAATGGTAGGTCGAACTCTTGTAGGGGAAGCGCAGGTATCATGAAAACAACTCAGAATGTCAAGTTATAATGAAATCTTCATTTTGTGTTAGTTTGTCATGATTTCTTCACGAAAACACGTTTTCCTATAATGGAAGGTTGAACTCTTGTAGGAGAAGCGCAGGTTTCATGAAATAAACTCAGAATGTCAAGTTATAATGAAATCTTCATTTTGTGTTAGTTTGTCATGATTTCTTCACGAAAACACGTTTTCCTATAATGGTAGGTCGAACTCTTGTAGGGGAAGCGCAGGTATCATGAAAACAACTCAGAATGTCAAGTTATAATGAAATCTTCATTTTGTGTTAGTTTGTCATGATTTCTTCACAAAAACACGTTTTTCTATAATGGTAGGTCGAACTCTTATAGGGGAAGCGCAGGTTTCATGAAAACAACTCAGAATGTCAAGTTATAATGAAATCTTCATTTTGTGTTAGTTTGTCATGATTTCTTCACGAAAACACGTTTTCCTATAATGGTAGGTTTAACTCTTATAGGGGAAGCGCAGGTTTCATGAAAACAACTCAGAATGTCAAGTTATAATGAAATCTTCATTTTGTGTTAGTTTGTCATGATTTCTTCACGAAAACACGTTTTCCTATAATGGTAGGTCGAACTCTTATAGGGGAAGCGCAGGTTTCATGAAAACAACTCAGAATGTCAAGTTATAATGAAATCTTCATTTTGTGTTAGTTTGTCATGATTTCTTCACGAAAACACGTTTTCCTATAATGGTAGGTCGAACTCTTGTAGGGGAAGCGCAGGTTTCATGAAAACAACTCAGAATGTCAAGTTATAATGAAATCTTCATTTTGTGTTAGTTTGTCATGATTTCTTCTCGAAAACACGTTTTCCTATAATGGTAGGTCGAACTCTTGTAGGGGAAGCGCAGGTTTCATGAAAACAACTCAGAATGTCAAGTTATAATGAAATCTTCATTTTGTGTTAGTTTGTCATGATTTCTTCAAGAAAACACGTTTTCCTATAATGTTAGGTCGAACTCTTGTAGGGGAAGCGCAGGTTTCATGAAAACAACTCAGAATGTCAAGTTATAATGAAATCTTCATTTTGTGTTAGTTTGTCATGATTTCTTCACGAAAACACGTTTTCCTATAATGGTAGGTCGAACTCTTGTAGGGGAAGCGCAGGTATCATGAAAACAACTCAGAATGTCAAGTTATAATGAAATCTTCATTTTGTGTTAGTTTGTCATGATTTCTTCACGAAAACACGTTTTCCTATAATGGTAGGTCGAACTCTTATAGGGGAAGCGCAGGTTTCATGAAAACAACTCAGAATGTCAAGTTATAATGAAATCTTCATTTTGTGTTAGTTTGTCATGATTTCTTCACGAAAACACGTTTTCCTATAATGGTAGGTCGAACTCTTATAGGGGAAGCGCACGTTTCATGAAAACAACTCAGAATGTCAAGTTATAATGAAATCTTCATTTTGTGTTAGTTTGTCATGATTTCTTCACGAAAACACGTTTTCCTATAATGGTAGGTCGAACTCTTGTAGGGGAAGCGCAGGTTTCATGAAAACAACTCAGAATGTCAAGTTATAATGAAATCTTCATTTTGTGTTAGTTTGTCATGATTTCTTCACGAAAACACGTTTTCCTATAATGGTAGGTTGAACTCTTGTAGGGGAAGCGCAGGTTTCATGAAAACAACTCAGAATGTCAAGTTATAATGAAATCTTCATTTTGTGTTAGTTTGTCATGATTTCTTCACGAAAACACGTTTTCCTATAATGGTAGGTTGAACTCTTGTAGGGGAAGCGCAGGTTTCATGAAAACAACTCAGAATGTCAAGTTATAATGAAATCTTCATTTTGTGTTAGTTTGTCATGATTTCTTCACGAAAACACGTTTTCCTATAATGGAAGGTTGAACTCTTGTAGGAGAAGCGCAGGTTTCATGAAATAAACTCAGAATGTCAAGTTATAATGAAATCTTCATTTTGTGTTAGTTTGTCATGATTTCTTCACGAAAACACGTTTTCCTATAATGGTAGGTCGAACTCTTGTAGGGGAAGCGCAGGTATCATGAAAACAACTCAGAATGTCAAGTTATAATGAAATCTTCATTTTGTGTTAGTTTGTCATGATTTCTTCACGAAAACACGTTTTCCTATAATGGAAGGTTGAACTCTTGTAGGAGAAGCGCAGGTTTCATGAAATAAACTCAGAATGTCAAGTTATAATGAAATCTTCATTTTGTGTTAGTTTGTCATGATTTCTTCACGAAAACACGTTTTCCTATAATGGTAGGTCGAACTCTTGTAGGGGAAGCGCAGGTATCATGAAAACAACTCAGAATGTCAAGTTATAATGAAATCTTCATTTTGTGTTAGTTTGTCATGATTTCTTCACGAAAACACGTTTTCCTATAATGGTAGGTCGAACTCTTGTAGGGGAAGCGCAGGTATCATGAAAACAACTCAGAATGTCAAGTTATAATGAAATCTTCATTTTGTGTTAGTTTGTCATGATTTCTTCACGAAAACACGTTTTCCTATAATGGTAGGTCGAACTCTTATAGGGGAAGCGCAGGTTTCATGAAAACAACTCAGAATGTCAAGTTATAATGAAATCTTCATTTTGTGTTAGTTTGTCATGATTTCTTCACGAAAACACGTTTTCCTATAATGGTAGGTTGAACTCTTATAGGGGAAGCGCAGGTTTCATGAAAACAACTCAGAATGTCAAGTTATAATGAAATCTTCATTTTGTGTTAGTTTGTCATGATTTCTTCACGAAAACACGTTTTCCTATAATGGTAGGTCGAACTCTTGTAGGGGAAGCGCAGGTTTCATGAAAACAACTCAGAATGTCAAGTTATAATGAAATCTTCATTTTGTGTTAGTTTGTCATGATTTCTTCTCGAAAACACGTTTTCCTATAATGGTAGGTCGAACTCTTGTAGGGGAAGCGCAGGTTTCATGAAAACAACGCAGTATGTCGAGTTATAATGAAATCTTCATTTTGTGTTAGTTTGTCATGATTTCTTCAAGAAAACACGTTTTCCTATAATGTTAGGTCGAACTCTTGTAGGGGAAGCGCAGGTTTCATGAAAACAACTCAGAATGTCAAGTTATAATGAAATCTTCATTTTGTGTTAGTTTGTCATGATTTCTTCACGAAAACACGTTTTCCTATAATGGTAGGTCGAACTCTTATAGGGGAAGCGCAGGTTTCATGAAAACAACTCAGAATGTCAAGTTATAATGAAATCTTCATTTTGTGTTAGTTTGTCATGATTTCTTCACGAAAACACGTTTTCCTATAATGGTAGGTCGAACTCTTGTAGGGGAAGCGCAGGTTTCATGAAAACAACTCAGAATGTCAAGTTATAATGAAATCTTCATTTTGTGTTAGTTTGTCATGATTTCTTCACGAAAACACGTTTTCCTATAATGGTAGGTCGAACTCTTGTAGGGGAAGCGCAGGTTTCATGAAAACATCTCAGAATGTCAAGTTATAATGAAATCTTCATTTTGTGTTAGTTTGTCATGATTTCTTCAAGAAAACACGTTTTCCTATAATGTTAGGTCGAACTCTTGTAGGGGAAGCGCAGGTTTCATGAAATGAACTCAGAATGTCAAGTTATAATGAAATCTTCATTTTGTGTTAGTTTGTCATGATTTCTTCACGAAAACACGTTTTCCTATAATGGTAGGTTGAACTCTTATAGGGGAAGCGCAGGTTTCATGAAAACAACGCAGTATGTCGAGTTATAATGAAATCTTCATTTTGTGTTAGTTTGTCATGATTTCTTCACGAAAACACGTTTTCCTATAATGGTAGGTTGAACTCTTATAGGGGAAGCGCAGGTTTCATGAAAACAACTAAGAATGTCAAGTTATAATGAAATCTTCATTTTGTGTTAGTTTGTCATGATTTCTTCACGAAAACACGTTTTCCTATAATGGTAGGTCGAACTCTTATAGGGGAAGCGCAGGTTTCATGAAAACAACTCAGAATGTCAAGTTATAATGAAATCTTCATTTTGTGTTAGTTTGTCATGATTTCTTCACGAAAACACGTTTTCCTATAATGGTAGGTCGAACTCTTGTAGGGGAAGCGCAGGTATCATGAAAACAACTCAGAATGTCAAGTTATAATGAAATCATCATTTTGTGTTAGTTTGTCATGATTTCTTCACGAAAACACGTTTTCCTATAATGGTAGGTTGAACTCTTATAGGGGAAGCGCAGGTATCATGAAAACAACTCAGAATGTCAAGTTATAATGAAATCTTCATTTTGTGTTAGTTTGTCATGATTTCTTCACGAAAACACGTTTTCCTATAATGGTAGGTTGAACTCTTGTAGGGGAAGCGCAGGTATCATGAAAACAACTCAGAATGTCAAGTTATAATGAAATCTTCATTTTGTGTTAGTTTGTCATGATTTCTTCACGAAAACACGTTTTCCTATAATGGTAGGTTGAACTCATATAGGGGAAGCGCAGGTTTCATGAAAACAACTCAGAATGTCAAGTTATAATGAAATCTTCATTTTGTGTTAGTTTGTCATGATTTCTTCACGAAAACACGTTTTCCTATAATGGTAGGTTGAACTCTTATAGGGGAAGCGCAGGTATCATGAAAACAACTCAGAATGTCAAGTTATAATGAAATCTTCATTTTGTGTTAGTTTGTCATGATTTCTTCACGAAAACACTTTTTCCTATAATGGTAGGTTGAACTCTTGTAGGGGAAGCGCAGGTATCATGAAAACAACTCAGAATGTCAAGTTATAATGAAATCTTCATTTTGTGTTAGTTTCTCATGATTTCTTCACGAAAACACGTTTTCCTATAATGGTAGGTTGAACTCTTGTAGGGGAAGCGCAGGTTTCATGAAAACAACTCAGAATGTCAAGTTATAATGAAATCTTCATTTTGTGTTAGTTTGTCATGATTTCTTCACGAAAACACGTTTTCCTATAATGGTAGGTTGAACTCTTGTAGGGGAAGCGCAGGTTTCATGAAAACAACTCAGAATGTCAAGTTATAATGAAATCATCATTTTGTGTTAGTTTGTCATGATTTCTTCACGAAAACACGTTTTCCTATAATGGAAGGTTGAACTCTTGTAGGAGAAGCGCAGGTTTCATGAAATAAACTCAGAATGTCAAGTTATAATGAAATCTTCATTTTGTGTTAGTTTGTCATGATTTCTTCACGAAAACACGTTTTCCTATAATGGTAGGTCGAACTCTTGTAGGGGAAGCGCAGGTATCATGAAAACAACTCAGAATGTCAAGTTATAATGAAATCTTCATTTTGTGTTAGTTTGTCATGATTTCTTCACGAAAACACGTTTTCCTATAATGGAAGGTTGAACTCTTGTAGGAGAAGCGCAGGTTTCATGAAATAAACTCAGAATGTCAAGTTATAATGAAATCTTCATTTTGTGTTAGTTTGTCATGATTTCTTCACGAAAACACGTTTTCCTATAATGGTAGGTCGAACTCTTGTAGGGGAAGCGCAGGTATCATGAAAACAACTCAGAATGTCAAGTTATAATGAAATCTTCATTTTGTGTTAGTTTGTCATGATTTCTTCACAAAAACACGTTTTTCTATAATGGTAGGTCGAACTCTTATAGGGGAAGCGCAGGTTTCATGAAAACAACTCAGAATGTCAAGTTATAATGAAATCTTCATTTTGTGTTAGTTTGTCATGATTTCTTCACGAAAACACGTTTTCCTATAATGGTAGGTTTAACTCTTATAGGGGAAGCGCAGGTTTCATGAAAACAACTCAGAATGTCAAGTTATAATGAAATCTTCATTTTGTGTTAGTTTGTCATGATTTCTTCACGAAAACACGTTTTCCTATAATGGTAGGTTGAACTCTTATAGGGGAAGCGCAGGTTTCATGAAAACAACTCAGAATGTCAAGTTATAATGAAATCTTCATTTTGTGTTAGTTTGTCATGATTTCTTCACGAAAACACGTTTTCCTATAATGGTAGGTCGAACTCTTGTAGGGGAAGCGCAGGTTTCATGAAAACAACTCAGAATGTCAAGTTATAATGAAATCTTCATTTTGTGTTAGTTTGTCATGATTTCTTCTCGAAAACACGTTTTCCTATAATGGTAGGTCGAACTCTTGTAGGGGAAGCGCAGGTTTCATGAAAACAACTCAGAATGTCAAGTTATAATGAAATCTTCATTTTGTGTTAGTTTGTCATGATTTCTTCAAGAAAACACGTTTTCCTATAATGTTAGGTCGAACTCTTGTAGGGGAAGCGCAGGTTTCATGAAAACAACTCAGAATGTCAAGTTATAATGAAATCTTCATTTTGTGTTAGTTTGTCATGATTTCTTCACGAAAACACGTTTTCCTGTAATGGTAGGTCGAACTCTTGTAGGGGAAGCGCAGGTATCATGAAAACAACTCAGAATGTCAAGTTATAATGAAATCTTCATTTTGTGTTAGTTTGTCATGATTTCTTCACGAAAACACGTTTTCCTATAATGGTAGGTTGAACTCTTATAGGGGAAGCGCAGGTTTCATGAAAACAACTCAGAATGTCAAGTTATAATGAAATCTTCATTTTGTGTTAGTTTGTCATGATTTCTTCACGAAAACACGTTTTCCTATAATGGTAGGTCGAACTCTTATAGGGGAAGCGCACGTTTCATGAAAACAACTCAGAATGTCAAGTTATAATGAAATCTTCATTTTGTGTTAGTTTGTCATGATTTCTTCACGAAAACACGTTTTCCTATAATGGTAGGTCGAACTCTTGTAGGGGAAGCGCAGGTTTCATGAAAACAACTCAGAATGTCAAGTTATAATGAAATCTTCATTTTGTGTTAGTTTGTCATGATTTCTTCACGAAAACACGTTTTCCTATAATGGTAGGTTGAACTCTTGTAGGGGAAGCGCAGGTTTCATGAAAACAACTCAGAATGTCAAGTTATAATGAAATCTTCATTTTGTGTTAGTTTGTCATGATTTCTTCACGAAAACACGTTTTCCTATAATGGTAGGTTGAACTCTTGTAGGGGAAGCGCAGGTTTCATGAAAACAACTCAGAATGTCAAGTTATAATGAAATCTTCATTTTGTGTTAGTTTGTCATGATTTCTTCACGAAAACACGTTTTCCTATAATGGAAGGTTGAACTCTTGTAGGAGAAGCGCAGGTTTCATGAAATAAACTCAGAATGTCAAGTTATAATGAAATCTTCATTTTGTGTTAGTTTGTCATGATTTCTTCACGAAAACACGTTTTCCTATAATGGTAGGTCGAACTCTTGTAGGGGAAGCGCAGGTATCATGAAAACAACTCAGAATGTCAAGTTATAATGAAATCTTCATTTTGTGTTAGTTTGTCATGATTTCTTCACGAAAACACGTTTTCCTATAATGGAAGGTTGAACTCTTGTAGGAGAAGCGCAGGTTTCATGAAATAAACTCAGAATGTCAAGTTATAATGAAATCTTCATTTTGTGTTAGTTTGTCATGATTTCTTCACGAAAACACGTTTTCCTATAATGGTAGGTCGAACTCTTGTAGGGGAAGCGCAGGTATCATGAAAACAACTCAGAATGTCAAGTTATAATGAAATCTTCATTTTGTGTTAGTTTGTCATGATTTCTTCACGAAAACACGTTTTCCTATAATGGTAGGTCGAACTCTTGTAGGGGAAGCGCAGGTATCATGAAAACAACTCAGAATGTCAAGTTATAATGAAATCTTCATTTTGTGTTAGTTTGTCATGATTTCTTCACGAAAACACGTTTTCCTATAATGGTAGGTCGAACTCTTATAGGGGAAGCGCAGGTTTCATGAAAACAACTCAGAATGTCAAGTTATAATGAAATCTTCATTTTGTGTTAGTTTGTCATGATTTCTTCACGAAAACACGTTTTCCTATAATGGTAGGTTGAACTCTTATAGGGGAAGCGCAGGTTTCATGAAAACAACTCAGAATGTCAAGTTATAATGAAATCTTCATTTTGTGTTAGTTTGTCATGATTTCTTCACGAAAACACGTTTTCCTATAATGGTAGGTCGAACTCTTGTAGGGGAAGCGCAGGTTTCATGAAAACAACTCAGAATGTCAAGTTATAATGAAATCTTCATTTTGTGTTAGTTTGTCATGATTTCTTCTCGAAAACACGTTTTCCTATAATGGTAGGTCGAACTCTTGTAGGGGAAGCGCAGGTTTCATGAAAACAACGCAGTATGTCGAGTTATAATGAAATCTTCATTTTGTGTTAGTTTGTCATGATTTCTTCAAGAAAACACGTTTTCCTATAATGTTAGGTCGAACTCTTGTAGGGGAAGCGCAGGTTTCATGAAAACAACTCAGAATGTCAAGTTATAATGAAATCTTCATTTTGTGTTAGTTTGTCATGATTTCTTCACGAAAACACGTTTTCCTATAATGGTAGGTCGAACTCTTATAGGGGAAGCGCAGGTTTCATGAAAACAACTCAGAATGTCAAGTTATAATGAAATCTTCATTTTGTGTTAGTTTGTCATGATTTCTTCACGAAAACACGTTTTCCTATAATGGTAGGTTGAACTCTTATAGGGGAAGCGCAGGTTTCATGAAAACAACTCAGAATGTCAAGTTATAATGAAATCTTCATTTTGTGTTAGTTTGTCATGATTTCTTCACGAAAACACGTTTTCCTATAATGGTAGGTCGAACTCTTGTAGGGGAAGCGCAGGTTTCATGAAAACAACTCAGAATGTCAAGTTATAATGAAATCTTCATTTTGTGTTAGTTTGTCATGATTTCTTCTCGAAAACACGTTTTCCTATAATGGTAGGTCGAACTCTTGTAGGGGAAGCGCAGGTTTCATGAAAACAACGCAGTATGTCGAGTTATAATGAAATCTTCATTTTGTGTTAGTTTGTCATGATTTCTTCAAGAAAACACGTTTTCCTATGATGTTAGGTCGAACTCTTGTAGGGGAAGCGCAGGTTTCATGAAAACAACTCAGAATGTCAAGTTATAATGAAATCTTCATTTTGTGTTAGTTTGTCATGATTTCTTCACGAAAACACGTTTTCCTATAATGGTAGGTCGAACTCTTATAGGGGAAGCGCAGGTTTCATGAAAACAACTCAGAATGTCAAGTTATAATGAAATCTTCATTTTGTGTTAGTTTGTCATGATTTCTTCACGAAAACACGTTTTCCTATAATGGTAGGTCGAACTCTTATAGGGGAAGCGCAGGTTTCATGAAAACAACTCAGAATGTCAAGTTATAATGAAATCTTCATTTTGTGTTAGTTTGTCATGATTTCTTCACGAAAACACGTTTTCCTATAATGGTAGGTTGAACTCTTATAGGGGAAGCGCACGTTTCATGAAAACAACTCAGAATGTCAAGTTATAATGAAATCTTCATTTTGTGTTAGTTTGTCATGATTTCTTCACGAAAACACGTTTTCCTATAATGGTAGGTCGAACTCTTGTAGGGGAAGCGCAGGTTTCATGAAAACAACTCAGAATGTCAAGTTATAATGAAATCTTCATTTTGTGTTAGTTTGTCATGATTTCTTCACGAAAACACGTTTTCCTATAATGGTAGGTCGAACTCTTGTAGGGGAAGCGCAGGTTTCATGAAAACAACTCAGAATGTCAAGTTATAATGAAATCTTCATTTTGTGTTAGTTTGTCATGATTTCTTCACGAAAACACGTTTTCCTATAATGGTAGGTCGAACTCTTGTAGGGGAAGCGCAGGTTTCATGAAAACAACTCAGAATGTCAAGTTATAATGAAATCTTCATTTTGTGTTAGTTTGTCATGATTTCTTCACGAAAACACGTTTTCCTATAATGGTAGGTCGAACTCTTGTAGGAGAAGCGCAGGTTTCATGAAATAAACTCAGAATGTCAAGTTATAATGAAATCTTCATTTTGTGTTAGTTTGTCATGATTTCTTCACGAAAACACGTTTTCCTATAATGGTAGGTCGAACTCTTGTAGGGGAAGCGCAGGTATCATGAAAACAACTCAGAATGTCAAGTTATAATGAAATCTTCATTTTGTGTTAGTTTGTCATGATTTCTTCACGAAAACACGTTTTCCTATAATGGAAGGTTGAACTCTTGTAGGAGAAGCGCAGGTTTCATGAAATAAACTCAGAATGTCAAGTTATAATGAAATCTTCATTTTGTGTTAGTTTGTCATGATTTCTTCACGAAAACACGTTTTCCTATAATGGTAGGTCGAACTCTTGTAGGGGAAGCGCAGGTATCATGAAAACAACTCAGAATGTCAAGTTATAATGAAATCTTCATTTTGTGTTAGTTTGTCATGATTTCTTCACAAAAACACGTTTTCCTATAATGGTAGGTCGAACTCTTATAGGGGAAGCGCAGGTTTCATGAAAACAACTCAGAATGTCAAGTTATAATGAAATCTTCATTTTGTGTTAGTTTGTCATGATTTCTTCACGAAAACACGTTTTCCTATAATGGTAGGTTTAACTCTTATAGGGGAAGCGCAGGTTTCATGAAAACAACTCAGAATGTCAAGTTATAATGAAATCTTCATTTTGTGTTAGTTTGTCATGATTTCTTCACGAAAACACGTTTTCCTATAATGGTAGGTCGAACTCTTGTAGGGGAAGCGCAGGTTTCATGAAAACAACTCAGAATGTCAAGTTATAATGAAATCTTCATTTTGTGTTAGTTTGTCATGATTTCTTCAAGAAAACACGTTTTCCTATAATGTTAGATCGAACTCTTGTAGGGGAAGCGCAGGTTTCATGAAATGAACTCAGAATGTCAAGTTATAATGAAATCTTCATTTTGTGTTAGTTTGTCATGATTTCTTCACGAAAACACGTTTTCCTATAATGGTAGGTTGAACTCTTATAGGGGAAGCGCAGGTTTCATGAAAACAACGCAGTATGTCGAGTTATAATGAAATCTTCATTTTGTGTTAGTTTGTCATGATTTCTTCACGAAAACACGTTTTCCTATAATGGTAGGTTGAACTCTTATAGGGGAAGCGCAGGTTTCATGAAAACAACTAAGAATGTCAAGTTATAATGAAATCTTCATTTTGTGTTAGTTTGTCATGATTTCTTCACGAAAACACGTTTTCCTATAATGGTAGGTTGAACTCTTATAGGGGAAGCGCAGGTTTCATGAAAACAACTCAGAATGTCAAGTTATAATGAAATCTTCATTTTGTGTTAGTTTGTCATGATTTCTTCACGAAAACACGTTTTCCTATAATGGTAGGTTGAACTCTTATAGGGGAAGCGCAGGTTTCATGAAAACAACTCAGAATGTCAAGTTATAATGAAATCTTCATTTTGTGTTAGTTTGTCATGATTTCTTCACGAAAACACGTTTTCCTATAATGGTAGGTTGAACTCTTATAGGGGAAGCGCAGGTTTCATGAAAACAACTCAGAATGTCAAGTTATAATGAAATCTTCATTTTGTGTTAGTTTGTCATGATTTCTTCACGAAAACACGTTTTCCTATAATGGTAGGTCGAACTCTTGTAGGGGAAGCGCAGGTTTCATGAAAACAACTCAGAATGTCAAGTTATAATGAAATCTTCATTTTGTGTTAGTTTGTCATGATTTCTTCACGAAAACACGTTTTCCTATAATGGTAGGTCGAACTCTTGTAGGGGAAGCGCAGGTTTCATGAAAACAACTCAGAATGTCAAGTTATAATGAAATCTTCATTTTGTGTTAGTTTGTCATGATTTCTTCACGAAATCACGTTTTCCTATAATGGTAGGTCGAACTCTTGTAGGGGAAGCGCAGGTTTCATGAAAACAACTCAGAATGTCAAGTTATAATGAAATCTTCGTTTTGTGTTAGTTTGTCATGATTTCTTCACGAAAACACGTTTTCCTATAATGGTAGGTCGAACTCTTGTAGGGGAAGCGCAGGTATCATGAAAACAACTCAGAATGTCAAGTTATAATGAAATCTTCATTTTGTGTTAGTTTGTCATGATTTCTTCACGAAAACACGTTTTCCTATAATGGTAGGTTGAACTCTTATAGGGGAAGCGCAGGTTTCATGAAAACAACTCAGAATGTCAAGTTATAATGAAATCTTCATTTTGTGTTAGTTTGTCATGATTTCTTCACGAAAACACGTTTTCCTATAATGGTAGGTCGAACTCTTGTAGGGGAAGCGCAGGTATCATGAAAACAACTCAGAATGTCAAGTTATAATGAAATCTTCATTTTGTGTTAGTTTGTCATGATTTCTTCACGAAAACACGTTTTCCTATAATGGAAGGTTGAACTCTTGTAGGAGAAGCGCAGGTTTCATGAAATAAACTCAGAATGTCAAGTTATAATGAAATCTTCATTTTGTGTTAGTTTGTCATGATTTCTTCACGAAAACACGTTTTCCTATAATGGTAGGTCGAACTCTTGTAGGGGAAGCGCAGGTATCATGAAAACAACTCAGAATGTCAAGTTATAATGAAATCTTCATTTTGTGTTAGTTTGTCATGATTTCTTCACAAAAACACGTTTTCCTATAATGGTAGGTCGAACTCTTGTAGGGGAAGCGCAGGTTTCATGAAAACAACTCAGAATGTCAAGTTATAATGAAATCTTCATTTTGTGTTAGTTTGTCATGATTTCTTCACGAAAACACGTTTTCCTATAATGGTAGGTTTAACTCTTATAGGGGAAGCGCAGGTTTCATGAAAACAACTCAGAATGTCAAGTTATAATGAAATCTTCATTTTGTGTTAGTTTGTCATGATTTCTTCACGAAAACACGTTTTCCTATAATGGTAGGTCGAACTCTTGTAGGGGAAGCGCAGGTTTCATGAAAACAACTCAGAATGTCAAGTTATAATGAAATCTTCATTTTGTGTTAGTTTGTCATGATTTCTTCACGAAAACACGTTTTCCTATAATGTTAGATCGAACTCTTGTAGGGGAAGCGCAGGTTTCATGAAATGAACTCAGAATGTCAAGTTATAATGAAATCTTCATTTTGTGTTAGTTTGTCATGATTTCTTCACGAAAACACGTTTTCCTATAATGGTAGGTTGAACTCTTATAGGGGAAGCGCAGGTTTCATGAAAACAACGCAGTATGTCGAGTTATAATGAAATCTTCATTTTGTGTTAGTTTGTCATGATTTCTTCACGAAAACACGTTTTCCTATAATGGTAGGTTGAACTCTTATAGGGGAAGCGCAGGTTTCATGAAAACAACTAAGAATGTCAAGTTATAATGAAATCTTCATTTTGTGTTAGTTTGTCATGATTTCTTCACGAAAACACGTTTTCCTATAATGGTAGGTTGAACTCTTATAGGGGAAGCGCAGGTTTCATGAAAACAACTCAGAATGTCAAGTTATAATGAAATCTTCATTTTGTGTTAGTTTGTCATGATTTCTTCACGAAAACACGTTTTCCTATAATGGTAGGTTGAACTCTTATAGGGGAAGCGCAGGTTTCATGAAAACAACTCAGAATGTCAAGTTATAATGAAATCTTCATTTTGTGTTAGTTTGTCATGATTTCTTCACGAAAACACGTTTTCCTATAATGGTAGGTTGAACTCTTATAGGGGAAGCGCAGGTTTCATGAAAACAACTCAGAATGTCAAGTTATAATGAAATCTTCATTTTGTGTTAGTTTGTCATGATTTCTTCACGAAAACACGTTTTCCTATAATGGTAGGTCGAACTCTTGTAGGGGAAGCGCAGGTTTCATGAAAACAACTCAGAATGTCAAGTTATAATGAAATCTTCATTTTGTGTTAGTTTGTCATGATTTCTTCACGAAAACACGTTTTCCTATAATGGTAGGTCGAACTCTTGTAGGGGAAGCGCAGGTTTCATGAAAACAACTCAGAATGTCAAGTTATAATGAAATCTTCATTTTGTGTTAGTTTGTCATGATTTCTTCACGAAATCACGTTTTCCTATAATGGTAGGTCGAACTCTTGTAGGGGAAGCGCAGGTTTCATGAAAACAACTCAGAATGTCAAGTTATAATGAAATCTTCGTTTTGTGTTAGTTTGTCATGATTTCTTCACGAAAACACGTTTTCCTATAATGGTAGGTCGAACTCTTGTAGGGGAAGCGCAGGTATCATGAAAACAACTCAGAATGTCAAGTTATAATGAAATCTTCATTTTGTGTTAGTTTGTCATGATTTCTTCACGAAAACACGTTTTCCTATAATGGTAGGTTGAACTCTTATAGGGGAAGCGCAGGTTTCATGAAAACAACTCAGAATGTCAAGTTATAATGAAATCTTCATTTTGTGTTAGTTTGTCATGATTTCTTCACGAAAACACGTTTTCCTATAATGGTAGGTTGAACTCTTATAGGGGAAGCGCAGGTTTCATGAAAACAACTCAGAATGTCAAGTTATAATGAAATCTTCATTTTGTGTTAGTTTGTCATGATTTCTTCACGAAAACACGTTTTCCTATAATGGTAGGTCGAACTCTTGTAGGGGAAGCGCAGGTATCATGAAAACAACTCAGAATGTCAAGTTATAATGAAATCTTCATTTTGTGTTAGTTTGTCATGATTTCTTCACGAAAACACGTTTTCCTATAATGGTAGGTCGAACTCTTATAGGGGAAGCGCAGGTTTCATGAAAACAACTCAGAATGTCAAGTTATAATGAAATCTTCATTTTGTGTTAGTTTGTCATGATTTCTTCACGAAAACACGTTTTCCTATAATGGTAGGTTGAACTCTTATAGGGGAAGCGCAGGTTTCATGAAAACAACTCAGAATGTCAAGTTATAATGAAATCTTCATTTTGTGTTAGTTTGTCATGATTTCTTCACGAAAACACGTTTTCCTATAATGGTAGGTCGAACTCTTGTAGGGGAAGCGCAGGTTTCATGAAAACAACTCAGAATGTCAAGTTATAATGAAATCTTCATTTTGTGTTAGTTTGTCATGATTTCTTCTCGAAAACACGTTTTCCTATAATGGTAGGTCGAACTCTTGTAGGGGAAGCGCAGGTTTCATGAAAACAACTCAGAATGTCAAGTTATAATGAAATCTTCATTTTGTGTTAGTTTGTCATGATTTCTTCACGAAAACACGTTTTCCTATAATGGAAGGTTGAACTCTTGTAGGAGAAGCGCAGGTTTCATGAAATAAACTCAGAATGTCAAGTTATAATGAAATCTTCATTTTGTGTTAGTTTGTCATGATTTCTTCACGAAAACACGTTTTCCTATAATGGTAGGTCGAACTCTTGTAGGGGAAGCGCAGGTATCATGAAAACAACTCAGAATGTCAAGTTATAATGAAATCTTCATTTTGTGTTAGTTTGTCATGATTTCTTCACGAAAACACGTTTTCCTATAATGGAAGGTTGAACTCTTGTAGGAGAAGCGCAGGTTTCATGAAATAAACTCAGAATGTCAAGTTATAATGAAATCTTCATTTTGTGTTAGTTTGTCATGATTTCTTCACGAAAACACGTTTTCCTATAATGGTAGGTCGAACTCTTGTAGGGGAAGCGCAGGTATCATGAAAACAACTCAGAATGTCAAGTTATAATGAAATCTTCATTTTGTGTTAGTTTGTCATGATTTCTTCACGAAAACACGTTTTCCTATAATGGTAGGTCGAACTCTTGTAGGGGAAGCGCAGGTATCATGAAAACAACTCAGAATGTCAAGTTATAATGAAATCTTCATTTTGTGTTAGTTTGTCATGATTTCTTCACGAAAACACGTTTTCCTATAATGGTAGGTCGAACTCTTATAGGGGAAGCGCAGGTTTCATGAAAACAACTCAGAATGTCAAGTTATAATGAAATCTTCATTTTGTGTTAGTTTGTCATGATTTCTTCACGAAAACACGTTTTCCTATAATGGTAGGTTGAACTCTTATAGGGGAAGCGCAGGTTTCATGAAAACAACTCAGAATGTCAAGTTATAATGAAATCTTCATTTTGTGTTAGTTTGTCATGATTTCTTCACGAAAACACGTTTTCCTATAATGGTAGGTCGAACTCTTGTAGGGGAAGCGCAGGTTTCATGAAAACAACTCAGAATGTCAAGTTATAATGAAATCTTCATTTTGTGTTAGTTTGTCATGATTTCTTCTCGAAAACACGTTTTCCTATAATGGTAGGTCGAACTCTTGTAGGGGAAGCGCAGGTTTCATGAAAACAACGCAGTATGTCGAGTTATAATGAAATCTTCATTTTGTGTTAGTTTGTCATGATTTCTTCAAGAAAACACGTTTTCCTATAATGTTAGGTCGAACTCTTGTAGGGGAAGCGCAGGTTTCATGAAAACAACTCAGAATGTCAAGTTTTAATGAAATCTTCATTTTGTGTTAGTTTGTCATGATTTCTTCACGAAAACACGTTTTCCTATAATGGTAGGTCGAACTCTTATAGGGGAAGCGCAGGTTTCATGAAAACAACTCAGAATGTCAAGTTATAATGAAATCTTCATTTTGTGTTAGTTTGTCATGATTTCTTCACGAAAACACGTTTTCCTATAATGGTAGGTTGAACTCTTATAGGGGAAGCGCAGGTTTCATGAAAACAACTCAGAATGTCAAGTTATAATGAAATCTTCATTTTGTGTTAGTTTGTCATGATTTCTTCACGAAAACACGTTTTCCTATAATGGTAGGTCGAACTCTTGTAGGGGAAGCGCAGGTTTCATGAAAACAACTCAGAATGTCAAGTTATAATGAAATCTTCATTTTGTGTTAGTTTGTCATGATTTCTTCTCGAAAACACGTTTTCCTATAATGGTAGGTCGAACTCTTGTAGGGGAAGCGCAGGTTTCATGAAAACAACGCAGTATGTCGAGTTATAATGAAATCTTCATTTTGTGTTAGTTTGTCATGATTTCTTCAAGAAAACACGTTTTCCTATGATGTTAGGTCGAACTCTTGTAGGGGAAGCGCAGGTTTCATGAAAACAACTCAGAATGTCAAGTTATAATGAAATCTTCATTTTGTGTTAGTTTGTCATGATTTCTTCACGAAAACACGTTTTCCTATAATGGTAGGTCGAACTCTTATAGGGGAAGCGCAGGTTTCATGAAAACAACTCAGAATGTCAAGTTATAATGAAATCTTCATTTTGTGTTAGTTTGTCATGATTTCTTCACGAAAACACGTTTTCCTATAATGGTAGGTCGAACTCTTATAGGGGAAGCGCAGGTTTCATGAAAACAACTCAGAATGTCAAGTTATAATGAAATCTTCATTTTGTGTTAGTTTGTCATGATTTCTTCACGAAAACACGTTTTCCTATAATGGTAGGTTGAACTCTTATAGGGGAAGCGCACGTTTCATGAAAACAACTCAGAATGTCAAGTTATAATGAAATCTTCATTTTGTGTTAGTTTGTCATGATTTCTTCACGAAAACACGTTTTCCTATAATGGTAGGTCGAACTCTTGTAGGGGAAGCGCAGGTTTCATGAAAACAACTCAGAATGTCAAGTTATAATGAAATCTTCATTTTGTGTTAGTTTGTCATGATTTCTTCACGAAAACACGTTTTCCTATAATGGTAGGTCGAACTCTTGTAGGGGAAGCGCAGGTTTCATGAAAACAACTCAGAATGTCAAGTTATAATGAAATCTTCATTTTGTGTTAGTTTGTCATGATTTCTTCACGAAAACACGTTTTCCTATAATGGTAGGTCGAACTCTTGTAGGGGAAGCGCAGGTTTCATGAAAACAACTCAGAATGTCAAGTTATAATGAAATCTTCATTTTGTGTTAGTTTGTCATGATTTCTTCACGAAAACACGTTTTCCTATAATGGTAGGTCGAACTCTTGTAGGAGAAGCGCAGGTTTCATGAAATAAACTCAGAATGTCAAGTTATAATGAAATCTTCATTTTGTGTTAGTTTGTCATGATTTCTTCACGAAAACACGTTTTCCTATAATGGTAGGTCGAACTCTTGTAGGGGAAGCGCAGGTATCATGAAAACAACTCAGAATGTCAAGTTATAATGAAATCTTCATTTTGTGTTAGTTTGTCATGATTTCTTCACGAAAACACGTTTTCCTATAATGGAAGGTTGAACTCTTGTAGGAGAAGCGCAGGTTTCATGAAATAAACTCAGAATGTCAAGTTATAATGAAATCTTCATTTTGTGTTAGTTTGTCATGATTTCTTCACGAAAACACGTTTTCCTATAATGGTAGGTCGAACTCTTGTAGGGGAAGCGCAGGTATCATGAAAACAACTCAGAATGTCAAGTTATAATGAAATCTTCATTTTGTGTTAGTTTGTCATGATTTCTTCACAAAAACACGTTTTCCTATAATGGTAGGTCGAACTCTTATAGGGGAAGCGCAGGTTTCATGAAAACAACTCAGAATGTCAAGTTATAATGAAATCTTCATTTTGTGTTAGTTTGTCATGATTTCTTCACGAAAACACGTTTTCCTATAATGGTAGGTTTAACTCTTATAGGGGAAGCGCAGGTTTCATGAAAACAACTCAGAATGTCAAGTTATAATGAAATCTTCATTTTGTGTTAGTTTGTCATGATTTCTTCACGAAAACACGTTTTCCTATAATGGTAGGTCGAACTCTTGTAGGGGAAGCGCAGGTTTCATGAAAACAACTCAGAATGTCAAGTTATAATGAAATCTTCATTTTGTGTTAGTTTGTCATGATTTCTTCAAGAAAACACGTTTTCCTATAATGTTAGATCGAACTCTTGTAGGGGAAGCGCAGGTTTCATGAAATGAACTCAGAATGTCAAGTTATAATGAAATCTTCATTTTGTGTTAGTTTGTCATGATTTCTTCACGAAAACACGTTTTCCTATAATGGTAGGTTGAACTCTTATAGGGGAAGCGCAGGTTTCATGAAAACAACGCAGTATGTCGAGTTATAATGAAATCTTCATTTTGTGTTAGTTTGTCATGATTTCTTCACGAAAACACGTTTTCCTATAATGGTAGGTTGAACTCTTATAGGGGAAGCGCAGGTTTCATGAAAACAACTAAGAATGTCAAGTTATAATGAAATCTTCATTTTGTGTTAGTTTGTCATGATTTCTTCACGAAAACACGTTTTCCTATAATGGTAGGTTGAACTCTTATAGGGGAAGCGCAGGTTTCATGAAAACAACTCAGAATGTCAAGTTATAATGAAATCTTCATTTTGTGTTAGTTTGTCATGATTTCTTCACGAAAACACGTTTTCCTATAATGGTAGGTTGAACTCTTATAGGGGAAGCGCAGGTTTCATGAAAACAACTCAGAATGTCAAGTTATAATGAAATCTTCATTTTGTGTTAGTTTGTCATGATTTCTTCACGAAAACACGTTTTCCTATAATGGTAGGTTGAACTCTTATAGGGGAAGCGCAGGTTTCATGAAAACAACTCAGAATGTCAAGTTATAATGAAATCTTCATTTTGTGTTAGTTTGTCATGATTTCTTCACGAAAACACGTTTTCCTATAATGGTAGGTCGAACTCTTGTAGGGGAAGCGCAGGTTTCATGAAAACAACTCAGAATGTCAAGTTATAATGAAATCTTCATTTTGTGTTAGTTTGTCATGATTTCTTCACGAAAACACGTTTTCCTATAATGGTAGGTCGAACTCTTGTAGGGGAAGCGCAGGTTTCATGAAAACAACTCAGAATGTCAAGTTATAATGAAATCTTCATTTTGTGTTAGTTTG